>NC_140597.1:2769019-3171519 GCF_057381915.1 Diplotaxodon limnothrissa | reverse complement strand
CCGAAGGCATCTCTGCGGGGACATCCTCTGAGTCAATAACCCCGCAAGACACAAGTGCCTACATAAGGGGTAAATTCAAAATAATACATGATGTGCATACATCCTTTCTTCACAGTCACCTTTGCAGTGCTACTCATTCATTTGATAAACTCTTTACCATAATGGATTATTTTGTAGTGAAGTTATTTTCCTACTGATTTTGCCTTCCCTCAGTCTTGGTTGTCTTTGAGAGCATAATGACAATGAAGTGTAAGGTGCTTGGTATGTTTGTTAATTGCCATTTGGTCCCTTGTAAGTTATAAGTGACCTGTATAAACCTCATATTCTATCAGTTGATGGTGATGGTGTACTGCATCTGGTGCAGCCTCCTGTTGAGCCAGACCAACATGCAGTTGTGAGTAATACTCCACAGATTATATGAGTTTACAGTAGAACAGCAATGTTGTTTATTTCTTTACTGCAGGAAAATAATGAAGAAACATTGACAGCTGTTACAGAGGAGGAAGCAACAGAGACACTTTATGAGGTTTACATCTTTTAATACTTTGTGTACAGGAAATACAGGCGACCAATAAAGCCAGTTGAACAAAAAATCTATTTATTCCTCTTTCAACATGTTGAGGTGATGGGTCAAAAGAAATGATTGTGACATATGGTGTCTCTGACTGCGCTTCCATCTTGTATGTCCGTGGGAGGGTCAGGATGTTCATGGTTTGGATCACTGCTGATGTTTGGTTCAGAAGGACAGTGTTCTCCTCTAATTGTGGCAATGTTGTGAAGAATCACACGTGCCACAATAATGTCACATGCCCTTTCTGGGGTGACCCTGAGTCTTTGCAGGCACTGGAACCGGGCCTTAAGCATTCCGATAGTCATTTCAATTCTGGCTCTTGTCCTGCAATTAGCCAGATTATATCGCTGCTGTGGGCCCGGTTCAGGGTCAGGGTAAGGGGTAAGCAAATAGGGTAAACATGGATACCCCCTATCACCAAGCAAGTAGCCAGTGAACTCTCCTAAGACAGAAGGATACACTTCAGTTCAAATGTCCCTGAAGCAATTGGTCTTTATATATTTTACAGTATTCTCAACTCACCATGTCCAAATTTTGTGCTCAGTGTACATTCACGGAATATTTGTGAGTCATGGACAGAGCCTGGCCACTTGGCTTCCACATTTGTGATAATGTTGGCAGCATCACATATGATCTTCACAGTGCAGAGAACACAAATTAGCATCCATTACTATAATGAAATAATTTGTTAGTTTGACATGCTACAGGGAACTATGTACCTGTACATTAATGCTGTGGAAAGACTTCCTGTTCACATAGTCTCCTTCATTTACTGAAGGAGCAATGATTGGAATGTGAGTGCCATCTGTACAGCCAATCACGCCTGGGAACCGTGAAAATAAATGTAAAATTTATGTAGTAGTCCAAGCATCACCACATCATAAATTAAGTTTTGGTCATCCTGCTACCTGCAATTTTGTGGCATCCCTCTTTGATAAATCTTGTGGGTCTGTGACCGGGGAACACCACAGACGAGTACAGGAGACGTTTCAGTGCAACTGTAACATTCCTGACTGCCCGACAGACGGTAGCCTTGGAAACGTGCTCAGCGTCACCAATATTGTACAGAAAGCTCCCGTTTGCAAAGAAACGGAGTGCAATACAAATAATATGCAATGAACTGAGAGCATGTCCGCGATGTGTCACATGCGCAATATATGGCCTGAGGATGTTATCCAAATAAATTATAGATTGTGCTGAGAAACGGTAACGTTCACACAGAAAATCATCAGGTAATGATAAAATGTCCATACGCGCTCTGATCACTCTCTCCCGGCGGAGAGCTCTGCGGAGTATTTGGGCTTCAAGATCTACCGGCTCTTCAAGGAAGTGGCACGCCATGTCTGACACTTCCTACTGTCAGGTTTCCGACAAAGAGGCGGGGACAGTCAGGGTTAGTTGTAGTAAACCTGTTAGGGGGCAGGTTAGCTTCACGGAGTGTGTCGTCATAGTGACTCACTCAGGCTTCAGCTGAACTCGCTTTGTGAAACCGAAAAACCAGAGTTTTCGTTAACTCAGGGTATACTTAGTCAGACTTGGCACTAAACCGGCTTCCTGAAACAGGGCCCAGAGCACAGTTTGCTGATCCTCCATGGAGCCGCACATATGCTACCTTCAAGTGGTTTGGGTTCTGGGTATCACTCAAATCCAAAGCTGTTTAGAGAACTCAAAAAGAGGTCAAGTAAACCAAAACCCAACCACGGCTAACTTAACATAACTAACCTGTTTACTTGTTAACACACAAGGCTACCCTACCAGACACAAAAAGAGGATGCTTTCACAAACAACATATACATCTAGAAACTGTAAAAAACAAATGATTTTACAAAAGTTGAACTCTTCTGTTTTCTGCTTGTTTGTATAAAAGGTCCTCTCACTCAGTTAACTAGCTCTTTGGAGCTCGGGAGAAACACAGCAGGTAAGTATTATTAGCATAAGACAGAACTGTTAGCTAAGAGCGTGCACCAATATCATAATATATATATCAAATCATGATTGTGTATCATCTTATTTAAATGAAAACTAACTAGATAAAGTAATAAGTAAAAATACTAACACTCACACTCTGACCTACAAATGATCATTGATTAACATGTTATGTATCCTTATGCAGATAGGTTTATTTAAACCATGCTACAGTATGGTACAGTAGTGAAAATATTTGTTTTCTTTTGTTTCGTTGTTTTAGGTATTATTGTGGGGTCTTTGCTAAGAAATATCGAGCTCCTTGAGGCAACTGTTGTTGTGATTTGGCACAACTTGAATAGAGCACTGAGCTCTCTGTCTTTTGTGCTAGTCATCAAATTGGGTCTCAAAGCATTAACTAGAACAACAGAATAATTACATAAAATTATTACATCGTTTTTTCATTTGGCATTATTACTGGATCAGAAACAGAACCTGCGTTGGTAAGCACATGCTAGCTGAGTGTTTCCAGACTTTGGATCACATGGGGGGGGGGGGGGGGGGGGGGGTTGTTTTTTGTTTGGTGTTTTTGTTGCTTTTCTTAATTAAAGTGACGACTAGAAACTACTGCTCAGTTAGCATTTTATTCTCCTTTAACATTCAGAGTTGTTACCACATAATAAAAAGAGGATTTCAAAATGCGTATGGAGTTTATATCACTTGGTGTTATAATTGTCAGAGAATCTGACTTAATTATCCAAGCTGCAGCTTGTCAGATTGGAACATCTTGTCCTAATAATGAGAATAATGAGTAGTGGAAGTGTTTCTCACACTGTGATTGGATGTGACAGGAACAGGACAGCTGATGACAATGGAGGCAGTAAGTGGGCAGACACGAAATAGAAATTAGGAATGTTTTTTGTGAAGAGCACTTTTGGTTCTACATTTCAAAGTACTAATCAGTATTGAAAAAGCACGCATCTCAAAGCAGAATGCATGTTTTCAGAAGGAAATGTGAGGAAATATTACATTCAGAGGAACATTGTGAGTTTTATCACATACATAAAGTAAAACTGGTCGTTTTAACTTCCGTGTTCTTACCTGGACATGACTACAAGATTAACAGAATCTGCTCGTGCTCACAGAAGAAACTTCAACTTTGTAAATCACCACCAACAACGTTTAAAATTTCCAAAAAGACCTGGCAGAAAAAGACTATCTAGGTTTACATCTAGATTTTTAAAAAAACTATATTGGTTCCTATATACAGACAAACTAAACCAAAAGGGGCAGAATCACCTTTTTTGTTGAGAAAGCTAAGATCTCTTGACATCTGCAGTAAGTTGTTGAACATGTTCTGTTAGTCTGTGGTGGCAAGTGTGCTGTTCTGTGCTGCAGTCTGCTCGGGAGGCAGCATCAGAAACAAGGATGCAAGGAGACTGGACAAGCTAGTGAGGAATTCTGGCTTTGTAATTGGAGCCAGACTGCTGGTGAAGAGATGCACATTAAACCAAACCCTGGAACCAGATTCACTCTGTGCTAAATTTTATTGCTATGAAACAAAAGTGATGAAATGAAAGTCTTGAACATGAAAAATGGTCACTGTGATGTAAGTTTCGCAGCCCATAGATGATGTGTGGGTGCATCAGACAGACACAGATGGCTGCTGATATGTGCTGAATAAAATAAATAGAGCCTGTTCCACTTTGCAAGCAAAAACCTAAATGGACGGGTTCTTATATAGTGCTTTTCTACTCAAAGGAAAGTCATATATGCATTAACAGTCTAGAGGTCCAATTTAGAGAGACAGACTGTGTTGGTACCCACCACTGATGTCCCAAAAAGACTTCAAATTTTCCTCTTAGAAGAAGCCTCAAATAAGTGGTGACTTTGACAACCTAGAAAGGATCCCATCATTGCTGCAATGAGCACAAGCTGCTTTGGAGAGCTTCCATTATTCAGTGAGCTGCTCTTTCCTCGTTTAACTTCCAGTGAATGGTACCATTGTCATTAGTGAATGGTACCATTGTCATTAGCCCTTTGTCTTCTTTTTCCCATAGTTCCTACTCTTCTATATCTCCTCTCTGTTTAACTTTCCGTAGCTATCTGGTCCAAGTTAACAGCTTGCAAAGGCAGTCTTGTACAAAGACCAGTTTTGGTGTCTATCGATGATTTCCCTTAATAAAAGTTTTGAATGTTGCATAGCTGTGTGGCCCCTTTGATTGACAAATGTGCTGACATAGGGAGCTGAAGCTGGATCCCGTCTGCTATCTGCTACTCAACTGGACTTTTTAACTATGTTTGTGCTGTTGGTGCCTTTGGAGCATTTTAATGGGACTGTCTGACAAATATTACCTTGAGGTACAGACTATCCAAGAGCTTTGGAGTTTCACTTTTCATTTGTCATTTTATTTTATTTTTGCTTGATTTTATTGATCTGCCACTCAGCACTAATAGCAGACTATTGTCATGAAATCAATATCCTTAGTATCCTTATTTTCCTATTATATTGTTTTATGTACTTTTATAATAAAGGCTTGTAGAGCAAGGCCACTTTTAACTCCCAAACTAAGTGCTCAGCCAGACTGAAAAACAGGAAGTTTTAGTGCACAGCCATATTACAGTTTTTCTCGATTGCTTAAACACTATAACCAGGCCTCTAAACTAAAATTTCAAAACCGTAACGCTATTGTTCAAAAAGCTCACCCATTTCCCTGAACTATAAACACTATTCCCTGCTTTGACACATGACTCAAATTTGGTGAACTGTTACTGCAAAACTCTACACACAAATCCCTACATTTTACAGTGCTTACACCATGTAGTCATTTAGAAAGCACTAGCATGCAATAATGTTAACTTACAGTTTTTTCTGATTGCTTAAGCACATTTTTTGTAACTATTGGCTAATTTAGCAAAACTCTACACACAAATAAAACAACCTGTCACCCAATAATCAAAACATTGTAGTTCTCTTGCAAAAGCAAACACAGCTAGATTAACTCCTCACACCTTTGTAAAAATGGTGTTTCCATATCAAACAGTACACACAAGCCATCATCTACTAAGCACACAATGCGCCAACTGCACACTGATGGTATGAATTCAAAACACATCTGGCGTTTGCCTTCCCTGTGCACAAGGTAGGCTATGTCAGTTTGAGCTCATACTTCTGTCATAGATCCATAAGCATAGAGGGATCCAAACTTCAAGTACTGGTGTTTATTCAAACACATCAAAACAAACACAAGTGTTTATTTCCAAGTATAGGATTATTTGCAACCGCCATAATGACTATATGGGTTACGTGGTCTGCAGTGAACATGCTTCCTCTGCCCCCTCCTCGTCTTCCTCTTGCTCCTCCTTGTCCTTGTCGTCCTCTTCATCCTACTTCTTCACCTCCACGTCCTCTTCCTCGGCCTCCTCTACTTCTCACTCTTTCTGCTCCCTCCATTGTACTCCGCACACACAGCTTACCTGTATTATAGTGCTTAGGCTGATTGCAAAGTGAACTAATTATCTAAGAAAGTTTTCACATGTGAAAGTGTGCCAGACAGTTGGCAGATTAGTGTTAATGATAGCCATACATGTGTATACTTTTGCTAGGAGTGTGTTGGAAATTTGGTAATTGAGTGTTGTGCAGTGAATTGTGCCTACAGTTTTGCAAAGTGTGTGTTACAAAATTGCAAACTGAGTGCAAAGCAGTTTTTGTGCTTTTAGTTTTGCAAACTCAGTGAGTGGTTTTGCTATAAGTCTGAATAGTTTTAGAGATTGTGCTACAGGAATCACAGTTAGGGTTTAAGCATTCGGTAAAAACTGTAAGTCAGCATAGCTTGAGCTCAATTAGCACACAATTAACCAGGTGGAAACACTAGGAGTCAAAATTTAGCAAACACCAATCAGAACCTGCGATGGATAGATAAAAGGGCCAAAGTCAGCTCATTCAGGTTTGAAACAATGGATCCAAAGAGATGCAAAGGAAGAGGACGTGGTGGAGAAAGAGGACATGGTGAAAGAGGAGGACGTGGTGGAAGAGGAGGAGGAGGTGGTGAAGGAGGAGGACGTGGTGGAGGAAGAGGACATGGTGAAAGAGGAGGACGTGGTGAAAGAGGAGGACGTGGTGGAAGAGGAGGAGGAGGTGGTCTAGGACAACAGGGAGGAGGGAGAGGTGGAGGAGGACGTGGTGAAGGAGGTGGAGAACGACGGCGACAAGGAAGGGGAAGAGCAAGGGCAACAAGACAGTCAGTCTCGGATGAAATTCGAGCCACTTTAGTTGACCATGTCCTTGTCCATGGGATGACTATGAGGGAGGCTGGGCAACGAGTACAACCAAATTTGAGTCGCTTCACTGTTGCCTCCATCATCAGAACCTTCAGGGAGGAAAACAGGTAGGTGTACTTGCAGTAAGACTGCTTTGTACAGTAACGTTTAAGTTACTGAACTTATGTGTCTTGAGTTTCAGTATGTTTCCATTATTTGCCTGTGAAATGAATGTGTGACAGTTACAGTAATGAGTGCTTCTATTTTTGTAGGACACAGAGACGACCACCTGGTGGAGGCAGGTTAAGGCTTTTGTCGGAGGAGCAAGAGAGGGAACTTGTAAACATGGTAATTGCAAATAATGTAATCCGCCTGCAAGAGATTCAAAGGAGAGTGATTGAGGATGATCATCTTTTTCGAGGCATAAATGCCATCAGCCTCTCCACAATTGACCGCATCCTCCGAAAGAATCAATTCCGGATGAAACAGGCATACCGAGTCCCTTTCGAACGAAACTCTGACAGAGTGAAAAACCAACGTGTGGAATATGTTCAGGTATGAGTTTTGATACTGTATAAAGTATTGTGTACCATCACAGCATGGCAGTTTATGCTGCCATTTCAGCACTCTTGAACTGTGGTTCAGGGTACCGATTGACTCTACTGTGTTATGTGTTTTGCAGAGAATCTTTGAGATTGAAGGACGGCCTGTTCCCCATGAAATAATCTTTGTGGATGAGGCAGGTTTTAACCTGACCAAAAGAAGGAAAAGGGGGAGGAACATAATTGGCCATCGGGCTATTGTAAATGTCCCTGGTCAGCGTGGGGGGAATGTCACTATGTGCGCAGCCATCAGCCAACGAGGGGTACTCCACCGCCATGCCGTACTAGGACCCTATAACACTATGCTTCTCCTTGCTTTTCTTGATGGTTTAAGACAACATATGTTCCAGCTGGACTACAGGGAACCAGCACAGCCAGAGCAGCCTCACTACGTTGTTGTGTGGGATAACGTCAGCTTCCATCGCGCTGCTCTGGTTCGTGACTGGTTTACCAATAACCCAAGGTTTTCTAATATCTTTCTGCCTGCATACTCTCCCTTTCTAAACTCGATAGAGGAGTTATTTTCGGCATGGCGGTGGAAAGTGACCGAGAACCTTATGTCCATGTTCACCTCCTTCAGGCCATGGAAGAGGCCTGCCTAGACATATCAGTAGATGCATGCCAGGGGTGGATCAGGCATGCAAGAGGATTTTACCCCCGCTGCCTGGCTGGGGCCAATATAGCCTGTGATGTGGATGAGATTCTCTGGCCTGACCCAGACCAAAGACAAGATGCTGAGGTGGGATAATGTTTCTGGTGTGTGTTGTACTGTATAGTACATGAATGACAATGTGCCACTGTACATACATTGGTTGCGTCTTTTGTGTTTATCATGTGACAAGGGTTTTGAAGGGGAGAACCATAAGCAACCTATTTGTTTTGGAACTATTGTTTTGAATTAATTGTACCAGTGTGCAAAACTCTGTTGTAGTGTGTGTGTTTTTGAGGGCTTGTGTTTGATGTCTGAGGGCAAAGTTTGGTTTTTCAGCAAGAGTGAATAGTTTTGGGTGTAGAGCTTCATTTTGACCTGGAAATAGGATGTTTGGGAAATTGAGTGAGATGTTATGGATTTGTGTTTACTGTTGTGAGGATATGAGGCGTAGTTTCAGGAAATGTGTTTTAGCAATCGAGAAAAACTGTAATAGATAAGACACTGAAATGAGGAACTTGCCATATAAGCAATGTTTGAGAATGTGTGACGTGTAAAGTACCAAAATAAAACCTATATGAGGCACAGTTTATGATTCTAATGTTAGAGCTCTTGCAACTGGCGTTTGAGCTGTGCAGGAGTCTCTCTCTTCTGGAAGATGATTGAATAAAAGAAATATCAATATTTTAACACACTATGAGTCGGTTTTCTCTGTTCTGTCATGGGGACAAAAGAATCGGGATTTAATACTATGCAGCCGATGTGTCTGAAGTCCTTGATGTGTTTCTGGACAACTTAAAACTCTCCTTTACTGACAAAATGGTTTGTCATTACTAGAGACATCTCAGTGCAGAAAGGTTGAGATAAGATATTTCAATAACTGGTAATTCCATATCTCCACAGTTTGGTTCTGAACTCGGTTCTGCGAGATGACAACACATACCCCCATAGTGTGGGTTTATCAGAGACTACCTAAGAAATTTGGGAGAGGAGGTTAGAATGGCCTGCCTGCAGTCCTGACCAGCAGTTTGTGACCAAGCAGACCAGCACGAGTATGAGGTGCCAGGCTGTTATGGTTCAATTCAATTTGATCTTATTTATATAGCACCAAATCACAACAACAGTCACCTCAAGGCTCTTTATATTGTAAGGTAGACCCTACAATAATACATACAGAGAAAAACCTCAAAATCATATGACCCCCTATGAGCAAGCACTTTGGCGACAGTGGGAAGGAAAAACTCCCTTTTAACAGGAAGAAACCTCCAGCAGAACCAGGCTCAAGAAGGGGCGGGGCCATCTGCCGCTACTGGTTGAGGGTTGTGGTTGTGTATGCTACTGACGCCTGTCTGTTCAATGAATAACTTGCTGAGCTGCAAACATGCCTTTTTAATTCAGACTTCAGTCATCCAATCTAATGACAATAAAAGAGTCAACAGCAGAATAAGCTGTTTGTCATTATCAGAGGAGATTTGGCAAGTTTTTCATGGGCACAACCCACCTGCTGCTCAACTCTGCTGCTCAACCCCTTAATGCCTTTTCTTTAGAAATGTTGGACCATTTGAGGGCAAATAAACAACCATTCCAATGGTATAAAACCAAAACCTTACATTTTGTACTGTGTGTAGTATATAATGCTTAAATATAACAAAATAAAGAAATAACAAATAATATTCATGCAGAGTCCTGAAAAAAAACGCTAGACTTACAAGTGCATTTAAATACTTCTCACAGTGATCCTGCAACAATGTGCCCTTCATTAGCTGAAGGACTGTGAAGGGACTCTGGTGAAGAGAAGGTTTCCCTCTGTGTCCTTATAAATGTTGTCAAGTGGCCAGCTATGACCTGATTAGCTGGCCAAGGTGTGTGTGTGTGTGTGTGTGTGTGTGTGTGTGTGTGTGTGTGTGTGTGTGTGTGTGTGTGTGTGTGTGTGTGTGTGCGCGCGCATGTCCTCCCTGCAGTAAAGCGCATTTTATTGGAGTTAACACTAAGGTCAAATAAAGCAGATTTATTTCTATGGATTACTAGCACTCTGCTAGCCAGTCCATAAAACAGAAACCAATCACTGACACACACACACTCACTCACACGAAGGACTGTGCGGCAGAGATATCATTGCTACTGTGTGAAAGAGCCACTATGAGAATAAAGTGTTATGTTTAGCCATTTTAGCCCTGAAGACCCACAAAGACCTTAAAGTGATTCCAGCTTTTTAAAGTAGGACAGCCTCTCTCATCACCTCACAACCTTTTCATTTTTACTCTTCTGCTGGTACACACTGTCAGTGTTTTGTGCAGAAATCCATTTGCAAGTCCTTTTCATGGCTTTTTTATGTGTTACTTCAATACAGTGCAACACTGTGGACACTGGAGTTGGATGTTTGCTGAAATATGATGATTAGGGTAGAATCATATTTTTAATATCCACTTATTGCTAAAGACTTTCAGATTTTCTGAGTTTCTGAAGGATATGAAAAAAACAAGTGAATAAGATTATTATTATTATTATTATTAGGTTGAATCAAACACAGAGGTAGGTTGCAACAAACCAAGTGACACAAAATGAATATGGCACATGTCCATTTTCAGGTCAGGAGCTAAGTAGGATTGTTGTATAGCAGCTGTGCAGCTGTGATGAATGATTAATTGATTTTCAATTAAGAGCCGCAAAAATGGTGCTTCTAAACTTTGAGTTGCATCAGCTTCTAGATTTTTCTTTCTTTGTCAAGAGCACGATAGCTCATAAAAATTGATCTGCTGGTCATCTATGCATGTGCATGTGTGGTCAGCAGTTTGAATGTCTTTGTTATACCAAGCACAACTACAAAAAGCCTCATACCCAGAGACTAGAAATATTATTGAGACGAGGAATAAAAGCCTTAGAGACAACCTTTTTTAGTGATCTTGTAAAAGAAAAGCTGTCTCGGACATCGTGGACATCTGGCATGCTATTTAGGGAACTGATGGACTATTCGGACCACGACTGGGATCTTATTAATCTGATTTAGTAAGCACGCTTTCTGACAATATGGAGACTCCATGGTTAAGAGAATGTGAAGGCGTAGTATCGATACTTTTAAAACGTCTTGATCATTGAGCCAGAGTTACTTATGCCATGTTCATGCTATATGAAATATGTGATAGAAATCCAAGAGAAGCTCAATAGGTTTTATTTTCAGTCATCCTACCACCTTCCACAGTATTTATTTCAAAGGCAGACAGTGTCTTTGGCTAAACTAACTGCTTGAGAACACACAGAGAGAGAGAGAGAGAGAGAGATCACTGAGCTGTGACTTCCACCAATAAAAACTCATCTGGCTCCACAGCTTCACTCCAGCCGTGGGGTTTCCACAGGGATCACTAAAATGACCTTCAGTCAGGTGGGGAAGCAAAGGTGAAGTCTCCCTTCTGTCAATCTGAATCTGCCCGTCAGTCCATTCATCCATACTTTGAAACAATTTAATTTAAAACAAAAGTTTCCAAAATTCAGAAATGACAACATGACAAACCTACAGAATAATGAGCAATATAATACGAATAAGAGTCGCTGACTTCAGTCTTTGTTACGCTTGTTCAGCATGAATATGTCACAAATAATGCTGAATTTCACAACTGAGGCAGTTTGAAAAAATAACATCCACTGTGTTATTTTCCATCCGTCATGACTTTTTTAGATTTTTGATAGAATAAGCCAGCCAGAGGAGTCAGAGTTTACACTGTGAGCACAGCAAACATCCAAACCTGCCCATAAGGCCTCCGGACGAAAATAAAGATCACTAGAAGAGTGCTTTTACTGTGAAGGGACAAATACAATTAAACCTCTAACAGTTGATTCCTGCAGGTTTATAGATAGTTTTATACCATCAGGGATAAGAAGATTCCCCAAGAGTTTCACTGCAAACATGCATGATTATAGGCAAATATATGTTTGTTTGCTTGGATTTCTTTGTTCTGTTTTGTTTTTTGATTGTCTGTTTATTTAAAAGCTAAACGTATCTTTCTTTCTGCTAAAAACTCCCAGTTTGAAGTCTCAGACCAAAGCCAAGACAACCAGGTAGATATGATCACGGTTGTTTTCTCGGTTTCCTTACAGTTTTTTCTGATTGCTTAAGCACATTTATTGTAACTATTGGCTAATTTTGCAAAACTCTTCACACAAATAAGAAAACCTGTCACCCAATCATCAAAACATTGTAGTTCTCTTGCAAAAGCAAACACAGCTAGATTAACTCTTCACACCTTTGTAAAAATGGTGTTTCCGTATCAAACAGTACACACAAGCCATCATCTACTAAGCACACAATGCGCCAACTGCACACTGATGGTATGAATACAAAACACATCTGGCGTTTGCCTTCCCTGTGCACAAGGTAGGCTATGTCAGTTTGAGCTCATACTTCTGTCATAGATCCATAAGCATAGAGGGATCCAAACTTCAAGTACTGGTGTTTATTCAAACACATCAAAACAAACACAAGTGTTTATTTCCAAGTATAGGATTATTTGCAATCGCCATAATGACTCTATGGGTTACTTGGTCTGCAGTGAACATGCTTCCTCTGCCCCCAGCATCTGGTCATCTAGCAATTCTGTAAAGTAACAATTTCAGTATTTTTACATCAATGGTATTGGTGTGTTTCTCATTGGCATACGGCAGTGCTACAAATCTTTGTGCGGAGTGACTGTACTAACCGATTCTCATTTCAAGATGTCCTTATGATGTTTGCTACAGTGTAGCGGCTCGAGTTAGGCTGGACCCGTTGGCCAGCTTCCCTCAGGGTCATTCCACGGTTGATTACATGGTCCACTATTGTAGCTCTGATGTCATCAGCAATTCTATTTCTTCAAATTCAAATTTTTTATTTGTCACGTACACAGTCATACACAGTACGATATGTAGTGAAATGCTTGGACAACTGCTCGTGACCTAAAGAAAACAAAAAAGGAAAAGGCTATGAATAAGATAGGAAATAAATATGAAAAATTAAAAAGGGTAAATTTAACTAGGAAGGAATAAAATATAAATTAAGGTTAAAAATGAAATAACTGTACAACACAAATTAGAATGAAGGGTAAATTTAACTGGGAAGAATAAGATAAAATATATAAATTAAAGTTGAAAATAAAATAACTGTACAACAAAATACACAATATAGAACTATATAAGAATGTATGAAGAAATCTAAATATAAATAAATATATACACAATAACAGCAGCTGTACAAGTATTAACCGGAAATGAAGAATATAGTGACCAGTGTTGTGCAAAACCAAAGTCCAGAAAGTCCAGTGTGTGTGTAAGAACCATATGTGTGGGTCAGTACTGTGTGGTGGTGTGATTGAGAGACCGTATCGCCTGCGGGAAGAAGCTCCTCCTCAGTCTCTCTGTGTTGGTCTTCAGGGAGCAGAATCGCTTTCCTGACCTCAGCAGAGAGAACAGTCTGTTGTTGGGATGGCTGAGGTCCTTCACCATCTTCCTGGCCTTGGTCCAGCACCGCCTGCTGTAGATTGAGTGCAGGTCAGGGAGCTCGGAGCGGATGGTGCGCTCAGCTGACCGCACAACCCTCTCTAGAACTCTTCTTACCCTTCCTCTCCCCCCTCCTCATCTTCCTCTCCCCCCTCCTCGTCTTCCTCTTGCTCCTCCTTGTCCTTGTCGTCCTCTTCATCCTACTTCTTCACCTCCACGTCCTCTTCCTCGGCCTCCTCTACTTCTCACTCTTTCTGCTCCCTCCATTGTACTCCGCACACACAGCTTACCTGTATTATAGTGCTTAGGCTGACTGCAAAGTCAACTAATTATCTAAAGAAGTTTTCACATGTGAAAGTGTGCCAGACAGTTGGCAGATTAGTGTTAATGATAGCCATACATGTGTATACTTTTGCTAGGAGTGTGTTGGAAATTTGGTAATTGAGTGTTGTGCAGTGAATTGTGCCTACAGTCTTGCAAAGTGTGTGTTACAAAATTGCAAACTGAGTGCAAAGCAGTTTTTGTGCTTTTAGTTTTGCAAACTCAGTGAGTGGTTTTGCCATAAGTCTGAATGGTTTTAGGAATTGTGCTACAGGAATCACAGTTAGGGTTTAAGCATTCAGAAAAAACTGTAATATACTAGGACTCTGTCATCACTCTTTTCACTCTCTTCTCTTTTTTCTACACACACACACACACATATATATATATATATATATACATATTTCGTGTTATAACTTTATTTTACCAATTACAATATTGCCTTTGTAGATTGTTGCTACACTGATTCAATCCTGTCATTAGAAAAGAGTGGTGGAATTGAAATAAATTAAATATAAATGGATAAAGGTGAGAAAATAGGGTAAGAGACAGGCAGAGAGACACAGAGGGAGACAGCGAGTTTAATGATTCCAGATGAGCTGAGTGGTCTGCCTGACAACTGAAATGAACAGGAATCAATAGTGAGAGCGTCTGTCGGCAGCAGATAAGACACACACTCACAATGTTGACTATTAAAGACGACAGCTTGAGATATTACACTATTAGTTATGCTATTTTTAATCAGCTATCATATTTAATTAATTCTTCAGGTCAGATTCTATCTGAGTGTCTAACTGCGAGGTGTGTATGGTGCGAGGGTTCTGCCTCTGTGTGTGAGTGGAGGATGGGGGGCTTTTACCCCTGTAATGGGGAAGAGGAGGAGGGCTAATCTAAAACACAGAACCTTGAAAAGACACAAAATAAAAAAAATGGGAGGAATAGAGGAAGCGAAGAGATGGATAGGAGAAGTATAGCAGCAGAAATAAAGAGAAGATGGGGAAAAAATTCACTGAAGCTATATCTATAACACTAATAAATAAAGCTGTACTGCTCAAGGTTTTGAAATCCAGTGGATTTGGACAGGTGTCCGGTTTGTTGATAGTAGCAGTCCTTATTCTTACATTGTTGAAACCTGTTTTAAAGTATTACTGTTTTCTGTCAGGCCCTTCAAACTTTGAGAGGCCTCATTTAGATAGTGATAATGTAAACTCACAAGTGTGACTACACGGCGTATAGCAGCTCTGATCACTGGCACTAATGTACACAATTATTCTGACTGATATTACGATCAGCAATAATCAAATTAGTGCAGCAAATCTCAGATCCAGTCTGGAGGCTCTACGCTGAAAGACCAGCTCCATGAACATTATGTTTATGCAGAGCCAAAGCCAGTGGACACAGTGGAAGGAGGGAGAGATGAAAGTTGTGGGTGTGATGAAAGCCTCCGTGTCACACCACACCTTGCTCTGACCAGCCACCGGCATGAGATCAGGCAGCTCAAGCTGCTAATTATAGTAATTATGATTCATTACCGGCTGAGATTAATTTAATAAAGAGGAGGCTGAGCAGAGCTCATTAACCTTCATTAGAATAATTATAGACACAAGACACACACATGCTCACATACACGTGCGTGCTGACTGTTAATCGGGAAGGGGAGTTCTCCCATAGCATCTGTTGGCCCACACTGTGGAAAGTGGGACTACCACTGCATGTGTGTGTGTTTTCTGTTCGTTCTGTCATAGTGAGAAGCAAATTAGCATCATAGCAATAATAAACAGAAAGGACACATATTTTGCAAATTGTGCAAATACTACTATACACAACTCCAGTTGATATGGTTATTCTTTTTTGCTGTTTCTCGGGCTTCTTCCTCTCTGAATATAATGGAGCTGCACTACAAATTGCATTAAAGAGATATTAGGGTCAAAGGCCAGAACGCTAGGCACACAGCTCATTACACTCACTGATGTGTGGAACCGGGGTTGGACTGCTCTTAAAACTCATTCTTTTAAGACTTTAGCGGTTAATATTCTTCTAATTTGACATATATGCACCTGAGGTCACATGCAGTGAGGCTGTTTGGCTGGATTTCAAATGCAGAATAAATAATAATAATAATAATAATAATAATAATAATACTGTTCCATATTCACTTGGCTGCATCGCTTCCTCTCTGTAGCACTGTGCAGTGCAGTGGTGCTGCTTTATGCAAATATTTTCCAAGGTAAATAAGCTGCAGTGATGTTTAATATAGTTAATATATTGACCATTTTAAAATAAAGCTATAAAGCCTCAGGGTGGAAGCAGGAAGTAGATCAAATGGGTTCAGCTCTCTGATTGGTTAATCATGTCCCATTGTTTCAGTCATTATTTTACTCAACTTTTAATTTCTTCCTCCCAAGGATCATTGAGCAAGGCAATTACATGGAGCTGACCTTGTGTATTAGGACCGGGGAGGAGGACAGGAAAGATGTCCCGTCACCTCGCTTTCTTCCTTCTTTTTTTTAAATATTTTCCACAACAATATTTTTTTTAAAGTGTGGCGTTAGAGCTTCCATCACCATTGCCCTCTCCTCTGTGGCTGAAAATGAGAGTCAACGGAATATTAAGTCCCTAGTATTAGAATAAACACGTCGTGTGTTAAATCAAAATCCAATTCTGTGGTCTATTATTTTCTGGCATAGTAATGACTGCCAAGGATTAGGAATCAATATTTCACTGCAGCGGGGACATTACCGGCTTTATTCAGGCCGTAATTGAGTTTTGAGAGAGGCCCTGCCCTGGAATCTGCATTAAAGATAAGCGCCCCCTTTCATGTGGATGCACGAGTAAAGTGCGAGCGAGGCGGCGTATTACACATTAGCTATAAATTAGAGCACACGGCTGTTAACCTCCGAACGCTAATGTAACTCGCTGGTTAAGGCTAATTCTAGAACTAATAACTGAGCACTGTGACTGTGTTCCAACTATCTGTACACCTGCTACACCTTTACGTCACCTGTTGGCGAACAAAGCAACATTTCACGAAGCGTCGACCTAAACAATTTAGCGTCGTGAGATCCGCGAGGCGACACCGCGCGCTGTGAAGTGGGGACAGCCAGCGCTCTTCCCGCTCTGTCTCTATTTCTCCGCGTGCTCTGATAGCGAATTGGCCCGGGCCACACAGCACCACCCGCGCGCTTGCAGCCTCGAGATAATAGCCTATTAGTGCAAGTGGGATTAATTTGTAGCCAATTACAACCCGTAGAGTTGAATAAGAATGCATAAATAAGGAGGGAGATGGCGACACACAGGCCTACACACACACACACACGGGGACAAATGTATGGTAGAGGCTCCTCGAGTGGCCTGCTAAAAGCCAAAAACGGAGACAAGAACTGAGAGAGAGAGGGGGGAGAGAGAGGGTTCTTCACTTAACTAATGGGGGAGAGAGAGCAAGCGAGGGGGGAGCAGGCTAGTTTTAACTATTAGAGAGATAGATCAGTCTGTCCCGCCTTCAACTCCTGTCAGGCTTCCAGAGCGCGCAAGGCTGGAGGTCGGAACATCGCGCGCTGTTTATGTGTGCGTGCCAGTACGGGATAACGGCACGGTACGAGACGGACAGACAAAAGATCGCCGGAGACGCTGAGTTGCAGCGGCCGATGTAGAGGATGAAGGCCGGAGAGAACAAGTTTAAAGTTTGACGGAAGCGAGAGTCCAGCTAAAGCTCGTATTCTGCCCAGACTGTCCGGATGCCAATGGAAAACTTTACCTGGGTGAACACACCGCTTGAGACAGAATGCTGACGGGACACATGAACCGGCCTGTGGTGTGAACTTGTTATTTGACATGAGTATCATCCAAGCTCTTTAAAACGACTTGGTGTTGATTTGTTTCTTTAAATTTTCATCTCTAACGGATTGTTATTATATGGGAAAGGGAGAGTAAAGTGATGAACCGGGACAGAGCGGATGGGGTCCAGACCGTGATAAGCCGGGAGAGAGCTGCGGCGGGGCCAGTGACGGACGCCGTGCCACCCGTCA
Source organism: Diplotaxodon limnothrissa (assembly GCF_057381915.1). Lineage (NCBI taxonomy): Eukaryota > Metazoa > Chordata > Actinopteri > Cichliformes > Cichlidae > Diplotaxodon > Diplotaxodon limnothrissa. Next base: position 3,153,720 of record NC_140597.1, on the reverse strand, counting down.
TGAGTCGGGACAGAGCGCTACCGGCGCCCAGCGGCGGGGACGGCGTCCAAACTGTGGTGAGCCCGGACAGCGGTGACTTGTTAGACGGAGCCGCCGCAGGGGAGAAGCGGCTCTTCTCCAGCGCGACCGCCGGCGGCAGAGATGCTCAGGCCACGGAGAACCACTCGGAAGCTCCACCGACGAATCCGGTGTTGGCCCCGCCACAGCAGGTAGGCTAATACGGGCACGAGCAAACTTTGTGAAGCGCTACCGGAGCGGTGCGTGACGGTAGCAGCAGACAGTAACGGCAGACTCTCAGGTAGCCTATATAGACCAGCGGACAGGACACAACCGGGACACTGCAGCATAAATAAAGAAGCATCGAGACAGACAGATATTACATTACAGGAAAGAAGGATGGCACGAAAAGTAGCTGGGCGAGCAGAAAAGTAAGAATTCTTAGCACAGGGAGCAGCCGAAGCACCGAAAACGGAAGACGGTTTTTAAAATAAAATTATTTGGTTACTTGGTCCTGTTGTGTAACTGCTATGATTCTTTGTTTTTAAAATGTGGCCCGTGTTGTCAGGTTATGGGTCATATTATGGAGATGAGGCCTTTAATAAAATGCAGCTGGAAAGTGTGATCGGAAAGAGACAAAATAAAAAGTTCTAAATTAAAAGCATTCAAATTCGCTCCCGTAAAGGACACCGACTTTTATTTTGTTATAATTATTATTGCTCTAATTAAAGCTATTAGATTTTTTTCGTTCGTTTCTGAACGAAATTAATTGAATTCAAAATAATTCAAAGTAGGCCTGTTTGTAAAGACGGGCGTTTCTCTATATTTTTTCCATAGACGCGAATTTGTTTATTCTTAAATAAAACGTGATTGTGTTTATTCGCAGCTCTGATTGTGGCATTTTTCGATTAGACTATTCTTATCACCAGTTGTTAATACGCCCCTGGGTCTTTCTCCAGAGGCTCCCTGGGATTATTTAAAGAGAGAATATTAATGTAGGATTATTCATGTCGACATGCTCAAGACTGGCCTCATTAATAAATGGATGATCCTAATCAGGATGTAATGCAGGGAGGGGTGGAAACAGAGTCACTGCACCACCTTTTATCTGTCTTTTACACTTGGCTACCTTTTTGGCTCCACATAAATTATGATATAAAAAGTCTGAACATTTCTACATCACACTGTAAACCTTATGCCCACATGCAGGTTCAAACAATCTGGTAAAGCAGTATTTTACCTTAAGTGTAAGCCTTCCCCTGAACTCACATATTTTCCAACCAATTACGTGTGGAAATGTAAAACTGAAGTTTTAGAAATCTATAGACTGCACTACTTAAAATGGGATTGATTCGTTTTTCTTCTGATAGCCTATTGACCGCTACACAGCCTGCGCAGGAAATGCAGCTGATCTGTGTTCATGTTTGCTTTATGAACACACTTTACCGTCTGTTTTATTGGATGTGATGTGTGCTACCAACACCTAACACTGGGATTTGTCTTTGACTTTAACACTGCTTACTACTAATAGTAATAATAGTAATAATAAAAATAATAATATTTAAAGTGATCATTATTAATATTACAATTAAATATATAGCAGTTAAAATGCGTGGCAAAACGTAATTGTGGGGGGACAAGAAAAAAAAGCAAGTTCAAATAAATTCAGCTATACGGGATAAAAGGCGATGATGTCTTGTTTTTTAACTAAATAAATCGTTCCCATTTGTTACTCTCCAGGGCCCCATCGGGCACCGGACAACTTCTTTCTCCGTGCTGGACATCCTGGACCCCAACAAGTTCACGAGCAACCGGCGACACCAGCTGCAACAACAGCACGTGAGCCACCGCGGCGAGCTCGAGCAGAGCGTGTACGGAGCGGAGAACCGGCGAGGAGGAGCCGGGGAGCGCGAGCCCAGCCTCGAGGCCAGCAAGGGCTACGGTGCAGACGAATACCAGAGCAGTAAGTCTCCGTGGACTTCAAACCAAGTCCATTATCGAATCATTTATTTTTAATTTCCTTTAATTTCCCGCCATTGCGTCAGTAACGTCTTTTCCTTCGGGCAGCTGAATTCAGTCGAACTGCTCCTGTTACGGTTCAAAGTCCCGTTTCCTTAGAAACCACTCTGAATGATTCTGCAACATCCTTTAACGTTTTCAGAAATTTGACCTGTTTTTTTATATGATTAAAATAGGTGTGCGCGCGAGCGTGTGTGCTCGCGCGTTTGTAGTTAGTAATTAGGTTGTTTATTTTCTGTGTCATTCAAATCATATTTATTCTTACCGGTGAATTAACTGATTTATTCATGTATAGTTAAACATACCAACATTAGCCTGAGTGAAACCTAACCAATGTAACCGTTTTACCCCAAATCGAATATAGAGCTTTTCCATTTCTACTTGAATATAGCCCGTTTACGCTATTTATCAATAATACATGTGTTGTGAACACCGCTAGGCTTTTCCGACGGAAGAAAAATGATCCGGAAGAAGGCCTTTCTAATTGTGATCATATTTTAAGGGCACTGCATTGTTGTGTGTGGTTTCACTGTGACCTAAGGATTCTGGTTTTAATTACCCACCAGTTGTTGTTGGGCTTTTGCTTCGTCCGTAAATATTTTCTCACTAAACCCTGATGTCACACAGAAATCTGTGTTCCAGGCCACTTATTCGGTGAAATCTTGTGATGATGTAAGAGATGAGAAAACTACCGAGTACGGACCATTAAAACATGGAAGAATGGGGAGAACGAGCTCTCTGGTTTTAAGTTTAAAACAGCATCTGTTTTTATCTAGAATTAAAAGGAGCAAAAAAGTTAATTGGCTGCAGTTCCTGTGTGTGATCGGTATTATTGGACAGGTGTGCACTAAGTTCATGGACCCCACGTAAACGCAGTAGCTCCAATCAGCTCCGTCTCCTCGATTTCATATTATTATAATATTGGACGTTTTCCTCCTTTTGTCCTCTTTTCTTTGTTTTTTCCGTCACATTTTTATTTTCCTTATTTATTTATTTATTTTTAAATCTCTCATTTGTTTTAATTAAATTTTCCGTACATTTTACAGATTTCAAATCAACAAAATTCTGACTTTATTTTTCAGAAGCAGACACAGGCATATACCCTACATCATAAATAATTATAACTTCGTGATATAGTCGAGCTGGGTTAAAAACAAAAGCTCAAAACAAAAGAAAAAGAAAGAAAACAGTAAAAACATCACAGGAACGCATGCACTGCTGTTGTAGTTTGTATACTATTATTCTGTTTTATTATACTGACTGCCAAAAAGTATCCCAGCACAGTGAAACTAGCGAAATACATATCACGTACAGACTATAATAAATATAGTGGTAACATAAGGCTTTATTTTTAACGACTGTAAAATCAGGCCTTTTTAAAAATAAAAATTTAAATTAGAATCAGTATATGATTAAATGGCTGGCGTGTTTTTGCAAAAACAAACCAAATTATTATTAATTTCTGTTTGTTATAAAATGGACAAGAAACCATCTCACCAAGCATCATGGTTCCTTTATTCTTAATTATTTTTATTAATATAATAATAATAATATTATTATTATTACATATGAGAAAAATGAAAAAGTGGACATTTTATGAGTAAATTACATGTAAAACATAATCTTATTGAGCTATCTTTTCTGCACACCTGTAAACCTGCTTGTTTTTTAAATTTCTCTCAGGTTCTTCTGTCTACATCATCACAGCTAAACTAACCCTTCTGTGTTAGCTTTCATACATATTTTGTCTCTGATTTAATCTGTAAAACTACACAGTCTTACTCCAGATGATCTAACACATGCTCAGTCATTTTTCAGTGGAAATCATGCAGGTGGATTTGTCACTGGTTAATAAATGCTTTTATTTTCTCACTTTTTTTGGGGGGGGGGCGGGCGGTTATAACAATATAATGTCTTACATTATACATTTTTAAAAATATATAATTTAGTATTATTCAAGGTGCAGTTTACTTTTTCTTGCCATTTAAAACTGTTGATGTTGTCGAGATTAAGGACAAAAGGAACAGCATAATTGGGACATAAATATTCAAACCAATAACGTGAAAAAAGCACACACAGTATCTCTCTAACATTAGCAATAAGAGCATTTGCAGGGATGTAAGCACATGTGTGCTGTACATGTTGAGGTGGACTGTGCTCGGTGTTTTCATGACATGTACGTGCACAATGCACAAACTGTATGAAAGCTTAGCGTGAACGTCCAGATCGTTTTTGTCCCTAACGTATAATTGCAGAAAGAGTTACAGTTTCATTAAAGACTAAAGCACCATGTGCTCCTCTGAAGGGCTGACGTAAAAGCAGTCGATTTGCAGCTAAAATATTTAATTGGACATTTAAGAGGTCCAACAATGTCTATTAATGTTTTTCTGCTGATCTGTGGTACCTTAAAATCCACCATATTCCAATGCTCCATTGTTATTTTAGCACACTATTAGTATTCAAACACAATTTCTTTTGCCTGATAATCATCTAGTATATTTTACAGTGCACAGTAATGTACAGTGATCAGTTTATGGTCATTTCATACCTTTTCGTTTCGTCTGAAGATACTGTTTTCAGAACCTTCTTGATCTAATTGCCTTCTTATTTCTGTTGATTTTATCGTTTTATTTCCAAATATTGCCCTCACTCATTTAGCCACAAATGAAGTAAGACACCACAGACTTATGATGCAGTAATCGTGTGATGAGTAAACTCCAGAAAGTGGAGCACATAGCAAAAAATGATGATGGATACCGGATGACACAGTGATTAATACTAATGGAGAGTTGGCAGCTCAGTATCAGCAGCTCATTCTTGCCCTCTGGCTCTTTAGCATTTTACTCAGGTTAGGCTCATGGCTGCTCTGTCTTTGGAAACTTGACGTGTTTATTCATTCAAGATATTTTTAAATTCAACTGCAAGTTTCTGAAGGAAGCGTACAGTGGCCATAATTGGGACCGCAGTTCAACACTCACTGATTATGCTGGGAAGAGACTGTTTTTCCATATAGCAGATAATTAAGATAATTACAATCCTCAGCTACATTTTTAGATTAATTGGCCTACCGTGGCAACGGTAATTATGAGGAGATAGGGGTAAATAGATGGGCCAGTAAACTTAGTACTTAGAAGACCACTGTTTGCTTTATGGCCAGCATTGTTTCTTCTAGCTCTAACCATTTCATAATCCATACCACCAATTTATTACTGCAACCAAGAAGCTGAACCTTAAAGTATTTATTTGAAGCCAAACCTTCTTTGCAGTGAAGAAATAAAAATGTTTCTGATTGTAACTGATGAAATAAGACTTCAGTTTGATATTACAGAAAAGATCAATTAAAAAGCTCTAGTCATTTTATGAAGTCTCCATATTGTGAGCTAACTTGTTCATATGCATATTTGTCAGATGCTAATAATTTGAATTACACAATATTTTGGTATCTTTGTTTCTGTAGCTGTGACATTTGGTACCAAATCTAGTTTAACTGGCTTAACTTGCTAGTGCAGGACCTTGGTTAAACCATGGGTTTTATTTAGCCTGCCTAAATATCTTAAGGTATTGGTAGTGATCCAGGTAGTGAACTACTTACGTAAGCCTAAACATGAGCTTGGTATGCCTTAATCTGAATAAACCACTTCATTAAGCTACTGTGGGCTGTAGAGACAAACCACCTGTACAACCATATAGGATGGAGAATCTGTTGGATGTTACATGTGGCTGAACTCTTTGTTGTGTGCGTTCTTCTAGAGGAGGGCTTTATATACAGAAGTCCGGATGAGGAAGACTTCCACAGATCTGGGACCCCGGACTCAGAGGCTGCAGACGGGCCCTACAGCAGTGAGGAGAGCAGCTCGGCTCTTCCCAGTAATGGAGACAGAGAACTAGGCCAGCACAGCCACCAGGATCCCAGCAGAGACACAAAGACCCCTAACGGAGGCCCCACAAGCCAGATCACCAGTCCCCAAACCAATGGGGGCCAAGGGGCCAAGCCCAAGAGGAAACGCTCTGGCTCAGACTCCAAGTCGGGGAAGCCCCGCAGAGCCCGGACTGCCTTCACCTACGAGCAACTGGTGGCGCTGGAGAACAAGTTCAAGTCCACACGCTACCTGTCAGTGTGTGAGCGCCTCAACCTGGCCCTGTCCCTCTCCCTCACTGAGACCCAAGTTAAGATCTGGTTCCAGAACCGGCGAACCAAATGGAAGAAGCAGAACCCTGGAGCCGACACCTCGGCCCCCACGGGAGGAGCAGGAGGCACGGGAGGCACAGGGGGAGGAGCGGGAGGAGGCTTGGGAAGCCTCAGCCCTCTGAGCCAATCCCCTCCAGTCAGTGGGCATCTGGCCATGCACACAGGCTATGCCGGCCACCATCACCCCCCTGCTGGGAGCCTTGTCCAGCTGCCTTTCCTCACCGCCAGCCACGTCCTGTCTCCCTTCATGCTGGGGACACAGAGTTATGCTGCACCTGCGTTCTACAGCACACACCTGTAGATACACACAAACACACACAGAAGCCCTGACTGAAATGTCCCAGTATGAACTGCAGCACAGCGTTCAGCTCCTCCCCCTTTTTTACTACCGTTTAAAGGCTTTAATTTTATTTTGATAGAATGTTAATATCTTGCAGAACTGTACATAAATCTATGTTCTAGCTCTGAATGCTGTTTTAAACACTGTAATAGACAAATAGTTGATCTCATTGTTTTCTTTTCTAAAGTCTGTAAAAATATTGAATGTTTATTTAAGACTTGAGAATGGCTTGATCTATTGTCAGTACCATGTAACTCCAGCTGTGATCGTTTTCATTTCTTTTATTTATTGAGGTGGTTAACAGTTTCCATAAAATCCTTGGATGTACTGAGTCCTCAGCTCAACATGGTATTGTCCTTTGATATTAAAATGATGACAATTAAACAGAAAAGTATCCCAGTAATGTTTTTTTTTAATAACAGTGAGCTGAAGCGTTGGGTGCTGCAGTGCCTCAGAGGTAAGTAACTTCCATGCAGGGTTTGGGTGTGAAGCTAATCCTGGGCCTGTTGGTTGGTTTGGATATCTGTGAGGTTTCCTGTTTGTCAAAAACAAACCAATAAAAAAATCCAAATGGGAACTGGAAAATATTTATGCGAGGAAGGGGTTTGCAAACAATACAAATCTCAAAAACGATAAAGATAATTACAGTGAAATGACTTTTCTGTCATAGAAATATGAGACGTGACGAATATAACGTCGATTACAATCTTTCGTTAATGTTTTGACAGACAGCACAATAGGCCAATGACAATAAGAATAGCACTGAGCCGAGCCAATCATGTGCCTGGAAAACAGACTGAGCCGCGTGATACGGATAAGTTGAAGTAGTGCGCACGGACCGCAGCGGGAGCCGCACAGCACGTGCAAAGTCCACTAAGAGTGCGCGAGATTTTCTTTTAATAAAAGGAAATTTGAAAATTGAACATTTTAACGAAAACTGGAGCGACAGCGTCACAATGTCACCATTTTTGTTTGTCTCAAAAGACCAGAAAACTGTTGAAAAGAAGCGAGAGTGCAGTGAGAGTTTGCAGTTTTTGCTTCTTTGTCGGACTTTAAATACTGTGCTTGAAGCATGTGCCCAAAGAGCCAGTAACAGGAGCATCTGGAGCAAATCCCTGCTGAACAGAGTGTCGAGCGGCCTTTCTTTAAACATTTCATTATTCCAGATGATTTAGTTTCAGTTCAGCTGAGTGTATGTCCGTTTGTTTATGTTCTCCTTTATTTACATTTGAGCGCCTTTAATTTATAACAATTTTTTTTTTTTTAAATTTTATCTTGTAATGATGTCTACAATATTTATCCGGAAGTGACAAAAATGTTGTATTTGTCTGTTTTTGTAATACTTGAAGCTTTTGATTGGTCAGGATTAAATAGAGCTGTATCATGTTCCACAGGACATTTATGGTCTGACACAAAATGAAAAACATTTAATCAAAATGAATCTTTTATCTTCAGTTAAAAAAATAACAATAAAAAAAATAAATCCAACTTATTTTAGCTCACGAGCCTCAGGAGTGAAAGTCTTCACAGGACTCTGCAGTGTTGGCAAATCGAAGAACATATTTAAGAGGAAACGGCATCAAATCTAGTTGGTTTATCAGTCATCGTTAAGTGTAAGCATCTCTCTGAGTGGGATTCTTTTGTTTCGTGTTATTATCAGAGAAAAGCGCCAGTGTTAGTCTCTGTTGCTTAAAAGGGGAAAGTGCTGTGACAACCAGCCTGCTTTCAAAGTGTTTGTGCTGCTGTTAAATATGAAGAACATGATTCACACACTGCGTATAAAACACGGATCTATAGCCACCCTTACTGTAGGCATGTGTACATTTTTTTCCTCAAATGGCTATTTGCAAAATAGTTTTAGGCATTTCTGCATTGGATGTATTTTTCAGCCCTCCGATCAAAATAGGAACAACAGATGAAGTAGAGTCTGCAGCATGATGTCAAGACATCGACAGGACGCTGACAGTCAACACAGAAGGAGGTCAAATGCTCCAGAAAGACACGCCTCCCGGATATTAATGATAGAAAGCTTCTTAAAAAAAAGCAGCGGCCACCCTTCAGTAGTAGCATTTTTTCATTTAACAAAAAGTGATATAGAGTAGTATTTTTTTAGTTTCACATGAACTTTGCATATTCATGCAGCGTCTGTCAGCTAGCATGCCTCCATCACTTTCTGCAGTCACTCCACTGCAAGAGGCCACACGTGTTTCAAAGGTGCGTTGATATAATCCCTGAATAATTTGTGCAGCGTGTCCGGGTGCAGTGCATATCACTTTGACTCCCACAACATCCCATCCTGAACTTAAATTGCTTCATATAGAATACCAAGTTAGAAGACGGTACTCTGTGCACTCATCCAGTAGCTTAACAATCTACAGCCAATCATATGAAACTGCTTAGAGCAACTGAAGTTCTAGTTTGGTTAATAGTTTAACTTGAAAAAGCTGTGTTGAGGTTTGGGTTCAGATCTCAGCACAGCTTAAACAAAAGTGTTGATACACATTTGGCAGCACAATTAATGCTTGAAGCTATATTATCACAGTTTTTCCCCACAAACTGGTATAAATGAAACAAGCCCAAAACAGATAAATTAGTGTGTGTGGGCGTCGTGTGGGAGTGACTGACTTTTAGAGCTACAGCTCCTTGTTTCAGCACACCTGTCAATCACGGCAGCCACACCCCTGATTTAAGCTTTCCAACTGTCACGAAGGAGGAACCCGCTGTTATGCAGCAGGCTGTAAACATGTTCCGTAGTTTTTGCTGTAAACTGGACGTTTTAACATGACGGTCATTGAGGACTCACAAATTTTTTTTAACCAGGATCAAGTGGCCACTAGAGGAGCTGCAGGTTTTAGCATTTCTTATTAATAATGGTAATAATAATAATAATAATAATAATAATAATAATAATAATAATAATAATAACCAGCAATAAAATGATAGCTGATGTTTGGACAGGTGTGGATCCCAGAATCATTAGATTTGTTATGTCATCATTGCAAAAGTACCGACTGAATAACACGTTCCACGTGCCTGTTAGACAGCACAAAGGAACAACCATGTTCTGCATAGACAAAATTGCCGCCTTTATGGATAATATAGAAGTCCAAGGGATTTAATGACGCTGAAACAGTCCGGAGTGAGGTGGTAGGACAGGCTAAGGAAGTCTGTGTGAGTGTTTCAGGAACGGCATGTCTGCTGGGGAGGAGTGCTGGTGGATCCTCGTGGCATCAGATCAAGGCAGCAGCAGCAAGCAGTGAAGCCTGGAGAGGCAGAGCAAATCATGGATGAGATGAGGCTTTAAGGTGTCCCATGGGAGGCCAGGACCAACCCTACAAAATCCACAATCAGAAGTCAGCGGAGTACAAGTTCCAACCATTCATCCATCCTCTCCTGCTTATCCAGTACAGGTTTAATGGGGGCTGCAGCCTATCCCAGCTGTCATAGGGCCAGAGGCAAACACAGAACACTCACACTCACACTTACAGCCTATTAAACTGACCCCATGTAAGTCTTTGGACTGTGGGAGGAAGCCAGAGAGAACCCATGCAGACATGGGGTTCTCCACACAGACACGCTGACGATGTGACCCCAGAACCTTCTGTGACACAACAGTGCCAACAACGCCACGTTGCCCCTACCAGGCATCATTAGTTGTGCTATGAGAAATGTAGGATCTTGTGTTACTGAAGCTAAATTATTTAGTTTCAACCATTTGTGAAAAAACATTCTCTGTAAGACGTGTAATTTGATGGAAATGCATAACTGAGCTGTGAGCTCTTCATTAAGTGCAGAGAATCACAGATCACAGAGAAAAGATGCAAATCATTTTTCTTAAGCTGCAGGATGTCTGCTGTTCTCGTGATGTCACTGCAATGTAAACCAAATATCACCTGTCTTTTCAATATAGTGTTGCAAATATATATTTATTTACTCCCCTTAGTTGCCACTTATTCCTAAAATAGCTTCACAGGAGAACTTTCCCACAGTCAGTGTTGTTGTGTTCAATGAATCTCGTTTGAAAGGACAGAAAAAAGGCAAAAATGTAACAAGATGCAGGTTTACAATTTTATTCTCACTAAAACACATTTGAAACCTGTCAGTCGCACAAAACACCGACGTAATAAGAAAGCGTAAAAGTCAGCTGATCACTAGCTTTAGCTTCAGCTGCCACAGAAGTGATATCATATGAAACAACTTTCATGTCCTGTATCGAGCATCAGCTTTGAGGTAGAACACACAGAATCCTTTATCATCATATTTCCCAGCAATTATTGAAACACTTCTTCTTTCATTACAAAGAAACAACAACTCTGGACCCTTAACATTTCACCTTTATTGTACAAAACTGTGGATCAGGTTTGGCGATTCAGTCTTCCAGCTTCCGCCTCCTTCACTGTTCCTACAGAGTCCGCCTCATAAGCTCAACTACAAATACAAAAAGTTCCAATTTGAAATGTGACAATGCATTCTTTAGCTCCTTGTTTCCCTGAATCTCTACAAGAGGTGGAGACATAAAAGAGACATATAAATAACAAACGATAAACGCAGGAGCGGTCGGGGGCTGAAAGGTTACTGAGAGCAACGCTCCACCCGTCTGACTTCAGTTAAAGGCACACGAGCTTAGTTGAGAGCATAGTTGAACTGGTTGGAGAACTTGTCGTGTTTCCTCTTGTCGGCCTTATTCATCACCTGAGCCACTCGTCTCAGGGAACTCCTGAAGGGAGGGAGAACAGAGCAGGGAGGAAATGAGAAGGATTGATGGGAAAAATCCAAAGAAACAACAACTTTAAGCCCAGGAGCTAAAACCCATTCTGCTCATCTCTAGCTCCATATTTCTACTCTTAGACTGTGATACTTGCCTCCACAGTTTAAAAAATAATGAATCATTGGTTATTTTATGGACTTGGTCTAGGCCTTGGACTAAGAGCACTTTGAGAATCAACTCGATGGTGCAAAAATAGAATTTCATTTCCATCACAGTGTCATCTGTGGATTTGTTTTGTAGATTTGGTGAAAGAAAACAAATGATGTGTTTCTTGTGATATGATGCTAGTAAGTGCCTAAAATACACTGATTAATTGGGTCTTAGCTAGCCTACCCATAGATGACACTTTAGCAGTGAGGTGCCTTTTTGAGGCCTGTGTTCAGTGGCTTAACTTTATTTAACTCGATGTACGCCACACTGTTTTGTCTATGACAAAGTTTCCATCTTTTAGTTAGTTGGTTGTTTCCAGTTTCACCAAGCACTTAGCTCCTACACTCAGAGAATCATCTAGAAGCTGAAGTTAGCATCCGTACTTGTTAAAGACTTTCTTCTCTAGTCTGCAGCGGGACGTGTTGCTGCTCTGCTTCAGGTCGCTGAGGTGGGGGTATTTCTTCTTCTTTCCTTTCCCTTTTTTACCGCCCAGCCGCTCAGAACCCAGGTCCTCTCCTGTTGCTGCCTCAATGTCTCGCATCAACTCTGCATCTCGCCAATCTGCAACAGAGAGACCAATGTTACTCTGCTCCTGGAGGACGTTTAGGATTCTCCCGCTCTTCATCGCACCTCATTCAGAGAGATGAAGAGGCGTGGCACTTTTGTCTATATAATCCAGCAGTGCGGTGCAAAGATCTGCCAGGTGGAACAGAGAGAGCTGCCGCAACAGTGGGACAAGATCAGAGGTCCTGAGAAAACTATGAAAACTTTTTTCATTTCAGCTGAGATTTGTTCTGTGCAGCAACACCTGTGGCTTTGACAGCAGTGGGCGTCCTGTAGCAGCACGGCCACGGGATTAAAAGAAATACCCGTTCACCATCGGACCACTTCACGTCAGCCTGGACTGACGTCCTGCCCCAGGATCCCTGCCAGGATTTACAAACAGGACTTTATGTTGTTTAATCCAATATGGCCATTAGGAAAATGTTCTCTGAGATCATAGACCAAGGCAGCTGAGGGGAATTTTCTCAGACTTCTACACACTATTAATGATTTAAAAGAATCCAGGTTTCACTTATTGTCCAGCTTTTCTATACAGCCTATGGACTAAGGTTAAGACTGGGACTGAAGCCTCAAACTGGACTAAAACAAACAAACATTTAAAAATGAGGATATTAAACTTCTCTCTGCACGCGTACTTTGTGTGTTTCAGCCACAAAGGCCTGGTGCGTGTGAGGTTACTCCCTGTATGAGCTGCTATGAAAGCCTAAAACTTGAACAAAAACCAATTTGACTGAGAAGTGTAATGAAGTAATTAGAAGTGATAATGTAAATGAGCTCACAGCGGCGGGCCTTACAGAGCACGGGTCGTAAACCGTGTGTCCTGCGGCTCATTCGGATGCAATTTTGGTGTTAATGAAAACTGTAACGTCATAATTCTGGCTGATAAAGTAAAAGCAGCAGTAATGCAGAGCAATGACGATCTAAACGAAGAGACGTTTCTAGTTAATGATGTACTGCGAAGGAATTCCAGATAAACCTGCGGTAATGCAAAGTAATTACACCGTGATTGTGATGGGCCTGAAGCCACACACTCCGTCAAAACACTGACCCCAGCTCAGAGCGAGCGTGTATGCAGGGTTATTAATCAGCTGCTCTGACCCGGGTCTGACTGGACCTTCAACTATCCCTCATCACACTCTCACACACGCTGGAGCAGTAATTGAAAAGCAGCTGGTGTATTTAGGGGACTCAATATTGCTATAAGAGGAGCAGCTGCATTTACATTCATGCGTGTTCAGAGTGTGTGTCACTTTGTTGTTGAAAGTTTCAGAGAAAATAAAAAGAGAAGAGATGAAAGAAGAATCGAAAGAAAAGCACGAGAGGAGAAAAAAGACAGGCAAGCGCGAATAACAGTGGGAATTTAATCAGTGTTGCAGCAGGGCTCTTTTCTCCGTCAACACCTCTTAGTCTGTCCAGCTGGGGTCTCTGTGTGTGTGTGTGTGTGTGTGTGTGTGTGTGTGTGTGTGTGTGTGTGTGTGTGTGTGTGTGTGTGTGTGTGTTAGGGCAGGGGGCAGAGGTGTGTGTGCGCCTGGGGTCTTTGGTTGGTTCAAATGTAACTCGGTTACGCATCACTTAACACAAGGAGCCTGCATATATGTGACAGAGTAGCACAGCATCCATTTCCCTCCTCCTGTCAATCACCTGAATGGACTTCTTATTTTTTGGTAAGAGTGTGTGTGTGTGTGTGTGTGTGTGTGTGTGTGTGTGTGTGGGTCTGAGTCAGACGCATAACGCAACATACAATTCTTATTATAAGACAAGAGCAGAGCTTTAAAAAAAAAAGAGTAACACAGTCATGAGAAAAAGGACATTTGCACAGACCTCTGTGTCTCTGTGCAGGTAAAAATCAAAGCACACCCCATTGGTCAGTAAATTGTAGAACCACCTTCAGCAGCATTACCTTGAAATGTCTGTCTTCTGTGTGACTTTACCTGCCTCTGTTCTGAGCTCTGCGCCAACAGAACTTGTGCCCCGCCCACAGTTCTCTATGTTATCCAGGTGATGTTGTAAGAGAGAAGCCTGCACCTTGAATGTGAGAAACTAAAAAACATTTGAGGTCAAGGAAGGAAGCTGGGAGAGGTGCAGCTTCCCACACCGTTTCCATGGCAACGATGACTGTTGTTTTGTTTGTCCCATGAATGCTGGAAGATCTGGATTTTGGCAGATGTATTCTACTTTTTCTTGTGTCCCTTTTTATTCATTCGTTTATTTTTAAAGGGTCACCACTCCTGAGTGCGCCTCTGCAGGCTCCCGCCTTACACCTCAGACATTATTTAACTTTCTAGTTGGGGTGGCTGTAGCTCAGGCGGTACAGCAGGCCATCTACTGATCGGAAGGTTAGTGGTTCGATTCCTGGCTCCTCCAGTTTATCCTTAGGCAATATACTAACCCCAAGTTGCGCTTCGATGGATGAATGTTCGTGAGGAAGCACTGAAAACGTAGAAGAAAAGTGACTGAGTGAATGTGTTGTATAGAGTGCTTTGAGTACTCTGGGAGAGAAGAAAAGCACAATATCTATAGTATATATATATATATATATATATATATATATAGTCAGACTTCCTCCTTATTTCTTGCCTAGAGGTGCAGGCTCCTCTAAAGACACATCGCCACCTCCGCTTCACCTGGAGAGAAACATGTTTCCTTAGATTGAAAAACGGGGGCAGGGCAGTATGCAGATCGTAGTAGAGATCGCACAAGGCTGTTGTTTCCGAACGAGTCCGACTTGCTAATAAGAACAAAATAGGCTGGCACGCACTTTTCATAAACGTTGCGTGGGAACCAACTTTCTGCGCAGAATAAGAATGATTCCATACAAACATTAGTGAATGAAGCTCGTCTTGTGCGGCTGTCTTCTGGTGACCCTTCCAAACCCTGGCTGTTAGTTCCTCTACTGTCATAAACTCGAACATCTGACATTCTGAGTCGTGCAGAGACTAAGATGTAACTGGCTTTTGTTGTTTTGTTTCTCTGAGCATGGGAGCAGCATATTCACCCATGGCAGGGCGAATATGCTGGGATGTGTCCTCCTGGAAAGATGGCGACTGTCTTGACTGTTTGCACTTGTGAATAATCTTAATAAACTTCATATCATCTGGTAATGACTTCGTAACCTCTCTAATACTGATGGGCAGCAACAGCTGCTGATGTCTTTCGCCCTGGATGCTCCACTAATTCTGCTTTTTTCCACATGCTGATGAACAGTTAATCAAGTGCACTTGATTAAGAGCATCGGGTTGCTACTAAACTCCTATGGAAGCAGTAAAGTAGTACTTACTTCAAAGGGCTGCACAGAGTCCTATGAAAACATTTGTGGCTAGATAGTAGCAGTAAATTTCACTAACAGTTGTAAATAGAACTGAGTCACCATAGCAACAGATGCCTGCAGTATTCACCAGAAGACTGAAAAATAATCTTCACTATGATTTACAGGCTGTAGCTTATAGGAATCTGTGTTCAGTTTAGCTTTTAATCCGGAAACTTGACAGCAAATGGATTCAATTAAAACACGAATATTTATAATCTTTGATTTCCTCCATTTCCTAATTGCCTTTTGTGTTGTGGGTGTGTCTGTCTATAGTTTTCAATTTCTAGTTCACACCCTAAATAATAATATGGATAATAAATTGCTTCTACTTTCTGATAAGTTAGACATCGTTTCTTTAGGCCGGCTGTGTGCTTCCTCACCACCTGCTGCTTCTCATCTGTCAGTCACCGGCTTCATCAAACTCCATTAAGAAATCCTTCGCTGCCCTACTGACTTCAGTATAAGGAAGCCGACCAGGAAGACTGACGCTAATCTCGACCGGGTTCACATCAGCCAGCTCACCCTGTTGTACTTTGTTGACTTGTGGTCATCTGGAAGCAATTAAGCAGGAAGGTTCAGCTATTGCTTTGTGGACACTGCAGGATTAATATAGCTGTAAAACAAAGGCACTGCTGCTACATGACTGACAGTAACTCAAAGAAGACTTCCATGATGACAGTGCTCTTGGACGGCAAATGACACTAACAGCTAAAGTACTTCTTATCCTCTAAAAGCATTCAGAGAGGATCCAGACTGCTGACAGATTGTACTGATGGAATTTTATGGTTACATCAAGTGAAGCTTTTGATTTTTATTCTCTGGCTGACAGAACTTTTTGGTAACACAACTGTACTGTTACAAATACACTTACAGTCAGAGTCTGATATTAGCTTCCTTGGAGCGGTCTACAGGGGTGGTTACTACGGGCAACCCTTGGCATGGATATAAGGCAATAATTCAGCAAAAACAATTATGTTTGAGCGTAGCTGCTACTGTAGGAAGTGTGTGTGTTACTGGCTGTTTAGGCTCACTGTATGTGCCTGTGGATGTTTGAAGAGGTAAAAGCAGCTGAGGCCAACAGTTCATCAAGTTATTCAGGCCAGCGCCCCCCTACTGTGAAGCTGATGTGTGTGTATGTGCGTCTAAGACTCTTGGATCGATACTGTAGTTGGTAACAAAAGATGCTATTTCACAACTCACTGGACTGCAAGCTACAGCTACACACACACACACACACACACACACACACACACACAGAGCAGCTGGTTAAGACACTGCAGGCAGCTGCTGGACATCCTGCAGACTGGAGACGCAGCCACATGACCTGAGCCGTCCCTCACATACACTCATTTCTAATTCTGTCACTCTTGGTTACTCTCAAAGAAAAGCTGAGCATTTTTAACTCTTCCACCTCCAACTCCAGGTCCTGTCTTTGTGGCAGTGCCACAGCCTGCATACATCATAGAGCTCTCACTGCCACCTCGGTCACACATCACCCTTGACACCTGCCTCCGTCTCATTCGTGCATGTTTCTCATTTCTACAGACTTTCCATCCTCTCTACTCCAGAACATGCCTCCCCCTCAAGGCTTGACTCCCTACACTCACTTCGAGCATCTCCATAGCCTCTGTCACCCTGTCCACAACCACAGGCTCAGAGGTCAGCCCTGATGTAATCCCAGATCCACCCAGAACCGCTCGCATATTTCTCTGCCACTCCTGACTTCCTCCTCCTTCCTCTAGAGTCACAAAGACTCTGTGTGCCCTTCCCTTACAAACCTTTGATGCTATTGTTAAAAGTTATCCCTCTGATGACATTTCTTCTGTGTGATTCAAATGTGTTTGTATTTTTCACTTCTCACCAGGCTGCTGCTCTCTCTTCCTCCTTTCTTCCTGCTCCTCCCTCTCTCGGTCCTCCTGCCGGCAGGGTCGACCCTCCTGGTCTCGTGGAACGATGGGGCCATGGAAAGGACACTGAGGAGACACAGGCCTCGCTCAGTTTGGTGAGCCAGAGGGAGACCAACAGCTTCTCACTTTATGACAGACTCCAAGTTTATCCTGTTACCTTGAAGCGGTCCTGCCGCTGACAGAGCTTGCCATCACCCAGTGGAGCTCTGCAGAAATGGCTGACAGGAACGAAGCTCCCAGGGAAGGAGATGTATCTGCTCCTGCTCTCTGCCAGCAGCTCTTCATTCTCCACCTCCTCCTCCACCTCTGCTGGAACCCAGAACTGGTGCTGAGAGGCTGACCTGCAGCGGAAAGAATGTGACACATGTTAAATGAATGTTAAAGAAGAGTAAACGCTCTGTAGCTTTAATATCACATTAAAATGATCCTTTTTACTTTATCATCTGTGACACAACACACAGATCAGTAAACTAGGGACGGTGCTTGTCTGGTGCATACTTAATGATCCTGCCAGCGCTGGGCTGCTCCTGACCCCAGTAGAACAGGTCCAAACCAAATGGAACCACTGGAGCGTTGACACTGGTCTGCTTTGAACTGGACTGAGATGAACTGGGCTCCGAGGAGCTGCTGCTAAATGGAACACGTTTGGAGAACCATTAAAAACCTTTCCAAGTTCCTCAGACTTCACACTGTTCTAGTCTCTCCTTTATATTTACAACAGTTGGCGTCACTGAGACATAACACGGCAGTGTTACTATATGACTATAATGTAGTGAGAAGAGGAGGGGGTGGGAGATGGTTGCTGGGGGTTTACAGAAAGCAGACCTGCAGAGGCAGCGGTCAGACTTCACCTGGATTCTATGGGCGGCGGCATCTTCTCTCTAAGGAGGTGCAGTGTGGCGACAACAGAGGTTGGATCCTGAACCTCTTCTGCAAGCTGCTTCAGCCGCCTCATTGAAGAATAAGAGGAGGAAGAAAGAGGAGGAGCTGCAGGTTTTTTAGTGGAAGGTTTCTTTTCTGCGACTGATCCTGTTGAGGTGGAAGGAGAGGGATCCAAACCTGCAGAGAGAGGCGGATATCAATGTGTAAGGACCGGTTCGTCTGACATCTGGGTTTATTTTCGCTCCAGCTCCCAAGAACTAATAGTGAAAACAGGCTGCTCACTCTTCCTTCCTCTGATTAAAATGGCCAACATCAGTGGTGATCGCTAACATCACCTGCTCATTAATGTCACCTGAGAACATGGCCACTGAAACTTTAGCATGCTTTCTGTGCTCTCTCCAAGCTGCTGAACTCTTGAGCCGCTCCCTCTTACATGTTTGGCTTCTTAGGAGCCAGACTTGAATTTTTGAAAGTGGTATTGAGCGATAGTTCTTGAAACCTTCACAGAACCTTCTGAACCCCGAGTTGTGTTCATTGGAGTGTGAGCATGTGCGCACATTAGACAGAAAGTAAGTGCAGAAAAATAGTGCTGAAAATGTGTGTGAATGGGTCAATGAGGCATGTTATGTAAAGAGTTTTGAGCACTTGAGTATATAAAGAAGTCCCCTTTTATTTTCTGCCCACATTGGTACATCTGGGATTACTGCCTGATCTGGAGTGCCGACAGGAATGAAGACAGACCTCCAGCAGTGTGGGGTTATATCTCCAGGATAAGTGAAGTCAGACGCTGGCTGTTGTGTGTGTGTGTGTGTGTGTGTGTGTGTGTGTGTGTGTGGTCAAGCACAATATCATCTGGAGTCTCCGGGGATTGAACAAGACTTAAACACACACACACAGCAGGTGAGATCAGAGGGATGCAGTAAGCCGAGAGCTGCCAACATGCTGATCCCAAACATTATTAGGACTGACCCGAGTGCTTCAGGGATTCAATCACTGGCACAAGAGACTAACACAAGTCATTCACACGGTGCACGGCCTGTTCAAACAATAAGACAGGTTCATATTTTCCGACTCTTTCTTCTTCTTTAATTAAACGGTACATGGACTGTTTCTTATAAAGAGCTTTTCTTTTCTGTCTGAGCACTCAAAGCACTTTGCAGCACACTCACTGAGTCATTCATACAAGCACTACTTCCTATGGGTAAGTGCTTTCTATCTAACATTCACACATATTCATACTCCAAAGCAGCGGTCCCCAACCCCCGGGCCTCGGACCGGTACCGGTCCGTGAGAGTTGAGGCCTCAGGTGTGAAATGTCTGGTTTTCAGGGTTTTTCTCGGTTTTCAGCGTTATTTTGTTATCGTTTTTATCGTTAACTCTGTTTCCCTGGGTCTTTTCACGTGTGTTATGAATAAATTTTCTTTTTTCGGTACTGGTACTAGTTTTATTTTGTTGTATTTATCCGCGACACCTTAAAGGCCGGTCCGTGAAAATATTGTCAGGCATAAACCGGTCCATGGCACAAAAAAGGTTGGAGACCGCTGCTCCAAAGGATGCACTGGAGAGGAACTTGATGTTGGTATCTTGCCCAAGGATGTGTGGCATGTAGACTGGAGCAGGCAGGAAACAAACCAGCAACCGCCTGATAAGAAAACCAGTCAACTTAATAATATAAAAGATGGCTAAAGCTACTGTGACATCGCCATTCGATTAGTAAAGTTCTGTCTTAAAGCCTCATTGTTACAGTCACCTTCTTACAATAATCAGAAAATGACAAGCAAGGGATGAATCTGAAGGACATTGTATGCTCAATGTAGCGCTGCCGTAAAGCATAACCAGCTTTATCATCCTTCTGGACATCATTTACTAAATGGACATGCTATTTTCAATAACACTCAAAGGTAGTAGCTGAGGCCATAAACCTGTCAGAAAAGCTGTGTTTCTGAGGCCACAGAGCAAAGAAGCTGAAGGTCATCTTCCCCCTGAGCTGCTGGCTCACAGAAGCATCTGGTCATCAGGAGGAATGCAGATAAAACACCTGGAAGACCTTAGAAGTCTATCGTTTACACACAGTCCACTGGAGAGCATGCATTAACTGAAATGACTCAGTGATGTTTTAATCACTCTGTATTCTTTGCACTGTTTAAGCTTCAACCAGCACTCTTCGTGTACTCTTCTCCTGCACTGGGTTCTTTTGGGCACGAACTGCAGAATCAGTTCATGCTAACAACAAACTGCTAATATAACAGCAGCAGATGGAAATGGGGAATAAAGTCAGGGACAGGGAAAAACAGCACAGTAACTGTGATCACGATTTCCGTAATTTACTGCGTTGCAAATGGAGTTAGTGAATCCGGAGAAGATACAGGCGGTCACCGGAAACGAGATTCGAGAAGCATCTAAAATGACAGAAAGCAATCGCATGGAGTTTACAAGCCATCCTGAAGACTAAGTGTGCAATAACCGAGACAGGCTCGTTGAAACAAAATACATCTACTTCCAGAGACTGCACAAACAAAACCCCAACAATTCAATCAACCTGACTTTCGGCTGTGCAGTGGCAGGCATAGATCGAGATCTAGGTAAGCATACATTTCCTATATCAGAAATATGACAACGAGACTTGAAACTCAAAGTGAAACTCAGCTGAAATCTATGGGATGATTCTGTAAGAGCACAGCTCATGACAGCTGTATCCGGTCGTTCAGTCTGACGTCACTAGCCGTGTCTGGGTCTAAACTCCGCTGCAGGTCCATATATCAAACGATCCCTATGGCATTACTGAGAGTTGAAAAACTGTCTAAAGTCTTTCATCTTTAATAAAATGATCAGCGTTCTGCTCTACCAGGTGTAACAACTGAGTTTAACATCCAGGCATCCATGAAAACGGAATTTATGACATTTAACGGAGTTAGAAGCTAGCGAGCTAACTCCCTGCTAGCTTCTATCTAAATACAATATAGCATGTCCTGACTGCGGGGTTTTGGAAACAAATTCAAACGTACAGCTCTGTTATCACTTCCAGCATAAATGAAGACAGAAAACTAAACAGCAGTGACGTTTGTAGGGTTACTGAAGTTGGGCTAGCTGGTATATAATGATGTGCTACGTGACCGCTAGCGACACAGCTATGTTAGCATAATATAAACAAGCTAACTTTTTTTCCACTCGATAAAAGTTAGCGTGAGTGTTCTCGGTGGTCAGGAACAAATGTAATCGCATGGCAGGATGCTGTAAAAGGACCAAACTTCAGCCAGGAGAACTACTGAGATAATCCATCCACAATACGAGGTTAGTCATTCATATACAGCTGCATGGGCTGGGCTGTAGCTACATCCTAAGGTTTTAAAAACTGAGCTTAAATAAATGATTAGCGGTAATAAAAGCCGAGGGAGGTCAACAGTGATCACTGACTGTTTTAGGAGCTTTTTGAGATTAAATAGAAGAAAATACAAAACATTAAACATGTTAACAACACAAAAGCCATATTAAACGCAGACTACTTTAGACCCGGAAGTAGGATTCGTCACGTCATCACTTAACGACCGGATAACCTCCAATAAACGACATTTGTTGCTGATAATTTTGTTTTTTGTTAAAATCAGATTTGACTGGTGAGTGTAGTTTTACATGACAGTGATTTTTTAAATAATTCATGGCGCTTTTCCCAGTTCATGGAGATTGGGAATTAAAATACCTCCCCAAACACACACAGACACACACACACCTGCTCATTTCAGAGCACCAAATGGAAGAGGTTAGTCTGCTTGTTGTGGATGTTAAGACACACAGATCAATGGGAGGAAATGTGTATAGTAGTGTGTGTGTGTGTGTGTGTGTGTGTGTGTGTTTGTGCGCGCGTGTGTGTGTGTGTGTGTGTGTGTGTGTGTGTGTGTGCCTGGGTTGTTAGAGAAAGACACAAATGCGGGGGGTTAACAGGGTGCAAGAAAAAAAGAGTGAAAGAGAAAGAGAGGAAAGGCAGGAAGAGGTATTGATTTTCCCAGGTTAAGCAGGGCCTGTAATTAAAATGTTAATTTGAGAAAGAGAGCGATAGTGTACTGACAGCAGGGAGAGGGATAAGAGGACTGATAATCAGGATGACAGAACAAGACAGAGAGGTGGAATGAGAAAGTGGAAAGAAGGGGACACGGGAAGACGAGAAACAGAAGGAGTGGACGAAGTCAGGAAGAATTGAAAAGAAAGAAGAGGAAATGCTAAAAAAATGATAAATGTGATCCACTGGCAGAGATGAAAAGAGTGAGAGGAACTGAAATGCTATTGTGATCAAGGAAATTAGGAGAGAGAGGAAAATGGATATGATAGGGGAGGAACAAAGACGAACTCTCACCCATCCATACATCGGATTCTACTTTTGATCTTGCAGGACCATTAATTCACCAGGTCAAACCCCTCACCTCTCGACCCAACAGGAACATTCATTCATTTAGTGAAGACAAAAATTAAAGCAGAAAAAGAAATGAAGCTGCCCGTCTGAGTAAATGCAACATTCGGTGTTAACATTTACATTTCAGCTGAGTACTCACTACAACCTGTTACCAAGGCTTCAACGATCCATCCTTACATTTATAATTATGCAAGAGCAATGTGTCCAATCACATTTGGGTTTCTGAAAAGTCCTGGACTTCATCTAAAAACCAGCAAAAACTCGTAAACATTTGGATTAAAGATGAAAGCCTGTACCTGATTGTTTGATTGAACACCCACTACAGTGATGTGTGCAGGCAAAGCAGAAACACTGAGTCAAAGTCCAAATACTTCTTATTTCTTTACAATTTAAAGAAGATGGCATTGGGACTCTCTGTGTGTGTGTGTACACGTGTGTGCGTGTGTGTGTGTCCATTTGACGATGGGTGGTCAAATCTGAGTGCAGGGCTAATAGGGGCTCATTAAAGAGGTTGCATTGTTAATTTGGTGTGGCCCCTCTAGATCATTACCTAGGCCACTAATCACCCTGACAAACACACACCCTAGAAACATTTTGCTGACGGGCAGAGCACTTAAAATATGGCTTCTATTCCCCCACATGGCTGCACGGGGGGCTGCTTTGCATTTTAACAGAGCTTTGGTTTATTCCCTGGGACACACACACACACACACACACACACACACACACACACACACACACAAGTGCACACACACACACGCACGCACAAGTGCACACACACACACACGCACGCACAAGTGCACACACACACACACGCACGCACAAGTGCACACACACACACGCACGCACAGCTGTTTTGGGCCCATCAGATATAATCTAATTACTCTAACGTCTAACTGATTAGTAATGGAGGGAGGCGGGAGTGGATGGGTTCACAGGTAAAACAGGCTCAGTGTGAATGTAATGACTCAGGAAGGTGGTGCCAAGCACTCGCTGGGGGTCAAAGGTCACAGTGCAGCCAAACTACATAGCTGAGCCAGCAATAAGTGCCTGGGCAACAACATCCTGTGTTATGATGTCATTAACACTAACACATAAATATGGTCGGCCTCTCTCTTACACGCACACACAGTACATAACTTCACATATGAAATCGTATGAGTGATGGAGGGGTGGAGGCAGCGCTGCTCGTGGCAGAACACACTAAAATCCTGAGAGAGGTTTTAGTATTTACTGTTGCCTGGAGCTTGTACGTATTAAAAACAGTCAAACTGCAACTTAGATTTGCAAAAAATGTTATCATGTAGCTGACATAGCAATAAAATGCACAGGCGGCTGGTTACTGACCTGAAAATTTGACCTTTAACCCAGTTTGCTGCCTGGAGGCTAGACATGATCCATACATGTCCAATGCAGCCGTGGTATACGAGGGACTCTCACAGCCATTCATATGTAAGCAGCAGAAAAAGGCTTGCAGAAACAAGAGTGTCTCTATTACAAACCTACGCTGCCTTCAGGAGAGATCAGCGCACATCATGCAATTTGTCTCATTTCAGCCACCAAACATCTTTGGCAAACTCCCCATAAGAAACTGGCTTTCTGTGTTTTTTATTTTGTGGGAAATCACAACACAACTTTTGTTTCTTTTATTTTTAAAGTGACTCCTATTTTTATTGTGCATGTCCAAGAGAATGCAGCTTCACTGTAACAGACGTCTGAGATGGATGCCAGCACACGCTAACGTTTGAATTTTTACCAAGACATGGACTAAGTATTAATTTATTAAAGTCGGATGAGTGTGTGATCAGTTAGGGAAGAGCACACAGAAATGCAAGAGCTTGCCGAATGCAGAGCAGGAACGGTTGTACCAAGCTTTACACATCCTGGGAGCCGTCACAGTCAGCTTTGTGATTCCCCACAGAATCACAGAAAGCATCACACCATTCTCTGATGAGGAGTTTATCAAAGAGTGTCTGAAAAAACAAAGAATGAGAATGTGGCCCTCGCCAGGCGAACGGTAACAAAACACACTGAGGACACTGCAGGACACCTGGAGCTTCAGATGAAAAACAAATGCGATCATTTTGGTTCTAGACAAGACCTCTGATGTCTACAACACAGCCCAGTTACTCATCTTTAAATATTGGATAATGACAGAGCTTTAGATTAGGACTGGATTAGGACTAGGCAGGACTGCTTTGTTCACCGAGGTGATGTCCAGATAAAAGTGATTGAAATCAACCCAGAACTGAAATTGGTATGTGCTAAAAATCAACCATATTGTTGATGTTTTAACTAAAATAGTTAACTTGACAAGACGTTTGCTGCACTTTCAGAGGAGACTGAAGATGGTGACATAGGCTACCAGTCAGCTGTCAGGTGTTTACTGGGCTTTTTGATGTTGCTGAGCTGGTAGTGCATTGATTTAAAAAAATATACTAGACTGTTGCTTTGGCCGTGTTCATCATCTCTGGGATTACTGTTGTCTTCGGCCTTCTTTAGCATTAAAATCTGTTTGGACGAGAGACAAGCTATAAAAACCAATTCAACACTTTGAGTCAAGTTCAGACATTATGTCTCCTTCATTTATAACGTCATGACAAGGGAAGGCCATTAATCTGACAACCTACTGTCCAGGAGACAGTCTACCGTCCAAGAGACAGCCTACTGTCCAAGAGACAGCCTATTGTCCAAGAGACATTACTGTCCAAGAGACAGCCTACTGTCCAAGAGACATTACTGTCCAAGAGACAGCCTACTGTCCAGGAGACATTACTGTCCAAGAGACATTACTGTCCAAGAGACAGCCTACTGTCCAAGAGACATTACTGTCCAGGAGACAGCCTACTGTCCAGGAGACATTACTGTCCAGGAGACAGCCTACTGTCCAGGAGACAGCCTACTGTCCAAGAGACATTACTGTCCAGGAGACAGCCTACTGTCCAGGAGACAGCCTACTGTCCAAGAGACAGCCTACTGTCCAGGAGAAATTACTGTCCAAGAGACATTACTGTCCAGGAGACAGCCTACTGTCCAGGAGACAGCCTACTGTCCAAGAGACATTACTGTCCAAGAGACAGCCTACTGTCCAAGAGACATTACTGTCCAAGAGACAGCCTACTGTCCAAGAGACAGCCTACTGTCCAAGAGACATTACTGTCCAAGAGACATTACTGTCCAGGAGACATTACTGTCCAGGAGACATTACTGTCCAGGAGACAGCCTACTGTCCAGGAGACATTACTGTCCAGGAGACATTACTGTCCAGGAGACAGCCTACTGTCCAAGAGACATTACTGTCCAGGAGACAGCCTACTGTCCAAGAGACAGCCTACTGTCCAAGAGACATTACTGTCCAGGAGACAGCCTACTGTCCAGGAGACATTACTGTCCAGGAGACAGCCTACTGTCTGAGAATCAGTAGAAAATAGTCAAGGCAAAAGTTTTATTAAACACACTTAAATGAAAACTGAAAGCAGACGTCCTCTGAAGCTTTTGAATATTTTTTTAAAGGAAGTCAAACAAAGTAAAAACAAAACGACCAGTTTTGGGACAATATTAATGATGAATTAAATTTCAGAATAAGGGCTTGTTATGGACAAACTATCATGAATGTTTCCTCATTAAAGATACAATCTGGACTAATGATATCGAAATACTTCATCATGTTGGCTGCTTTTCCTTTGTATTGTGCAGAAACGTTTGTGGGCACACGCACATAAATCCACTTAAGAAGCACATTACCTGCGTTTTACCAGCTGCTGAAGGCCAGTACTTTAAAGTGCGATCGTTTATTTGTAGAGTACGTGTGTGGATCTCAGGAGATCAGGACAGCAGCTTTGTAGCTTAACCTCACTGTTTGTGCACGTGTCTGTAGATTTGAAGTGCACATGCATGTGTGTTTGTGTACATAAACTCACCGTACTCGGCTCGCAGATGCTCTGGAATGTGTGGCTCATAACCTTCTTTCTCTGGAACTTCATCAAAATCATCATCGTCGTCATCCTCCTCTCCGTCTGAAGAGACCTTCATCTGAGGAAGGGGAGAATCGTTAGCTTTTTCATAGTTTTGAGTGTGAAATAACAGCTGCTTCATTTCATTAAAAGTATGTCCTTTTATGTTTAAGCATCCAGTTAAAGCAGCTGCAGGAAACTCCACACATCTAATCTAATGTTGTAGATGCAGTCATGTAAAAGAAGATGTCCTGTGGAAAAACATGAATCAAGAAGGCAAGTAGAAGCCAGACGCTGCTAATCCACAACAACAAATGCACGCAAACCTCAACAAACAGAAACAGCGCTGTAAAGAAGATTGAGCTAACATTGTCCTGGGAAAGACTAAATGTCATGCAGAAATTAATCATTTCAAGTTACTTAAGGTGGTTTGATGAACTATTGAACCATGGGGTGCAAGCTGCCTTCTATCAGCCTTAACTTGAATCTTTATTTTAATTGTTTAATGACAAAAATGGGCCATGAATTTTTTCACATACTGCATAACCACAATCAATCTAACAGCGCACACTACTCTGTCGCTGCACCCGAATACCGCTGTAATGGCTGCACCACTAGATGGCAGCATATACAATTCGTGCGACTCTCCTGCGGATCACTCTGGTTTTCTTATTAGCTAAGGGGAGAGGGATGGCAATGTGTGTGTGTCTGTGATGAGCTTCTATCAGTAGTAAGCAAAATTTATGGTTTTTAATTTCCTGGTGAGCTTGTTAGCCATTGGCTGGGCTACAATGCAGAACACAACACACACACAGGCTCATTTCCATAACACAAATCCGTGTGCGTGCATGCATTTGTGTGCGGTGGCCCTATGCTTTTAACAGCTGAGGAGCCACACACACAGAGTCGCACATCTGGCAGTATAATAATCACAATGATTAGTGTTATGAGGAGCAGTAAAAGCTAACGTTAAACTAACCTCTAATTCCCAAACGCCTCTTTTTCATTAGAGTGTAATACCCGATTGTGTGTGTGAGAGCGATAGAAGGCTGCTGCGTTACTGCTGATAAAGCCCATTAAAATGTTAGAATTGGTTTACCAATAATGAGTCCCTGAATAATTACCCACATGTCCCTCCCCCCAACATATATACACGCACACATTTACAGCTCAACCACAGGACAGACTCAGTTAACCGTGTCACAAAGCTGGATACACACCTCTGATCCACTACGCAGAGACCAATTAAAACACTTCATATTACAATACTCAACATTCAGTTAACAAGCAACTAAACAATTAAAGCCTAATTACCTCTCATTAATGCAGCTACAAAGGCTGACGTATTGTGGAAGAAGGTTTGAATCAGAGAGAAATTAGACCTCGTTTATGACATGTGAACAAATACGGTACAAGTGGATTAAAACCTCTAGAATAAATATGCATTAAATTACTTCAATTTCAATTCAATTTTATTCATACAGTCACCTCGAGGCGCTTTATATTGTAAGGTAGACTCTACAATTGGGTACTCAAAGGAGCTTGCAAAGAAAAGCGTCTGGACTTTTTTAAGTTGCTTGAAGACGTTTCACCTCTCACCCGAGAAGCTTCTTCAGGACACTCTTTAAGGTCACTCTTTAAGGACACTCTTTAAGGTCACTCTTTAAAGACACTCTTTAAGGTCACTCTTTCGAGGATGCCAATGTTCACATTTTGGACAGAGAGGACAGATGGTTTGAAAGAGGAGTGAAAGAAGCATCTATGTCCACTGTGAGCGACCATCTTTGAACAGAGGCGGGGTTTACGACACCAACTCTCTGCCATCTATAATCCAGTTTTGAGATCCCTTCCCAGATGCCTTAACGCCCACTCACATCCTGGGCCATCTGACCTCAGGAATTCACATGATAAGGTGGGGCCAGGTTTCACAATGAACTCACCCGAAACTCTGGCTGATTGGGACCCACACCCAGTTTCACACCTTGGCTCAGGCGATTAGAGGATCATCAGGGGTCCTTTTGTCCCTCTGTGGGGGGAAACTCCCACTAGGTTTATATCTGGGACTCTCCACCATTTGACCTTAGAACTGAAGAAGCTTCTCGGATGAGAGGTGAAACGTCTTCAAGCAACTTAAAGAAGTCCAGACGCTTTTCTTTGCAAGCTCCTTTGACTACGATGACCTGGATGGCTGAGAACCTTCACAGACATACAGTTGGGTGCATTTCAATAAGACTTAATAGAGAAAGGCTCGAGTTTTGCAGCAGTTAAATACTTTTAAAATTAGAAACACTGACATGAAGTCATCTGAGTGAAATGACTAACTCGCTAACCTTGAACCAAAATAACTAGCTGCTGTGTTTATTGTAGCCACAGTGCAAACCGTCGATTCATTCATTGTATTTTCTTTGTTTACTGACTGTTACTGATATTTACAGGATCCTGAGGCACTGTGACAGCAACCCTTACTGCTGGCGTTTTAACCACGCCGTGCTGCATCAGTATGTGTTGTTGGTGGATCACACAGATACCTGCTAATAAGTGCTAATTAACATATAAATACAAACTACAGTTCAGTCATTTAAGTTGCCAAAGTGAGGTCCGCACACCGTGTGTGTGTCAGCGTACCTGTCGATCAAAGCGTCATGCTCTGATTGACAGGCTCGTTGTAAAATAATTCATTCACTCACCTTTTGTTATTTATCATGTCATAAATCCAATTGCAGCAGGCTCTAAACATTTTCAGATAAAACCAGCCATGATAAGATGGGAGTCTGTGGGAACCAACTCACTCTTGGAGCCAGCTGATTAGAGGAACTGCAGGGTTTGGGGTTTTTTGTGGGGTTTTCTTCTATTAGTCAATTTTCACTTCATTTTTATTTATATATCACCAAATCACAACAACAAAGTGCCTTATATTGTAAGATAAAGACAATAATACGAGCCTTTTCTGGACAGGAAACGAGGAAGAAGCAAACCCAGGCCCAAACCCCGCAGACGCTGCAGTTCATGTACATTTCCCAGCTTAGGTGTTATTAATACAAATATTCGTTTCTTCAAAGGAAAGATTTTGCACAGAGTGAACATAAAGTCTGAGATCCTGATACTTGACTGAAGTTTTTATTATTTGAAAAAGCTGAAAGAATACTGCTAAACACAAGAGTACAAACCCCAAACTTTCTCTGTTATCCACTCTGCTGCTATCCTTATTCATCCTCGGAGGACGACGGCTCCGCACACAGCAAATGCACACACACATATACACACAGATATAGTCTCTATAGGTTTTTTGCTTGTCTACTTTAATCCCGGCTGGTTTATTCTGTTCTGATCAATGACCTAAGACTAAGAAGTGATCACCCAGCTGGACGAAAATCCTGCCCTAACATCATCCTTTTTCCCCCTCTTTCTGCCTCTTTGTCTCTAATTCACCTTAATTTAATCCTGATAGCATCGAGTCCTGTCGGCTGGCCTGGCAGAGCTGTAAGTCTCACAGTAGAATTAGCTTTCCCCTAGAAACATTTTGCTGACGGGCAGAGCACTTAAAATATGGCTTCTATTCCCCCACATGGCTGCACGGGGGGCTGCTTTGCATTTTAACAGAGCTTTGGTTTATTCCCTGGGACACACACACACACACACACACACACACACACACACACACACACACACACACACACACACACACACACACACACACACACACACACACACACACACACACACACACACACAGAGGGAGAAAACCACACGGTAACACTGAGTTCCCCACGGGAGATAAAAACTGCTTCTTTAACTGAAACTCTAGATCTAGCAGACAAATTAGAAGTGATAGTTTAAGTAAAGCGGAACCATGCGTCACTGTAATAGGAAAAGGACAAAACAAATATTGGTAACTTTCACATTAAAAACAGGCCCAGATAGAAATAAAAATAGCTCCGGAACAGAGCAGAATAAATAAAAAGTTGTTTAAGTAAAGCAGGGCTATGTGTTACTGTAATGGCAATGTTTACTGGCAAATAAAATAAAGCAGAGAAATGGGCGAGGATGAAAAATAAGCATTCCTTTAACAAGCAAATAAAAAGAGATCTGTTGAAATTGGCTGCTAAAGTTGAGACCATACATTATTTGGGCAATAAAACAACTGTGGGTTTGCAATGGCGACTACCTACTGAACTCATCCCCAAAAACTCTGTTCTTTCTACCAAACTGTCATTTTTTTCCTAAAAAAAATAAAATCTATAACACAATCTATCAAAACGCCACAAAATAATAGCACGTCAAAGTAAGAGAATTTAGGATTTTCTCTCTAACGTATTCGAGTAACAGCAGAGACAGATGCAATGCTGCGAGGCAGCACTGGACACTACTCTGACACCAGGATGAGGAGGACGTGTGGTGTCACTGGCATCACAGCTGATACGACACCATCAGCACCTCCAGTTAAAAGTCAAACTGACCAATGAGGTCAGCGTATGGAGCTCTATGAAGTTTTCTACCATTGGATCTATGCAATGTCATAAGGGACACCCCTGACACGGGCACTTCTAGCTGGGAGGGGCTGCACCAAGACGCTGTATAAAATAAACAACAAGTAATTTGAACTGCAAACCAGTGCAAACACAGAGATGGAGACAAAGTCCTGAGCTAAACTCCATCCGGGGTTCAAGTAACCGATAACTGGACAGTGACTGTGAGTCAGGTCACCTAACATCAGCTCTCTCATGTCTGGCAGGAAATCCCGACACACTTTAGAGTGAAGCTTGTTACAGCAAATGCATTTTGATGTTAAGATGTGCACACAGTACCTGCCTCAGACCCACAGCTGTGGGGGGAAAGGTGCAACTAGAAACTAAAGTATGTCCCTGCATCCACAGGTGTGCTGCTTATTCAGCTTCTACAGCGTCTCACCCTCTGCCCTCCCCCTCCTCTCTCTTAAGTAAGACTCTTATCCTTTATAAAAATGATGTGAGGGCGCCGCCTCGGACAACTGCTCCCCTGACTTCATTTGTCTCTTGGCAAGTTTGATGGCGCTGTGTTTAAAAACCCATTCAATCTTATAAACCAAAAATTAAATGTAGTCGAGTGTGATGGGCACTCAGTGCATCTGCTATTTATATGCTAATGTACACTCAGCCTGCCAAGGCCTGGCAAATTATTACTGCACAGCCATAAGTCAGGTGTATGGCAGAGAGGGGAGGGGCAGGTTAACCAGCACACAGACACACATGGAGGGCGAGAACAAGAGTGAGCAGGAGGAAGCGAAGGGGAGAAGGAAGGAGGAGAGGAGACGAGAAATGAGGAGGCGAGAAAGCCCTAAAACGCTGCCCGTGCAGACACGTTATATATAGCTCTCCGGCAGGCTATGCACACACTCGCTGACGAGATAATTTCATTGTACATTTGAGGCCGAAATGGAAAATGTCTGTCGGGAATACCGACTGGCTCTAATGCCGCCATTATCACAAGGCATTTGCTTTAAGAGAGGGCAAGTGAGAAACAGTTAGCTTAATGAACACATCATACACAAATGCTTTTCTAAACATACAGTCATCTTCTTCGCAATATCACGCATAAATTACGTGCGCACATCTGTGCAGATATTAGAAGCTGAGGCGTGCGCGTGGGGACGGCTGCTGCTCTGTAACTCGGCGCTTCTACTTTTCAGCCCAAAACTGACACAGAGCCATTTTATCACCTTTGCCTTCTGGAGTTTGTGGACTACATCATACGTTTCCCACCTGGCCTGGAGGCAGGGGTCGTCAGCCGCCATCTTTGCTATTTTAATCATCGATTACGTTTACTTATAAACCTGTAAGTAACCCATCTGTGAGACCCTGCTTCAATTATTACCACTGTTACAAGACATTCCTTTTTCCATCTTTGCTTTGTTGAGGAGACCCAAGGTCTGCTGCCTCTGATTGATTTCAACATATTTACAAACTAATTAGGCCTAAAGCTCGCAGTGGAGCCTGACCTATTCAGGGCTTGATTTGCCACAACATCCCACATCTCTATTACCATCTTGCACTTCTATTCATTACTACCTAGAAGGATCCCATGGGATCCACTCTAATGACAAAAAGCTTTGCACTCCCCTCTCTCTGTAGTCTCTTCTCTGCTGCTTTACCCCCATTACCCTCACACACACACACACACACACACACACACACACACACACACACACACACACACACACACACACACACACACACACACACACACACACACACACACACACACGCGCAGCCTTTGTCTCTGGAGAGCAGTCAGCTTATATGATGTATAAGGTGACATCTTTATTTCACTAACCTAGCCTGGCAGGTCTATTAGCCAGCCTGGAGCTTCTCAAACCTTCCCCTGTCAGCGAGCTTATTTTCAGCTGTCTAGTTCATTTCCCCCTCCCAGCCCGTCTCAATCTGTGATCAAAACAGTCATTATTATCCACTGTCACCTACTACCATAGTGAAATTACCCTGCTATTCTATTTTACTAGTAAAACTACTGAAAGCTTTGGCGAGACAATTAAAATGTCCAGAAAAACCTTTCAAAGAAGGACCGGGCTACGGAGCCTGGTTTGGTCCTTTGGTCAGTGGTGGACCGTGACTATCCCAGTGCATCCATCATTTCCAATTTGGAAACCCTTCCTCTTTCATACTATCAGAGATCCTTGATGAAACCAGACTGTGCCCACTGATTCACAGCATTATACTCCAGTAGCAGAACCATCCATTTCCATCCACTCATATTTAGAGAATTGTTCGCTTTGAGCTGGTATACCAACTTTCAATGGGCTTCTTAGGAGTTTGTGCAATGTACCCTATACACCTGCAACTGCAGTCATTTTGCATTAAATGATTCTAATAAGCACTGAAGTACCGCGTACTTCACCCCTTTGTCCGTTTGGCTCCACGTAAAAGAACGAGACTTCGCAAACTTGCTACGTCCATTTTTTAAATGCATGTTATGTGCACAAGATGATCCAATCAACCGAGCCGACAGTTTTCTGACTGGCCACAAATGAATGAACAACAATGAAGGCTGGATGCGAAGTTCTAAGGATTTATATGAAACCTTTTTGGCCAAATCGAGCAGGCAAATTCCCAAAGGTACTGAGACAAGTATATTTGGTGTCTATGTTATGTATAGAACTGAGAGAAGCCGGTCCATTCAGAGAATGGATGTACGCATGAGAAAGAGGGAGGGCTGGAAGAGAAATAGAGAGATAGTCTTTCTTTGTTTATCTCCAGTGAGAAACAGGCGGCCATATCCATTGTGCTGTGATAAGATGGGTTATCAGCAGTAAACAAGGCCCTGGCCTGTATGAATGGAGCCCGGAATGACTGAATATAGTCTTAAAAACAGATATGTTTAAATAAGTCCGCGTGTCTTATCCTTTCCTAAACATTAGCCCACGTTTTCAGTTTGCGGGGTTCGACAGATGCATATAGGATTCACATCTCATAGCTCTTACTGAAAATGCATTTCAAGCAGCCGCTGTTCTAAAAAGTATGCAGGGTCCTGTAGAAGACGCTGCAGGAGACAGCGCTAAAATGCTTAAAGTCCCTCCACACGAAACACAAAAAAGCTTTTACTAGCTGAACAGCACCAGCCTCATACCTGCAATGTAACAATATTAAACCAAAGAGTGTCGTCTGCTGTTGATCACAGCATCAAATAAATGGGATTTTCTTTGTTTTTTTCATGTCACAGCCTTCATCAGCAGACAGGAAGCACGTGCAACTGACACAACAAAGAAAAATTCCATCAATGGATAAAGGACAAATTTAAAAAAGGTCGAAATGATCATTCAAAAAGAAAGAATATAGCATATATTTAGAGATGCACGCGTTTCCATTTGACTCACTATCCTGATGTTATTTATTCAGCCTAAAGTGGCCATTCAAGGAACTGCAGTTTTCATTGTTCAGCCCCAGACACCAACAAATCCTGCAGCGCTGCATCACCAACGTAGTTACATTATATTATATAATAGTTACAGAGTCCGCCGTCACCGTGGAAATCTATAGAAAAAGGTTCAGATTGTCTGGACGCACAAATCTATTGTGATAACATTGCTCGCAGAGGTAGCAGCATTCTGAACAAAGCTAACAGGAAGCTCTTGGATGCTACAAACGAATTAAGTAATAGCAGGAGTCTCGGTGTAAGGTGCAACAGCAGAGCAACGTGGTGCAACGTGAGTGCGCCCAACTGCATCTGTGGGATTATTGGCATGAAAGCCTACAGCTTCACAGGGCCGTTTCCCCCCACACCCTTTACTTTTACTTCCCATCCACTCGACACTGTTTACACTAATTCGATTGGATGCGTGGTCATCACTTAAATCATTTTAAGCATATTTGCACTGCACAAGACACTTACACATGTGGATTGCACAACACTGGACATTATATTTCTTCATTTCCATTTAATACTTGTACAGCTGCTGTTATTGTATATATGTATATATATATATATATATATATATATATATATATATATATATATATATATATATATATATATATATATATATATATATATATATATATATATATTTCTTCATACATCTTATTAGGGCTGAACGATATATCGCATTTGCGATAATATCGCGACATGATCAAGTGCAATTTTCTAACCGCAAAGGCTGCGATTATACTCTGGACATGTCCAAATTCATGGGCTGCATCCTCCTGAGGCCGCATTTGTAGACCGATTACGTCACAGCGACGCGCCGAAGGCTGTCCAAATTACTACCATATCCCAGAATTCATAGCGCGGCCCAGCCAAACTCCAGTTTCCAACAATGGCGGCCGCTACTAAGTTTTAAAATTACTCATACTAATCTTTCTGGGTCACAAAATAAACTTTTAACATATTTTCAGGCGAGAAAGTAGTTGTGTAAACATCAAATATCTGCTCGGTTTATCAAGATATCCCATATTTGCAAAAGTGCTTCGACGTTTTCAGAGGCGTCTGCTACCCACCAGCTCGACAGCTAGCCGGGAGCTCGAGGGTTACTGATGCGGCCGAGAACGGCACAACTCCCGGCACATCATTTTCAGATCACCGCGGAGTTTCGCTGCTCGGGTTAAACGTAATATATAAGTCACTTAGACAACCTAAAAATGTTATTGTTGGGCTTTTTCAGTGTTTTGTTTGTTCGTGAGTAAATCGGTTTGGCTGAGATTAAAGTTATTAGATTAGATAAAATAAAACTTTATTAATCCCCCGGGTGGGTTCCTCCTTGGTTTTCACACAGCTGACTAAACGTCAAACAGAAAACTTATTAAACAGAAGTATGAGACAGTCGAGAATTTACACCAGTGTCTGGTTATATTTTAGATAGCAAGAAGCAGACGGCCGAGTTTATTAAACTCCACCGAGACAGCGGTGACGCTAATCAGAACTAGACCGTCCAATTTCACGCCTTTAAATTTTAAAGGCGTGTTTGTGTGTGTGTTTATACAATTGCTATTATGTTTGCACTTTATGTGTAATGTTACTGACTGCAGAGATCAGTAAGATGTGTGTATTTTTTATTTATTAGTTTTATTTATTTAATATTATTTTTTAATTGAATGACTGTCTAGTAGTTCACAGATGTCGAAAAACTGAGTGTGGTAAAGCCACTGATTTTGTTTATGTATATTTCTGCAATCTGCACATTGTACTGACTTTCATTTTAATGTTTACACCAGGGTTCCTTGTCAGCACTTTATGCTCAGATGTTTGTAAGCTAAAAATAAACTATTGTGTATGTTCAAATATACTGTTGTGATTGAAGAAGTTAAATAAAAATGTCAGTCATCAATTCATGCATCACCTCATGTCATCATAACAGAGGTCTGTCTTCCAGGAAAGAACAGTTTAAAATTAATGTAATATAGTATTGGCCATACTATATGATGTATTGCTTGTCTTTGTTTAATAATACAGAAGACAAATACCTTAAAAAATAATCGCATATCGCATCGCAATCGCAATATTGGGGCAAAAAATCGCAATTAGATTATTTTCCATAATCGTTCAGCCCTACATCTTATTCATAGTCTTTTTCTCTTTAGGTCACGAGCAGTTGTCTAAGCATATCGTACCGTGTATGACTGTGCATGTGACAAATAAAATTTGAATTTGAATTGACTCCACCCTCCTAGATTCTCTTTTCTCATTATTTAAACCAGCAGCTCTATCTGCCTCCATAAAGCTGCTCTTCCTTCTCTGCAGTTCACCCGTTATGGGAGACTATATTGAGAGGCCCGCTGTGAGAGAAACCAATCGCGTGGTGTGTCAGCCACCCGACAGAGAAGGACCCAGTAATGGAAGGCCTTTTAAGGTTAAAAAGGAAAAGCTAATTATGATAAAGGGGCTGTAAGTTGTGTGGTTATCACAGTGCTGGGCCTGCTGGTGCAGCAGACTGGTCCCTGACAGTGATAACCAGGCAGAGTAAGACGCCCGGCGCTCTGTCACTGTCACTGTGCCACTCTGTTCAGCTAAAGATGGATTCAGACTCTACAAATTTTATGCCTTTTTTCCCCAAACATGTAATGTACTTTGCATTTGTCGGTCCTTTGATAATGATTCTCTAGGATTTGCCTCTTTTTCCCCTTTTAGAAATTATCTGCACTTCAAGCATGTTGTAAGCATCTCTAAAACAGCAACTGTTCATCATTAAACCGCTTCAAATAATATGAAGCAGAGCTCTCGTGAAATGACATTTCCGCTGGTCGGAGGGGCCGCTTCTCCTGCCCCTCCTGCTCAAACAGCAGCAGAGTGGCGATCCCAAGTCAGATACAGAGGCAGCGAGATAGACCTATCAGCTATCAAGCCACGGGGCACATTAGCGGTGGTGAAGTGAATGAATGGGTACATCCTCCCCCTTGCTCCCCAATTTCTCCTCTCTCCTCTAATGCATTATGCATTATGGCTGTACCTCACTACTATCTCACCTCTCCCAAATGTCTCTACTATTAATATTTCCATCCTTGCTATCTCGATCTCTCATGAGACTTGGAAGCCCACGCAGGAAAAGACGTTCAAAGAAGAAAAAGGAGGAGGATATTTTATAGCCTTGCACATCAAAACAAAAAACAATGATGATGCGCTCGCTTGGTGACACGGACGCAGACACAACAAGGCTTGTCCTCATAGTACGCTGCGTGCTAGCAATGTTGCAGATGTGCAGCTGCGAGAAGTTAGTGGCAGCCCCACAGCATCAGCACTCTGCACTGACCACATTTATATGATTGGACCCAAAGGGACCCTTGCACAGTGCAAAAAGATTACAATAAATCCCTGAAGAGCATCTACATGACAGAAGGGCAGCGATGGGTCTCGTTCAAAGTGTGCGCACTAATCTGTGGTTAACTGTGCATATAAACTCCACACGTACACGATTAAAGTCACACTTTCACACAATGTGTGCGCGCACGTTTTCACTCTTACCTGCTCTGTACCTAGCTAACCTTTTAGAGATAGTTGCACGTTAGCTACAAGCCCTGGAGGTACAATGTGAGACTAGACTAGACTACGTAAGACACCACTTACTAACATTTTCCAAAATAGTCCTGACTGACTGAGTCAGAGAGTATCACGGCTCGTGGTGAAGCATGTGAAGCTGTGTTGATGGAAGCTAGAGCCCTTCTGGGACTAATGCACAGCTTTCATTGATATCAGCCATCAGCTGTTAAAAGTGAACAGAGTCAGGAATGTATGTCTCATGTTGTTGTACGTTCTACAAAAAGAAAACAGCATGTTGTTCAATTTGTCTTTTGTAAAATTGATGCATAAAATTCAATAAAAATGTCTGAGGGAAAGGAAGTGAACCGAGTCTGGGCTAGATCCGTTTTCTTCTCCAATCCAGGGTCATAATGGAGCTAGAGTCTGTCATAGGAACGGGGAAGGGCAGGGAGACCCTGCACAGGTCGCACAGTTTACAATCACTATTTAATCTAACCTTACTAACTGCATGTCTCTGGATTATGGGAGGAAGCCAGAGTACCCAGAAGGAACACATGAAGATGTGGGCGACCGTGGCTCAAGAGTTGGCAGTTCGTCCTGTGATCGGAAGGTTGCCGGTTCGAGCCCCGGCTCGGACAGTCTCGGTCGTTGTGTCCTTGGGCAAGACACTTCACCTACTGCCTACTGGTGATGGCCAGAGGGGCCGGTGGCGCAATATGGCAGCCTTGCTTCTGTCAGTGCGCCCCAGGGCAGCTGTGGCTACAACTGTAGCTGCCTCCACCAGTGTGTGAGAGTGAATGAATCGTAAAGCGCTTTGAGGGTCTCAAAAAGCGCTATACAAATGCAATCTATTATTATTAAGACACGAGAAGAACAAACTCCGATCAGATGGTGGATTTGCACCCAGCACAGATCTTCTTCCGACGTTGGCCAACTTTTGATCTGCTGTCTATGAAGATGGATCCCACGCGATCCAGGCTGTGGGGAGGCCAATCCATGACTGATAGTGAGCTTTTCTATCCCAGTATGCTTCTACTGCACCGGCAGTGTGTTTGGGATCATGAAGCCAACGCAAACGCTTCCCAGATGGCGTTGCATGGTGGATCCAAATCTGACAGTATGTTGTACTTTAAATAGTTTTGACAACATCAGAATCAGAATACTTTATTAATCCCGAAGGAAATTCTGCAGCACCACTGAAAGAAATGCAGACAGAAACCATGACAGAGCCTCCAGCATGTTTTACAGATGACTTCAGACACTCAGTCTTCTACCTTTCTCCTTATTTTGGGTCTGGATTCATCGCTCCATAAGCCTGTTGCTACTGGCTCTCCCAGGTCAGATCTTTGATGAACGTTTCTGTTAAAACATGCCTTTCACATACTGTTTTCAGGTTGCCACAGTCAGGACACTCTGCAGACTACGACAAGAACTCCAAGTTTTCTACCAATAGCACTTCAGGGATTACCTTGTTAAAGCCTCTTTAAAGTAAAGAAACACTGCTGTGTGTCTATCGAAATGTGTCATCTTCATAGATTCAACTAAAGAAACAAATTATGATGATGGATGAGAACCTCCTCCCCTCAGTCAGAACTGTGATAGATGGATGACCCAGAACATATTGCCAAGACAACAAAGAAGTGGCTAAAGTAAACATCACCTTCAAAGCCTTTACGTACAACATATTTCTCTGTCACGTACTGCTGACATAGCACAGAGTGAGGCTTCAGTCAGCTTTACTACATATACAGCTGTAGCCAGCTGTAGCAAAACCAAACAAACACAAGGACCCAATTTAGTCCAAATGCACCTTCCTGGATGTAAAAGGGAAACTTTTTAAAAGGGAGTTGATGACATATTGAGTGTCCTCGGAGAAGCAGAGATGACAGCGCTGACTCCAGAAAATTCTTCTATGGACTCCATTAAACTTCTCTCTCCAAATACAAAGAACCTTTAAAAAGCAATTTATTTTAATGGGAGTTCTGGTTGAGGAATCAATGTCCTTCTATAAACACACTCAGGTTGCTGCCGCAGGAGAACGCAACAGAATTTAGAGAAACATGAAGCTTTTCTCCGTCGGTCACTGCAGAGAGGCAGCCAGGTATCAGCTGCAGCTGCTCTATCAGAGTCCTCACTCCTGTACTGTCACCTATGTAATGGAAGGCTCCCCTATTTGATTTACAATAGAATGCTGCCATCTACTGGTTATCTTCTATACGAGCACCAAATAAATCTGCTCACACATGTTAAATGTAAGCAAACAACTTTTTTTATTATTTAACAATAAGAGAGCCCCGTGCCTAATCTTAACTACGAGCTGTATCGTTAGCTATAACTCACCACTTTGCGGACCCTGGCCTTGTAGTCGATGTGAAGCTCTTTGTGTTTCTGCAGCGTGGCTTCCAAAGACCTCTTCAGGTCAAGTGCTCGTCTCAACAGCTGCTCCTCAGCACCTGATTTGGTGAACACCTGCACACACAGGGAAACCAGAAGTATAGCTAAGATGGCATCCATCCATCCATCCATCCATCCATCCATCCACTCATCCATCCATCCATCCTCAGACAGCTGCTCAGGCTGCCCTCAGTAATGTGACCAATAGAAATCATGCTGTGAGCCAGCAGGAGCGGGTTTGAAATAATCTAAATAATCGTGGATTCCAAAACCATGGTTAAGCATTGATGTAGGAACATTGATGTATGATAGCAGAGCCACTGCAGGTATTTACACCAGTATTTGTTCTCTCTAAAACAGTAACACAGTTAACGCACAGAGACAGAGGCAGACTGTCTCCAAACTCTCAGAACGCTGACTACGTTCTCTCTGTCCGCAATCTTATATATGCTGCTTATATATTCTTACATACACGCAGAAGATACAAATATACGCACATCAAAAGAAGCAATGTTCTCAAAGTACTAAATGTCTAAAATAATATCTCACCCTCTGTTTACATGGAAACAAGTGCTCAGAAGCTTATTTTCATGTTTAATGCAGCGCTAGCAGAGAGGCACTCGAGAGTCTTAAAAGAATGTAACACCATAACAAACACACAAGGGGTGTGTGTGTGTGTGTGTGTGTGTGTGTGTGTGTGTTCTCTTACCTGAACCCAGCCCTGCACAGCTGGCAGATGTTTGGTTGTTATGAGTTTATGGAGGTCTATCACAGTGGAAACCACCGGCTCGTTATCCTCCGTCTCCTTCACATGAAGACCTGGAAGAAAAACTGCACTCACTCGTCTGACTGTGCGAACACATTAACAGGAAGGACTATCAGAGGCCTGTTTTGAGAAGGATTCTCATTAAACAGCATGATCCATTTACCTGGACACCGCTGCTCTACTCAGAAGAGCCCCGTGATATTATTTAGACATTTGTATATGAAATGCCACAAGTGCAACATCCTTCATGAGTTCTATTAGAGTCAAACTTATCTGTGGTGCAGTCACATGTTTACAGGCTTTAATAAAACAAGTGTGGAAAGTGAAACAGGCACTGTGTTATGTCTGAATGTTAACGACTGAACTGTAATCACACGTAACACATCGAGCGCTTTACACAGACAGGAAATCTCTGCTGCTCCCAAACCCTCGTCTTCATTTCACTGAACAGACCAAAGGCCTCAGTCTTCAATGAATTTTTATTACCTGCATTTACTTTTGCCCTGTTGAGATAAAAGCGTGAGCACTTTCAGCACTGCGTTCAGCTCTGAGTGAAGATAAAAAGTCAAATGTTCATCATCCAAAGCCAGACATGCTACCCACACATGCACATCCTGCTGACACACAGACATGATGTGGCATAGACTGTGACTGCTGCTCTTTGCCCGATAAAACGTCGAACACATTTCTGGATGTAGCAACTAACCCTTTTCATCACTTTGAGTGCAGTCTGACACACAGCCCTACAAATAAGTGGTTAGACTGGATAGTGTGTGAATGCTACACTCTAAATTGCCAGTTCATAAGGTACGCTGTATAAATGTATTAGCTTAATAATGTCCAGAGGCTGTTTCAGGAGTAACGTTTGTGGTGTGTTCGAAGGTTTTGCTGTGATTTATTGTTTTCTTCACTGGAGTTTCAACATCAAGCTTCCACATGTGTGTGTTCTACGCACCAGGACTGAGGTTCAGATCCAGACTGTAGGAGTGAGATATGAGGCCTGAGTTCCTGATAAAGTCTTCATCACCAGCCTCTTCTTCATTGTCTGTATTACTTTCCTCCTGCTCGCTCTCTTCTTCTTGCTCCACCTCCATGACTTCCCTCCTTTCAGCTTCCTTACTTTTGTCCATTTCCTGCTTCTCCCCATCCTTGCCTTCTGTACCTTCAGACCTTTTCTTTGTTTTTTCCCTCTCTCTTTTCTCCTTCCAGTTCTTTCTGTTTTCCTCTGTCATTCCCATGTTTCCTGTATTCTCATCTCTTTCTTGCACCTTTCCCACTCTGTCATCAGCCCTCAGGTCTTTGCTGCAGCAGGGCTGCTCATCATCTGAAGGACACTTAGTGGCTGGCTGGGAGTTGGAGGGGCTGCTGTTGGCTGTTTGGATGTCTATGGGGCTGAAATCTGGGAAAAGCAGCCTCATGCACGATTCCATCTCTGTCAGCGTTGCTTCTATTTCTTGCTGTAACTCTAACAAATGAATAAGAAACAATATAAAAGTCTTAATGCCCAAACATTAATAACACTATGTGTAAAGATCCAGTTACAAACAAAACCACTGAGACTTTGGGTGTTTAACAGTTTCTGATAATGGAAATAAAAACCTTGGTATTAAAACTAGAAGCAGGGATAACACGATGTCGTTTTACCCTCCATTTCTTTAGCTGCTGCTTCTACTTTCTCCTTGTAGATCCTCTCCATTCTCCTCCGTCTTTCCTCCTCCCTCGTCCTCTCTGCTACTGTTCTCGCCTCAATGTCCTGGAAGTCCACCTGAAAGCATGTACACATTGTTGATCACAAAAACTAGAGAGTATCTTCTCAAATAGTAAATCT
This sequence comes from Diplotaxodon limnothrissa, assembly GCF_057381915.1. Taxonomy (NCBI): domain Eukaryota; kingdom Metazoa; phylum Chordata; class Actinopteri; order Cichliformes; family Cichlidae; genus Diplotaxodon; species Diplotaxodon limnothrissa. The sequence continues at coordinate 3,110,794 of NC_140597.1, read as the reverse complement.
ACCCATGCACACAAAGATGAACAACTGCCTTTATGGTGGTTCCTCACTCACAAGGTCCAAACAATGTCACTGTTGCAGCTGGTAAACATATGGCTCTTTAACATGTCTTTACAGATCACCAGCATCATGCAGTTTCCAGAATCTGTAGTGCACTTCTATTTTTCATAAAGTCCAACTGCTAGAGGATTTTTAAGGCTGATACTGAGAGTTCTGAAATCTAAATCTGATAAGCAGAACACAGAACGCTTCCTAATAACACTCCTTTACCTCGTTGTTTGTATCATACTGCCTGTGGATCTTCTCACAGGTAATTCAGATGTTATTTCAGTGTGTTTCATGAGTGTGTTTTCCTCATGTACAGGGTCTTGCGGCGGATTCAAACCGAGGCCTCTGCATTAGCCTCATACCACATGGGTTGTTTCCAGTTAATAAAAGTCACTCTGTATCTCTGCATCGCTCACCTTTTTAACTTGTTTGAGGAAGTTGTAGCCCAGTGCCAGCTTCTTATAAGCAGAGCCATAAGACGTTTGCCATGACTGCACAGTCTGGACTGCCAGAGCTCTCAGCTTCCTGGCTACTTCTTTAGGAGGAGGGAGGGGCTGCTCTGAATCAGTCTCTACCGTCAGCTCCAAGAACTCCTGTGGGAAGAAGAGAGGCGGAGGAATAGATGAGGGGGACACAGAAAGAAAGACATCCTAATATTAAAGCTGAGTGTTTGTATCGTTCCTCTTTGAATGGGATTCACTGTACGTGGATTTATCCTACACAGATCACTTAGTGCGCAAACGTGAACCGATATCAGCCGAAAAGCTAAAAAGACTTTCAGTTTGCCTTCGCGCCGTTACTTTTTTATTTTGTTTTTAGTGTTAAATAACTGTAAGACTGGGACCCGCTCACAACAAACATTCGACTCAACAGTTAGCAGTGCTAGCATGCTAATGGCGCTAGACAACCAGGATGTTTAAACACAAAAAATATCCTGGAGGCTCTGTCACAGGGTAGCATTTCTGCGAGTAGAGTTGAGGATATTGTCAAAACTGATATGATGGCTTTTGTAGCAGTGTGGTGACTGCTATAAAAAGCCATCATTGGCCTTATTCTGCCAGTAGAAAGCAGGTCCTGTAATGTTTGGTGTGCACTGGATGATCTCAGATGATTACTAGTTACTAGCAGCTGATTTACCTGGAAGTTGTCCACTAGCAGCATCCTGAAGTGGTGTGACCTGGAGAAGAGCTCACCGGCGATCTGGAAGGCAGACAGCCGGATCTCAGCATGTTCTTGGTTGAGCTGGGACATCACTGAGTGGTACACATGGTCTATGCAGTCATTAGACACTCTGTGAGGAGTGGAGAACAGGTGGAGAGTAACTAAATTTTATGTTATGAATCACGAAAGAATTTGACATTTGTTGTACTCATAATGCTGACAAAGAATTACACGACTGTATTTAACACGTAACCATAATTTACCATAAATACTGTCAGTTTTCATAAAACCTTTCTTGTATAGACAAATACAAGTTCATACACACTTACATAAACTGCTTTGGATGATAAGGTCTTATTGTATTGAATGATCAGCTGTTTTCTTTCGTTCTTTGTGTAACCTTTATTTGACTGTCCAGTAACTTTTTATCTGTTTGTGGGAAACTGTGATTCTCATCCTGATCCTCTGTGGCAGGCACGTGCAGGGGTTGGGGCTAGCTCCTCCCCCTTTCCTGATGGTGCCCCAGGTGGCCTTTTCTTTAGACATTTTTTTTAACGGTGTGTGCGCATGTGGCGTTCCCTGTGCCTCTCAACAACATTTAATTATTAATCACAATTTCGCTAAATAAAATGATCTGGCTTGCATCGGTCACGTGACTACCATTGACCAATGCTCGCCCTTGATGGCAGAGCGCGCTGGTTGCGAGACGAAGACTGATGCAACAGAAACCAGTAAGCAGGGTGTACAGCATACACTGTAGGTAGAGCGTACAGCCCGATCCGGCAGGGAGGTGTGGGAAGCCAGATCAGGTGCCCCCCCTCCTGGCTCTCCTCTCGTCTCTTTTGTCTTACTTGTCTCTATCAACCTTTGAAAAAGTGAGGCTCCAAAATTTTAAAGCTTTAAAATTTTTTAAATTTTACTTCTCAGTTACAGTGAATTGATGTCCATCCATCCATCCATCCATTCGCTTCCGCTTATCCTTTTCAGGGTCGTGGGAGCCTATCCCAGCTGTCTTAGGGCAAGAGGCGGGGTGCACAGGTCACCGGTCTGTCGCAGCCGGGCTAACGCACATACAAAGACAACCATTCGTTTTAAACTCACTCGTGTATTCACACTATGGGCAAGTTAGTGTTTCCAATTAACCTATCCCCATTAACTGCATAACTGTGGGAGGAAGCCGGAGCACCCGGGGAGAACCCACACGAACATGCAAACATCAGACCCCAGCCTGATGGCGGCACTGAACTCGGGACCTGAGGCAACAGTGCTAACCGCTGTGCCACCGTGCTGCGGTGGATAAATGGTAGAAAACTAAACAGAAGAAAGTAGAAGAGAAATAACAATGTTAACATAAACTAGTGACACACTAGTTCAACCCTAGCAGAGCCTCCTTGGATGAGGGTGTCTGGTGATAATGGCCGAAAAACCCGATGAATCCAAGGTCCACTACTGACGATGTGTCCCAAGATTTAAATATTATAGTCTAGATCAGATCTCCAATTCCTAAACCAAACCAAGGAAGGTAAAAAATGGCAGATTAACTTGTGATAAAAGACGAAACACGCCGTGAAGTTGAGGCACACAACGATGCGTTCCGCTGTCCTCATAACAGCCACCAAGACTTTCTCCATTTGAAGCAGTGGATTATCAGGCACTGTAACATCTAGTCCTTCTATTGAATTATAACACACAGGAGTATTAAGTTATTATTACACGTTGGTAAATTGTCTTGTGGTAACTGATGAGACAAATGAGCGTGCTGTGTGTGCAACAGCACGACAAATATTACCTGTCCTTTTATTAACTGCACAACTGTGCTGGTCATTAGCTGCTAGCTAACTGAGTAAGAGTGTCATGGGTCTGTAGGTCTGTCCACGCTTTAGGGAACATATTTAGTTTTAAAGCAAGTTCCCTGCCTTTCTTGGGGGTTTATATTTCACTAAAAACTGATATGCATATCCACATAATTATGGATTAAAACACACTGTCTTTCTAAGAAAATACATTAAGAAACAGATTATATTAGATTTACATTGAAAATAAGACAAAATGCTGAATTTACAGCAGCAAAATGATTTTATCTCTACAGTTTAAACATTTAAAAGCTTTCTGCACAGAGCGGATAGTCAAGCAAATTGAATCATCATAAATACATTATTTAATATTTATTACTTTATTATTATAGCACCTGGAATAATTAATAAGAGAAGGATTCTGGAAAGTGGCCATAGTATGTACAGTGTAAAATGTCACTGTATGTGCATGTGTGTGTGTATTTTATGTGTATAGATTTTTTGGCTGAATTCTTATTTTATTGTAATCTCATTAGACTTGTTCTATCAGCTACCATCTCCTGTGGACTTTTTAATCTCTCACGTCTCAGATCATCACAGCCCTGCTCTCCAGCACTATCAGCAGCAACAGTAACCCCTCAACATCAACGCTGCACCCATCAGGTAACACATGGGCTATGTTTGCATTGCATTGTCCCCACTTGATGACAGTGATATAGTATGAAGTGATATTAAATTAGCTTGCTGATGAATGTGGGTTGTTGTTATTCTATGTGCCCCTTTTGACATTCTCTAGACAATCTGCGCGCTTGATAACAGATCTTGATAGATTCAGGGTTTCCTTACTGTGATGTCAGATACTTGCAATCCTGACCCCTTTCCAAAGGATTGCACATTTTGGAGTCTTTCATTTGTTTCATAATTCCACTTTACACCTGCAACTAAATAATCCCTGTGGAAATGCTGATGCCATACTTGCAGAGCTTTTTGACCTCCTTCATTTTGTCTTGGTTGAGCTGTGGCTGTCCTGATGTGGTTAGTTCCTCCACCAACACCGATAGACGCTCCCTCTGAGACAGCTCCATCACTGTTCATCTGCACACAAAAACAGACCTTTAACTATACAGAGTGACTCGAGTTACACAAAGGTAAACCTTTACTCTGAATTAAAATCTTTCATATTAAAACTGGACAGCTGGCAATGCTGAAGTTGAAAAACTTGTTATTAGCATTTTAGGTACACCACTGCCATTTTTAAGCAAATCATCTGTTATTTTTCACAGCCCAGTATGACCCACGTTAGTAACTGTGACCTTTATAACAGTCGCTGACACAAGCTGTTTGCTACTGGCAGTCAGTATTAATCAGATATTTGTGCAGCGTTTTTTATTTTATAGAATTTAACCAGATACAGAAAAATATACACAATTCAAATCAAAGAAACAAAGAAGTCTCCAGATTTCAGGTGGAGTCATTTAAGGCTAGCATCCACCTAGCTGGCACAATCCTAACAAAACACGAACAACAGCATCTGCCGGTTAGCTTCTTACCAGCTTGTTCAAACACACTGAACCTCAGGGAGGCTTCTGCCGGTTAACGAGTCCCCTCGGTGAGCCGCTTCATTCATGACAAAGATCAACAACTGAAACGCGGCTGTATTTCTCTGTTTACATACGGCAGCGTTTAGTTATGTCATGCACTTCCTGAAAGCGAACGTACTACCGGTTTGACTTTTCAGAATAAGAGCTTCAAACTGTGCCTGTCGATTGTGCTTTATTATCATTTTACTGACTGTAGCTCATGGCTGTCGCTCAGGGGTGAGTGGGCAACAACAAACAGCTGCTTTTCATAAACATAGTTCTTAAACATCGGCTGCAGTCTGGGTTTGAGAGAGGCGAGGATTTCCAGTGTTAAAAAAAACGTTTTAAAAGTGACCCCTTCAAAATAAATGTTTTCCTTTTCATACACATATGTAGTATGTATGGGGGCGTGTCCAAATCATGGACCTAAGTCAGATTTTATATGGGCCTCCGCTTCTACATTAAGATGTATTATTTACGGTCAGCGACCACAAACAGAATTACTAAAATGTCATTTCTCTTTCCACCTCATGGTGGCAGCACAATCTGATCTATGCGACAACACTGAGTGATCAAAGTGCCATTCACAGAATTACACAGGGAAGAGATCTATTTGCATTCTTTACCAGATTAATCTTGAAAATCTATCTTGTACCCATGCACGGTTGCAAATACATCTACAGTGTCTGCACACTTACTGAAATACAGCAGAGAGAATAATCTAAAAGAAAGTTTAGTGAACATTTTTGTCTGGAAACACTCATTTTTTATTGTGGAGCTATACGTTATTTTCTCGAACATACATCAACAGAACACCATCTTTTTCAAATAAATAAGCACATGAATATGTTGAAGTTATCAGTCCAGAGTGAAAATATTACTACAAAACAAATCTATCCAAATTCTACTGCAACTTGCAGCACATTCTTGTTAGTTGCAATAACTTGTATTACCAGACGCTTAAATTTCCTGTAACCTATAGAGTAGAACATTAGTCTTAGAAAATAACATTTCAAATACAATCCTGTTTTCTTATTTTAAAACAGATGAAAAACGTGTTTCCATTGGGTGTGAAGTCAGGTTGCCTAAGTTACATAAACAGTAATTGTGGTGGGGGTGTGGTCTGTGGCTCTGCTGCAGGGAAGGGGTGGTGCAGTGGGTTCAGGTCGGGACCTAGAGGAGCTGGAAGTGGACTGCTACACCTGGCACAGCAGACGATGTCCTTCTGTCTGTATGCCACCAACAACACTCGTTCATGTTACAGTATCATTCACACTGTCCACCACACAGAGCGGCATGACTTTAAAATTAAGTGTCAAACAGTTTTTACATCCCCATGTGGTCACAAAGTCTGGTTTTCATGAGGCATACAGAGGGGGATCTGGGGATAAGCACAGCAACTTAAGGGTTAACCTTGAACATGCAATCATACAGTGTTGTTTAATACTGTATGTACAGCACTCTATTCCACATTCAGATACTTCAGCCGTGGTTGCTGCGTTGCTTGACGGTCTTCATAAAATCCGTCGCTCTGCTGCCAGTAAACATCCACGTTTGTGATCAGTCAGACGTTGCCGACGCTGCCTTCTGCATGAAACTGACTTAACACCCATAACACGCGCACTTACCCAACCTGATGTCTAATGTTAGAGGAAGTGAAGCCAGTTACATCCTGGCAAAGTGACGTTGCTGCAAAGCACATGACCCAGCTCTTGCTTCCTATCAAACGTGCAGCGGGACTACATGGCCATCACCATGCCACCATCACTGTGAACCAATTCCTTCTGTGACACATTCACTTGTGACGGCAACCAGAAGAGACTCCATACAGCAACAGGGATCACTGCTCTTTGGGATTAGCGGTGTGTGTGCAGTCAGTATGTGCACATCCTCTATAGCATCTGGAGCACATACCTGGACTACACCACCCTACCCACACACCACCCTACCCACTCACCACCCTACCCACTCACCACCCTACCCACTCACCACAGTGATTGGAAGAAAAGCAACGTTATTGATGGTAAAATCACCCTCGATGTGACCTCTCAGAGAGGCCATACGAACAGCTTCAGAAGTGTGGAGAACATTTTTAGGCAACACGTGAAGTATTTGTTGGTTGTGTTCATGCTGACTAATCGCAGATCTGTCTTCCAGCTCACTCGTTATGTCCTCAAAATTGTGTTCCTTGTCCACTGCTCTGCGATCGACTGACCCCAACAGAGTAAAAGTGCCAGCTCCTCGATGTACGCCATGTTCATATGAAACGTCAAAGTGCTGTCCTCTGATCATTTCATTTTCACTTGCAGTGCATCGATGAGTTCTACAATCTCCTCAAAGTAGGTGTTCTCTTCTGCTAGAATTATTTCTGACTGGATCATGTCCTGGTACTCTTGCTTCAGAGAGTGAAGAGAAGCCTGCAGAGAGCCGTCTGAGCGGTACTGATCCAAACACACTGGAGCCATTGCCAACAAAGCCCGGAGAGCCTGCAAAAAACAGCACCGACTCTCAGGGAAAGTTCTTTTTAACAGTTGTTATACTATTAATGCAAAATAGATGAAACCACCCACCTTCTCTCTGTAGTCATTCTCTGAAGACTCCAGGAGCTGTGGGACCAGAATGCACCAGCCCTTCTCCAACAGCTCCTCCTGCAAAGACACCTTAGAGTACTGACGCCGCCGCTCATCATGAGACGCGTCCAGTACTGGGTCCAGACCTCCCTGGAAGATCAGCTCCTGGAAGAGGAGAGAAGAGATCATGAGAACGATCCCACGAGCTGGGCACTGGAAAGTCCCAACCTACTGATACCAACTTTAATCATTCAGATCATTTAGACCTTGTATTTGAAGAGGAGCACTGCACTGGGCTTGGAATCGAGGAGCAGGAGCGTGCGTCTACTGTACCTTCTCAGTAATCATATCGTATAACATGGTGACGATGCGTGTACGCAGAATTCCACTGTTGTCAGTCCTGAACAGCTCTGACAGGACCTGCAGACCCCCACGTGTCAGGAAGTGACGCTGTGCATAGGGGAAGTGACGCAAGAGGGAAGCCACTGCAAACAGAACCTAGACAGAACGAACACACACACACACACACTCTTCAGCTGTGTGTGTGTGTGTGTGTGTGTCTGTGGCGGTTCTCATTCTTACAAGTCATGGTAGTCTTGAGAGTTTCCTGGATGAGAGGTGAAGCATCTTCACAAACCTAAACAAGTCGAGTTGCCTTCTTTTGTCAAGCTCTCTGTGCAACGTGTTGTCTCCAACTTTCTGAACATAAACTGAAAGCTGTGTGGGTGTGCTTACCTTTTTTTGGACTCTGAGTTGCTGAGCAGTGGCCAGCGTGGTTAACAGTGTCTGGAGAGCGCCATTCTCCACGGCTTCAACTTGAACTGCTGGATTACTGCAGGACACACAAAGTGTGACAACGCTGACAGTCGTGTTTGCTTTCAACTCAAGTGTTTTGCTCAGAAGAGATTTGAGACTTTCAAGACTCATATTCTCATATTCAACTATTTATTTGACTATTATTTGGAACTTTTCGACGCCTGGAAGTTGCTGCTTGGCTTTCAAAATTCAAATTTGGTTTTTTTCCAAAAAGGAACCCAAAACCATGATGTACCACATGTTGTGCAGCCAGTGTTCTGTGACATTATACGATCTCAGCTGATAAGCTGCAGCACTGTTGGAGTGCCATCGCAATCAGGGTTATTGCATTACAACTCAGTCACATAGTAAACAAGAACAAAACATAATGTTGTGCACAATTTGCAGAGAAAAGTCAAAAATGTATTTAAAAACCACCTGTTTTGATTTTAAACAGCTACAGAAGCTCGATGTGATCACAGACACCACTGTACAGCAAGAAGTGACATATCTGCATATCTGGAACATCAGACTAATCAAGCTTAATCAAGTCTAAATATCATACCTGGCTAATGCAGAGCCCAGGACGAAAGCAGAGCTTTCCTGTAATCTGAAGTCAGAGCTGTTCAGACCTTCTAAAAGGAACTGGAGGCCCCCCATGGAGCACAGAGTCTGAGCATTATCCACCTAGCACACATACAAGCATGCATGCAGGGTTAGAGACGGGACAATTCACCACAGTGTGAAACATCATCCTGTGTGTGTGTTACCTGATGCACCAGATATTCGAGCTCCGTCAGGATGCTCAGTCTTTGTTCGCTAGTTGAGTTGCTGCTGTTGAACTGCTCCAGCAGACGCCTCATTATCTACACATGCAAGAAACTTCATTTGACTGAAGCTCAAAACGTTTCACAGTAACAGCTCACTCAAGGTCACGTCACAATCATACGTGAGATCCAGGAACACTGATGTACCTGAACATCCGTCTCCAGCAGCAGGTCCAGCTGAGCCATGTCTTTCTTCAACTCCTCCATTGTGCGAAACTTAGAAGCCACAGAGTCCTAGAAGCGCCCAGCGAGCAGTGGAGACACACAGTAAAGGCTCATATGTGGGCACACTTAAAGCTTCTGCTGCCAGCATGTAATCAGAAGTTCAACAGTGGCATTTGAGCTGCTACCTTCTGCTCTGTGTCCTTGCTTCCAAGCTTCCAGTCCTCTTTTATCTTCTTCATGGCTCGTTTCAGCTCATCGGGATTAAAGGAAGACCGGAGCGCTTCTTCCTCCCTGCAAATGTACACTTTTACTGCAAAGCCATTTTATCTTTTCCTACTACTGCCCCCTACTGGGTGCACTTTGCTGGAAGAAGTATTAAAGGGAGCGAAATAAACTACTGTCTGCAGACTGAAGTTTTAGCCTGGACCCCCACCTGTGCTCCTCTGTCCAGTATTTCAGCTGCTCTTCTCCCAGTCTGACCTCCCTCTCACCTGTCTGCAGATTCAGCCTCACGTGAGAACCTTGTGGCACTGCCTGACCTGTGTGTGCACAGACAGAGTTGCTCAAAATAATTATACGACTGCTGAATATTATGAAACTCGTGAGCTCGCAGATTGATGCGACCCAGAAGCAGCAGAAAATGGATGGATGCAAATACAAACCGATGTTTGAGTCAGCTAATGGCTGTGTATATGTGATATAAGGTCCCGCATAAAGGCCTTTAGTATGTGCAGCAAATCATGTCTGTCAATAACAACAATTACACGCTGCCACACTCTAATGTGAATTTTTGTAATGAAGTACTCTGAAAATGTTTTGAACCACCCTTCCTGTTGCTACATTTAGATTTTCTGCTTTCTGAAAGTCTTTCAGAGCCTCTTTGTGCACTGGCTGCTTTTCACTTCTTTCCACTCTAGACTTTGTACCTTTTGGTTTGTTAAGCCACTTAACACCGAATCATTCAAGCAGAAAAAACACCAGCTAGGTTTAAGGGTGAACCAGACAACACTTTGTTACCAGCTTGTAAGAGACTAAACATCGTTTCGTTGGCCTTATTAACAGGACATCCATGGAGATTGCTACAGCTACTGGGACTCACTCCCTTCTGGAGCCACCAAAGGAACTGCAACATGGGTAAGTGTTGATTGTTGCGTCAATAATGGTTATTTAACAAATATTGGCTATCACAATAACTGTGTTGGCACGATTAAACTTCACAGATACATTTTCTCTATGCAAAATCATCATTTTAGTAACAACCTTTGTGAGGTTACATGAAAGGAGGATCAAATAAATCCCATATGGAGGCTTCATCTATATAAGGTCTATCCTCATCTGAAGCATTAGATCATACACAAAGTTGTGTTTATCTTAGGACTGATTGTCATTATTCAGAACCAGAGAAAAAGCCCTGTGAAGGAAAACACTGAGGGCATGACCTGGTTTAAGTGTCTGCCACTGCTCACTGGGCTGGACAACGTCTAAATCTCCTTCATCATCTTCTGCCACGTCTTCCTCTTCACCGTTTACAGAATCATGTTCTGGGTTTTCCACCACGATTAAATCGCCTCCAGACTGCACAAAGAGAAACATGGGAAGAAATTTAGACACCTCCCTGGTTTAATGACAAACACCTTTCTTTGGGTTTCATTCAAACTCAGATGCCATTTTTGATGGTGCTTGCTGTTTTTTATTTTTACTTCATAGCTCTTACATCAGCATACGAGCACTCCAGCTCTAACACTCCAAGTTCTCTCTAAAGAGGCTAATTAACTTCATGGAAATATACCAGCATTTATACAGCGCCTTTCTTTTCTTTAGTGTTACTAAGCATGCACAGCCCCTTTAGACTATGAGTCACATTCCTCCTGAGAAGCGACAGTGCACAGAACAAAGGCATCATCGCTTTTAGCATGTAAAACAAGGAGACCAGTTCTGATTTGCAGCCCTTCATTTTTATTCTTTGCATGAGTCCCGTTACAAGATACTGTCATTTATGGTGTACTGCCATAAAAACACTGATGTCTTCATTTGTTACCAGCAGAGATGGGCAGTAGCGTTACTGTAATCCGATTACTTTTTTAAAGTAAGGAGTAAAGTAAGGGATTACTATTGCAAAAACGGTAATTAGATTACTTTCCCATAGGAACGCTGCGTTACTAAAACCGTGATTTTTTGCGAGAATGTCTCATGACAGTGACGTAAGCCAGTGCAACGTTAGTGAAACAGTGGATCATATATCGATTGTGGGAGAGAGTATGAGCGTGCAGCGTTTAAAGCGTGGAAGTACTGACCTTACTTTGAGTTTGATTCCATAAAAAGTGACAAAAAACATTAGTGTCCGCTGTGCGTGGGAAGAAAACTTCTTTTTACAGCGAAAAAACCCCTAAACTTCCAACAAGCACTGAGTGCGCTATGACGGGAATGTGACGTTCACAGAGAAACTGCCGTATCCTTCCACTGACCGCGGCACACCTGCACCAGGGTAAACCTCCGCCTGCCCCACTCCTGCTTTACAGGTGAAAATAGAGCAACAGGACCGCTGAGTCTTTGACTTTATTTATTTTCTGCTGTGTTTTACTTGCATCTATTTGAAAGACTGAGTGTAAACACAAAAAATATTTTATTTTATGTGCTGGAATGTGCAGAAAATAGGTTTAAATGTTAAACTAATTTCTTCCAGTCAGAGAATGTTGCATATAATTAAATCTTTGCTTGATGCATAAAGTTAAAAGATTAAAACTGATAAAACAAGTTAAAAAAAGAGACTTTTCCATTTGATTACATTTTGTATGATGGATTATGCAGAAAAAGTAGAATTGGGCTGAAAGATCTATCACTTTATCACCTACTCAGGTTGTAAATAGTGTTTTAAAAAGTAACTAAGTAATTAATTACTTTTGAAAATAAGTAATCAGTAAAGCAACGGATTATTTTGGGGGAAGTAATCAGTAATTAGTTACTGATTACTTTTTTTCAAGTAACTTGACCAACACTGGTTACCAGTGAGAGTTACCTGGGTTAAAAGGTAACAGCTTTTATCACACCGCTAATTCCAGCCAAGTCCCAGCTGCAGCTGAAACACACGTGGATGTTCTCACGAGTCTTCAGTTTGCCCACAGCCAGGCTTTGATCAGCAGCTCTTTCCACCCATCACTGCTGCCAAATCCATCTTATCACAGGTGCAGCGAAACTAAATGACATGCTCGAGAACATCTGAGAGCTTTAAACACTTTATCAGAGCAAAAGGTTTAACCTACCTTGTGGCCAAGAATGCTGGCTATGTGACAGTAATGCAGCACCAAGAGGACGGCCAGGATGAAGGAGGTTCCCCCGACATGAAAGGGTATCAGCTTCATGGTGACTGGAATACACAGCACGGCATGTCAGAATCATAGCTACCTTCAGGTGCTGCATGAGCTTTACGAGGGGGGTTAACCACTACACCACTGGTCCTTATTACTGTTCTCCAGCCCGGGGCAAAACTCCACTCTCTAATCTCGTGTTTTAACCAAAAAATGGGACTAAACTACTTTTTGTTCCGTCTCTGGTGATAATCTGCTTTGAGAAATATGTCGATTTAAAAAGTCAAGATGTTGAATAGAGTCTGGCGTGACTCACCGGGCTGTGAGCGTCTTTACAGATTGGCTACCAAAAAAGTGACACAATGACAGCTCTACACATGTTTGCATATCTAGGCGACACAATGAGCACGTAAGTAACGCCGTAACAGCTGACAGCTAAGAGTTCCCAAATCCCGAGGAACCAGAAAGCTGCGACCAAGGACCGCTCCGTGACGGCGACAGCGTTCAGGTTAGCAAACACTCACCAGTCCGAGCGACAGTAGAGCAGCAGTGAAGCTGAAGCGATGCCTTCACCTGTTCTGACAGTTCCCGCAGACATCCGAAAGCTTCTACTTTTCCGTCGATTCTCATTGGTCCACGTACAGCTTCTCTTCTTTGAGCTGCGGTACAGTACACAAACCTCCCGCTGCTGCCCCCTGCTGGTGTAGCGTGTTATATATTCAAATAAATGGAATACAGCAGCTGGTGTAGGAGGTGGCATATTTTACACATATTTATTATACAGGTTATACAGTACATAAAATCAAAATTCACGTTTTATGTAACTGAAATGTTTAATTATGTGGGCTAGAGAAAATAAGAAAGTTATAGAGTATATTTATATGAAACATATGTATACTTACTGCACTTGATGTATTTTAAAGATATGTTGCATATCACAGAATGTAACAAGAAAGAATTGAAAAAATGAATATACAGCATGTTGGAAACATTTTAATAGATTTAAATGTGTGGGTACAATTGTAGAACAAATTAATAATTATAATATTTATAAGAACAGAAGTTGTTTTATTTTAAAGACTATTAGAAATGACAGCAGCATCATATACATGTCCACATGTGACGGTGTGTAGTCCAGGCGTGATGAGTCCTACTGCTGAGCGCACTGGTTCTCCATGCTGCTGTTAGAACTGACATGGATCATCTCCACTGCTTTCTGTTTCTTTCTCCTCTCCTCTCGCTTATTCTGCTGCTGGTTCTCCTCCATCACTTTCTCCTTACAGTCAGCTGAAGGAGAGCTGAGAACAACCAAAAACAATTCAGTTACTGCTCATTCGGCTCCTGATCTTACAGTTTTCATCTGTACTTAGTCAACAACACGATGTGCCAAAACAGGACTAAAGTTGCGCTGAGACTATTTATTTTTAAACAAGCTTATTAGTGTCATTAGAAGAAAAAGCATTTGACAAAGTAAACAGGACCTTTCTCTTCAGCACTCAGCTTCAAATATGGATTTGGCAAGTCACTGATTCAGAAGAACACTAAACACTTTAAAATATTTGCAATTTTCTTTGAGCAATATGACAAAACCATAAAATTAAAGGAACATAACAATTCACAGGGAAAAAAGGCCTGATGCTTTATTATTAGTTACTAGACCCACTATGTCAGAAATTAGAATAAACCAACCTCGCAGTAACTCTTTAAGGATGCCCGAGCTTCTACAGCTCACAATTCTTCCCTCCCAATATGAAACATTTATTTATATAGCACCAAATCACAACAGTTGCCTCACAGTGCTTTAGATTGTAAGGTAAAGACAACAGAGAAAACAGAGGAACCCCAACAATCATATGACCCCTTATGAGCAGCACTTTGGGACAGTGGAAAGGAAAAACTCCCTTTTAACAGGAAGAAACCTCCATCAGAACCGGGGGGGTGGGGCCATGTGCCATGAGCGGTCGGGGGTGAGGGGTGGAAGACAAAAGTCATGCTCTGCTATCAAAGGCCTTTTTTTTATTGGCCAAATTGCAACAGTGGAGACAAACATTCTCTCCTATACCAACTATCAGTGTTTCCAATAACACAGACTACAAAATCTACTGGAAAAACAAAACACAACCAAGAAACATTAAATTTTCCACTCAAAGATCACACTGTGGACTAGGGCTGCCACGATTTGTCGACTAGTCACGATTACGTCGACTATCAAAATCGTCGACGACTGATTTAATAGTCAACGCGTCGTTTGAAACTTTGTAAGATCACAAAAGACGCAGGAATAAGTAGCAGGATTTAAGAGTGTAATAACGGACTGAAACAGAAGATGGCAGCACTGCATGTACAAGGATGTCAGCTACCGTTAAACCCCGAAGAAGAAGAAGAAGAAGAAGCAGCTGTGTCCCAGAATTCATAGCGCGGCCCAGCGCAGTTTCCAACAATGGCGGCAGCTAGTTAGTTTTAATATTACTCTTATTATTCTTTCTGGGTCACAAAATAAACGTTTAACATATTATCAGGCGAGAATGTAGCTGTGTAAACCTCAAATATCTGCTCAGTTTATCAGGACACCACATATTTTCAAAAGCGCTCCGACGTTTTCGGAGACGTCTGTTACCCACTAGCTCGTTAGCTAGCCGGGGGCTAGGCTCACTAGCGCCGTGAGAACACCGGACTCCCCGCAAATCGTTGTCAAACCCACCGCCGTCTTTCACTCCTCAGGTTAAATATATATGAGTCACTTAGATAACTTAAAATGTTGTTGTTTGGCTTTTTTTTTTTTTTTAGTATTTTATTTGTTCCTGAGTAAATCAGTTTGTCTGAGATTAAAGTTATAGTTTTTACACAGCTGAATAAACGTCAAGCAGACAGCTGATTATCAGAAGTGTGAGATGCTGGAGAATATACTCCGGTGTCCTGTTATATTTTAGATAGCAAGGAGTTTATTAAACTTTACCGAAACAATCTGCAAACTTCATTAAAATTTAATAAACTATCATCTTGTCTTTATTTTTAGTTAGCACAGACCTGAAACACTTAAAGCTGTAAGCTAATGATAGTTATATAAGAGCAGATGCTGCTGGTGCAATAAGCTGTAGTTTTACGTCCAATGGATGATGATCTGATTAGTCGACTAATCGCAAAAAATAATCGGTGACTAGTCGACTATCAAAATAATCGTTTGTGGCAGCCCTACTGTGGACTAGAATCAAACTGCCAATCACAATCACCCCCATCATCTTCATCACGAGGAGCATAGATATTACAGAGAACAATGCCTCAACTTTTCAAAACCAAAGATTAAAACTCATGAAATCCTTCCAGTTTAACAAATACAGACAAAATGTTACTAATAATCCCCTAAACAGAAAAACCACCTGTATTTATGCCTTAGCTGCAACTTGTGGACAGAAATTTATGTACAGTCATGTAAACTACCTTGGCGTCTCTGCAAGGTCGGGGTTAAAGCCAACGCTAAACTCCCAAGAACTTAGTTGGTCGTACACATCCCTGCTGTTAGTACATACCTGGGGTTGGGAATTACACTAGCTTCGTTTTCACTGATCTTCACACACTTTGCAGGCCGTGGCTCAGCCTCTGAAACACCTGCTGAGGAGCTCAGTGGAGGACGCATGTCAGCCTCGGGGTCCGCTGTATCTGTCACCACAGCAACGGCCTCCTTGGTCCGGTCCAGCGGTGCCTCCTCCACGGAGGGTGTGATGTCAACAGGAAGTTTCTCTCTCTTTCTCTTCTGGATGAGATTCTTCTTTGCCTCTGCAGGTGACAGCACAGTTACAGAGCTGCAACAACCCTGGCGCATGTGTACATGTGTACAGAGCGGGCGCGCTATGCTACATACCTTTTGGCTCATATTTGTGTTGGAGCTCCTCTACTCGCAACTGTAACTTGATCTTGTCACTCTGAGCCTGCAGCAGGAAATGGAAATATCCAATCAAATAGCAAATATAAGATCACAGCAGATACAATAGTCCACATTCCTTACAAAAATCCCATCATGGGGCTCAAATTTACAGCTCAGTAGAAGAAACAAACCAAGTACATATACCAACTAGAGCTACACGATTACTGTAAAACCATGAAGTTATTTTAGTATTGTTATTTTTTTAGATGTCATTTTATAATTATTTAAGATTTCCACAGAAAACACTACCTAGAGGTAAAACACTACCTCTTGTGCTTCCATCTGCTTTGTAGTTTTAAACGGCACTTGTAAGAGATACTAACACAGGGAAGTGCTGCAGTGAGAGCAGCCTGTTACCTGTTTGAGCAGCCGCTCAGATGTGAAGAGTTTCCTCTCCAGCTCCAGAGCTCTCTGACTCTCTGACAAAGACTTCATCCTCTGAAGAGAAAGCTCATCTCTCAGACGCTCTGCATCCTTACTAAGACACACACACACACACACACACACACACACACACACACACACACACACTATTTGAAGCCGAAGTTAAATATGTAGATGAAATAACTGAAGTCTAACCTTCTTTGTTACAGTAACAGTTTATTTTTTATCCTGAAAATATCAAATCTTCCCAGTGCAGGCAAATATGTGTTTTACAATTAAGCACTGATTCATGAAACCAAGAAAACCAACCACCTGACCCAGACTTCCTGCATAAAGATCGAAAGACAGAAAAATCCGTTATAAATGGATAAAACCTCTTTTGTTCTTGTGATGGTTTCTTCAGCTGCACAGTGATTCTACTTCTATTCTAACGTCTGAGCCTAATTACTGTGGCCGTTTTCCCACTTTCATCCAAGTCCAACAACACTGTTACATTAAGCACCCAAGGACCGTCTATAAGGTGGCGGACTTCAAGTTGTCTCCCGATGAATGGGGCTCAAAGCACTGGCTTCTTCACATAAATTTACCTGTAATGTATTTTTCCCGTCGATCCAACCTGTTGTCTTTTTTGTTTCGTTTTTTAAAGCTACATTTCCAACATGTTTTTCACGCGTTCTCATTGTGTCAACCTGAATATCTCACATTAAAGATAAATTGTTTAACATTGTTTCACTGACCTTTCTTTAAAGCACTTTCAGTGTTCAAGCAGAGCAGAATAATCACTGTATCAGTCCATTTACCATGAAAGTGAACCAAGATTGTATGCTGCTCTAACGAGCCAATAATCAGACATTTATGGATACATCTGTCCCAAAATATGGATCCAGACTCATTTTGATGGCAAGAAAGGCCAACTGACAATTTCTTTCTTTTATTCAGATCATTATATTTCTAGGCAACCTGTAGATGGTCAAGCAAAAGGCCAGAAAACAGCCAAACTCACAGAGTGTTGCTGAGCTTCATTTTGAGCAGGTCGGTGTAGTATGTTTCATCCTGGCCATCTCCATCATCGGCTGGAGCCGGATTAGCTGGCTGAGACTTCAATAACATCTACACACGGAACAAACGACATGTGACTGTGTCCGAATCTAGGAGAGCAGGTGTAGCATTTTATCTCATAAGTAAAACAGCACAAGTTCATGTTATGTGAGAGGCTTAGCCGAGCTCCTGTTAAAGCAGAAAACATCCCATTTGCTAGAGACAAGGCTCTATCTGAGCCTGTAGTTTTCTGTAGATTTTGGACTTGTTAATATCCAGCTCTAATTTATAAATGCTATGCTAGCACCTCTTAGTCTGCTGGGAAAGTTTTTTTCAGTAAGTAGGACTAACGTGAAGTAAATCTGCTCTAAAAGCATTTTGTGTAATTGTCTGTGGAACAGGGCAGGTGTTACTCTCGCACGAGCGCACACACTTTCTCAACGTGAAGTCGTTCTACAAACTGCACTGACTGTTACGTTCTCACCTCCACCTTCTCCAGCCTCTGCAGTTTAGTCATCAGATTCTGGATCTCTCCATTTTTCTCCGACAGCATGGACTGCAGTCTCTCCAGCTGAGCAGGGTCAGCCCTGGAGCCCTGCAGCTGCATCAGAGTGGCTATCTGCACCTGCACCAAACACGCACATCCATACTGTCAGCCAACCACCAACCAGTTACAAACCGGCGACCGACCAGATGAGCTATCGCACGCTACCTTCAAGCGCTGCATCTGCTGTTTGCTAAAGGCGTGTATTTTCTGCAGCGACTGGTACTGGACCTTCACACTGATGAGCTGCCTCTCCATCTCAGCCCGCTTATCCTCCAGCTGCAACACAACATGGAGCCATTTACTGAGGTTCCAGGTTCGATTCAAGCACAACTCTGGACTTACAGAGAGACCTGCTGCCAAAGGAAAGTGTGACACACCTCAGCAAACAGCGAGTTCCCTTTGCTGTTTGGATCCTGGGCCTGCTGAAGAACCTGATCCAACTCGATCTGCAGATCCCTGTTGGCCTCACGAGATTTCTGTCATTACAGAGAGAGAAAGACAACAACTGAAGCGACAGTCTGTGGAAATGCTTACTGTGTGAAACTAAACACGCTTCTCTAAGAATTCAAAATTGGATTGTATTATCAACTTTGCCCTGATTAGACTATCACAGGACGTGACCGCAGCAGAGTCGGACACAACCAACCAAGCAGCAAGTACGAGCTTCATCAAATGCACAATATCATCTCCTACTTGCCTAATTTCAATCGTTCCATTAATACTTTTAGATTATTATATTGTTAATCTATTTTGAGATTAGTGAAAGTGCTTATTTAAGACCTTTCCAGGCATTTCCACCCTGGTGTGACTGCACAACACAGAGAACAGCAGACTGTAACATGTTCACCTCTAATGCATTGAACCAGGACACCGCTTCTTTCTGCCTTTCCTCCTTTTCTTCGGTGATTCGCTCCAGCTGCCGCTGCAGGCTGCTGTTGCTCAGTTCCAGCTGCTGCTCCTTGTACTGCGATTCCTGCAGTGCCTGCTCCAGCTCCACCTGGTAGATGAACAGATTACACCACATGCTGATTCAACACCTCTTCTTCTCATGCCATTAATGATTTTTATTCATCTAGGTACTTCTCGTGTTAGTTGACCTGGATGGTACATGCTTTGTGGTGCTCAAAGGACCAAAAACATCTGGAAAAACTAAGCAGCTTGTCAGATCCACAAGCCTTTCTCTGAACAGCTTAACATAGCAGCTCAGCTCTGGATGGTCTCTATTATCACACTGTCGCTGTGAGAATGAGCCGTCTGTAGAACCTTCCTTTGTAAGTCACTCACTTTAACGTTCTCCAGCTCTGTGATCTTCATCTGCACCTCTATCATTTCCGACGTCATGGAACTCTGTGTGTGTTCATTTAGAGCTCGGAGCTCCTCCGTCTTGTTATTCAGCGTCTCGGTCTGCATTTCCAGCTTATGTTTCAGCTGTTTTTCATTCAGCTGGGACTCTTCTAGAGAAGACTGCAACCTCAGGATCTGAGACAGCAAAAACCACAATCACAGGTTGGAAAACAACATGACAGCGTGTATCCATCCTGCCGTGTACCAGTCAGGCTGTGAGGGAGATTTTCTTGGTACACTCTGAGCCCATTAGCACTACCTGAGCATCGTTTGAATCCTGCAGCATATCTGAGTATTGTTGCTGACCGTGACCCTTTATGACCATAGTGTCTCTATGTCTGCTTCCAGCAGTGTAATGCACAGCATAATGCAAAGCTTAATTCATGTCAATCTGTTTTCTACAACAGGACAGTTACTGTACTCATACAGATGTGGTGGAATGGGAAATTTGCATCTGTATGTACAGCCAACAAATCTGCAGCAACTGTGTAACTCCATCATTTCAATACGGACCAGATTCTCTGAATCATGTTTCCAGCCCCAAAAAGAATGAAGGCAGTTCTGAAGGCAGTGACAGCGTGGTACACCTCAACAACTATCTCACTTTACTGCTCTAACAGCCACTCAAGAATTGGGGCTTTTACTGGTGTAAGATACCATAGTGCATTTAACCTCATAACTCACATAGATACACATAGTACACAGTGTGTGAATGTGTGTGTGAATGGGTGGATGACAGGTTGTGTAAAGCGCTTTGGGGTCCTTAGGGACTAGAAAAGCGCTATACAAATACAGGCCATTTACCATTTACATTTAGCATAGCTCCCTATCCCTAATTTCACTCATTAGTACAGGCCTCATACCAGATGAGACCACGTGCTGTTGTACCTTGTTGTGAAGCTCACTGAGTGCCATGCTATGAGCCCTCTCCAGATGTTCTTGTTGTTCTTGAAGGTGCCGTTTCTGCTGATTCTTCACACAGTCAAAGTCCGACTGCAGTGATTCCAGCATCCGAGTTTTCAGCTCCACTTCCTTCTGCAACGAGTACTTGTCTTGCTCGAGAGCCTGTGGCACACACATCAGACAAAGATAGGTGGAGAGGTCTGAAACAATGATGAAGTTAGTTTGGATGACCAACAGGGCGGGAAACTTAGGAAAACAAGGACTTTTGTATTGGGCTCATGGCAGTTTACTGGAGCTTTTTCTCTTTATTTGTGTAAGAGCGGACCTCAAGGGCGTTGGTCATCTCTACTCTTTGTTCATCCAGTCGGTTCTGCAGCTCCACCTGCTGGTTGAGGAGATCCAGGCCAGCTTGAGCAGCCTGATGAACCTGCTCCTCCTTCTCTCTGAGCTGGATCCTCAGTACCTTGATCTCCTCTTCTGCTGCCATCTGGAAAGTGAAGGACGCACAAATGTGTGTTAAAGTTTGTTGTGTGCGCCAGTCTTTACCGAAAAAGCCCGTAACCTTATATTATATATATATTATATATACAATTTGAGGGGGGAATTAAATTTAAAACATCCTCGTATCCGTACAACATTAAAAAGTTTTTGCATCTCTGTGTGTGGAGTGAAGCTGTGGAACAGACTAAGTAAAGATATGAAGCAATGTCCAAGCATGGCGCAGTTTAAAAAGCGGTTTAAGGATATGGTTTTTACAGGGTACAGGGAAAAGGTAGAGATTTGATAGGGTGTTCTTGTCTAATATTTTCATGTGTGTGCGCATGCACGGGTTTGTTGGTATGGGTATATATTTATATATATATATATATATATATATATATATATATATATATATATATATATATATATATATATATAAAATTGTAGGTTGTGTATCCTTCAGGTGTTAATGGGGTTATTGAAAATGTGTATATGTGCGTATGTGTGTATATACGTAGGTATGGATAGATAGAAACATATGTGTATATATTTAAAAAAAAAAAAAAAAAAAAAAAAAAAAAATTACACATAACATATAATGTAGTTACAAGGAGGTATTTCTGTAGTCTATTGATACTAGATAGTGGAAAAGGGGTGGGATTAAATAAGCTTATGCTTCTTCCTGCTCCTTTTTGAACATGGACGTTATTTGGAGTTGTGGTTGCTCGTTTTCCTTTTGTTTGCTTTGTTCATTTGTCTCTTTTAATTCTATTTTTTTTTTATACTTTTTCAACATGTTCAAAATAAAGATTCAATCAATCAATCAATATATATAATTTGATGTATCAGCCTTTTGAATCAGCAAATATTGGTGTCAGTCTTAACAATATCCAGTTCCTGAATTATTTGCTATCACCATGTGACTTTTATTTTATCTATCGTTTTCATTTTCTCTGTCACTTACAGTCTGATGCAGTCAGAGGCAGCTTTGAGATTTTTTATACTCCACTGTCCAACTCAGAAACAATGCATGTATTTAAAAAGTGACACACAAAAGTAATCAAAAAAGGCTTAAATAAATGCAACCGTTTATGCTAACGTCTATACCGTGCTCTCGTTTGTTTTGTAAGACAGTGCTATACAGCTTTAATTTCCTTATTTCCAATTAATCTGAAGCTAACGTCCCGCTGTTAATAAGATAAATAGTGACAGTAAATGTCCAGGAGGACAATAAGCAACCGCTACAGCAGATATAAAAGCAACAGTATCGGCCAAAAAATGTCAACAAGTCAGGTAAAGATGGCTAGCTCCTGCTCGTATTCAGCCACACAATCTAAGCCTGGGGGGGGTTAAGATTTCAATATGACAAACTCCGAACTAACGATATTTTCTTTTAATTAGCAGCAACAACTCTACTGTGGGCAGTTCTTCTACTGACGAAGTGCCTATAAGATAGATAAACAAAAACAAGGATTAAATATACCTTGTTAGCGATCAGTCAAAGCGCCACAATTTGAATCCGACTCCAAGCAGTTATCGCGACATCTTGACTCGGCGAGACTTTTTGGGGATTCGTCAACCTGGCGCTGTTGAGATATCGCCCTCTAGGTATGGAGGACCGAGACACTTGCGCACATCGAAATAAACAATTTCATTGATAAATAATTAATAGCGCAATTAAATATTCATTAGTACCTTCATTTACACATGATTTTTTTTATTATTAAAGGAATTAATGTTGTGATAAATTAATGGACAGTAAAAACAGTAGGTACAAATAAATATTTCTAAATGTATGAATCCATTCATAAATTCAATTAATTTTAATCAAATTTAAAAAATAGTCAAATATGTACTCAAATTCAACAGCTTTGGATGGTAGTGAAGAGATACCAGATGGCTGGGAATGTACAGCTGCAGTGCAGAGGGAAACTGCCAAGGCGGTGTTTGGTGTGTCTCTGGACAGAGATCTGGAAGTGGAATGTGGAAATACTGGAAAGTATACAAGGGGGCAAAAAGAGAGATAGTCATGAAGATAAAGAAAGTAAAGAGAACTGCTAGATGTACAGCAAAGACATAGGAAACGGCTTGTAATAGGGTTGCCAACCGTCCCTTAAAAAACGGAATCGTCCCGTATTTAGAAACAAAAGTACACGTCCCGTATTGAGCTAATAAGGGACGCACTTTGTCCCGTAATACAGTGAGAATCAAAAGTAGTCTATAACTTTTAATGGAATTAACACTTTGTTTGAAAACATAATTCCCAGCCCCTCTCCTGCTTTGTGACCAATGAGCTGACAGCACACTTATGACAATTCGAGTATGACAAGTTAGATTATCGCTTATCTCATTGGTCGAGGAAAGGTCGCTTACGGAGAAAATACCGGCCAACAGGGAAACAAACGCCGACACTGCGGTGCAAGTCTCGGACGGCACACTGTGCCTCCATAAAATGAAGGTTATAACAGAAAATCTGTCGCGCTCTCTCTGTCTGTCTTTCACTCACACAGACACACCACCACCATCAACTTTGCTAAATTGCTAATGAAAAACATGATCAGGCAGCTGTGATTGAGCAGCAGTGTAAATCCAACTATTTTCACGGTTGTTATGGTCCTGATAATTTTGTGAGGCCACATCGAAAAGGCTCGGATGAGCTTTCCAAAGTTCTACAAGTTGTGCCTCCATCGCTTGTGTCCAGATCACACGCTGCACAGCCGTGCTGCTCCGTCTTTTTCACCGACGTTTACGTGTTTGCGCGTGAGCAGCTGCGGTGACACCCTCACGAGCGATTGATGATCGGGAGCTGCTCGAGGTGTTAATCGCTTCTCGTTACCCCACGTATACTACACGATGCACGATGAAGGCCAAAATCGGGCCGATCACCAAATCGGTCGCACGACTCAAAAATCGGCTCAAAATGGGCCAAAAATCGCACAGTGTGAGCCCAGCGTTAGAGCAGCAATGTTTGTTCGCTCAGAGAAAGAAAAAAAAGGCTGCAAAAGTACAGGGAGGAATGGGAAAAGGAAAACACCTGGCTGGAAAAGTGCACTATAAAGCGCACTGCACTGTGTGCCGGCGCACTTTTTCCATAGGCATGCTTCTAATGGTGGGCACATGAAGAACATGAGGGGCGTGAAAGCTCGGGGAACCCTTAACCAATTTCTTGTCCACCAGGCATGGCAGAAGCAGATATGGTATGTAAACACTGGTTTGTTTTTTTAAACCCTCTGGTTGAAGGAAATTGCCGTCCCGGGTTTCCTCCGTGGCGTGAGCGATAAGCAGAGTTTTGTCCTTTCCTTCTAAGATTCCTAATTATTTAAAGTAACACTCAGGTATGCCGTTCAGCTGGGTTAGTTACAGCGCCGGGAGCAGCTTGGGAGAACAAGGAAACACAGACTGCTTCAGGTTGCCTTCCCAAATCAACTCAAAGGTTTATTTGATACACAGCAGTTTATATAGAGAAAAAAAAGGTTCGTGTGTCAGCTTTCCCAGTTCAAACCGGTACAGACTAAATAAGGAAACGTCTTCCTGCCTTCTGAGCAAAGTATCCCTTGTGTAGTTTATCAGTTCAGCTATAATTTATGATCATCCCAGCAAAATACACTCCTAGACATAAAATACAGAGTTCTTTCATTAGTGAATTCTGAAACGAACCACCTGGCCTTTAACGAGCCTTTTCCAGGAGATAAAGAAAAAGGGAGGATGGGAGTAAGGAAGTGGTCTCATCTCTGTGGTGTTTTCGACCTTCTGGTACCAGCTTGTGAGTCTTACACATTAATTCTTGGGTCACAGAGAAAGAGAAAAACAACTAGTAGATTGGCCTTATTGAGTAACAGTTTTCCTGTATAAAACAATCTTCTGTAAATGCTTACCGTGGTATCAAAATATCATAACACTGGTTAAGGTTAATATGGGCATGTGCGGTGAATATCAGCGCTATGTGGCCAGAAGTGTGATAATATAATTTATTTTGTGTAATAAACAACTGTAAGGATAGATGATTACAACAAATTGATGACTAATACATAAAAGTAATACATAGATGAATAATGATGATGAGTTATGATGCGTAATCATGGGAACAAGCGGGTTTACAAACAGGAGCAGCTGATTAGCATTAGAAAAGCTGAAATAATACCTCAGCTGAAGCCAATTGTACTAAATGCACTATATGTGCACTGTTACAAGAATATTTTTGTTCTATTGCTTTCTATTAATTTATATAATTTTAAGTTAAGCAGGACAGGCTTCTGTTTAAGAAAGAGACCTGTTTTACTGTGTTAATGTTGTCATTTTGAGCTAAAAATAAATGGCTAAATGATCATTTGTTTCACATATAGTCATATCACAAAGAATATGCATCTACTTAAATCAACTTCAAGTCAAATGGTTAAAAAATAATTTCACACACAAAAAAAGAGCTACCACACTGGGAAGGGTGAAGACAACTGGGTTGCCCGGCCCTGGCCACGAGGTGTCCCTTATTTATTTTTCAGGGAGTTGGCAACCCTAGCTTGTAATGAGCTGCATGTGAGACCGGATCTAACCAAGGTGAAAAGGACTTTGGCTAGGAAGAGAAATCAAGCTGGTAAGGTTGTGCAGCATGTTAGAGAGATTAAGGGTGCAAATGGATATGCGACTCTAGTGGAACGGATTTTAATTGTGGGTTAAAGGAGAATGATTAGTAGAGGATGCAGACTCAAACATCACGTCCTCTCCTCCACAAAGTTGTTACACACTGAAGGAAGACAAGGTTCATCCAGGTGCACATGAAGGTTTATTGCGCTGAAACACAGCAAAACAGTTCAGTGTTACTTCCATCGTAATAACTGGCCTGCGTTACTTTTGTGAGGGATTATTTTGGCAGTTATCCGTTTGGCTGAGCCGCCACCGCCACCTACTGGCGAAACTAAATATCGCCCTAACATCACATCAGGTGGAAGCAAATGAGCTTTTGGCTCTGTACCATGATGCAAACTGTTGTCACAACAAATAGCAAAAAAAGCTGATTGGGGGGGGAACTTGTTCTTAATACTCAAAATACTCAGGGTGCCACAAAGAGTCCGAGCTGTCATCCAGAAACGAACCTACACAATAACTGAAATCATAAAAATCTACCAATAAAACAGCAGTAATTTAATCACTTCTGTGGCGGCTGGGAAATCATTTTTACAGCATTTAATGTAGTCATTACAAGATTCAGAGAGAAATTGTCTTTGAAAAATATAAACAGAATCAATTTCAGTTTTGTATCATTGTGTTTTTTCTATGAAAAATCTGAAAAGTGGCAAATGGACCCGTTCTTTTACACTTTTTTATACTCAAGCACTGAAAGAGCTTTATATAAGTTTTGGGGGGGAAAGGCCTTTAGAGGTTTCTGTCCAACATTCACACGTTTGTACTCTGCTGAAAGTAACAATTCAGTATCTCACCCAAAAATGTTTTAGGGCAAACTGGTGGAGTAGGGCTTGAACCAATAAACCTTCCAACTGGTAGATGATCTGCTCTGTCCTCTGAACTTCAGCTTCAGCGTGCGTTCTGGATCTTTACCAAACATTTTATGAGGTGTACAGATTATAGCTGCAGGTTCTATTTAAGATATTCGGTTTCTAAGACACGCATTTCATAGCATTATTACATTTATCTCTTATATTTACCACATTCCACACATGAAATTAAAACACAACACCATATTTTTTTTTAACCTATTTAAGTTTCTCGAATTATATGAAAACCCCAGAGAACATCTCAGAATTGTTCCTGGAAGTCCAGGAATTCTGTAAATCCAGTGTAGACAGGGGAGTCTGATTAGAATCTGCTATCCCATTAAATAATCTCCAAATTTGCATAAGACGGCTTTAGTTTTTATTTTTTCAGCTGCAGCCCCGAGTGTGTACTGGTCTGAGATCAGCTAAAGAACAAAAACAAATCAAATATGGGCTGAGTCTACCTGCATTTGATCCAATTTATATATTAATGCCTATAATACTTAATTGTTCTTAACCCTTTAAAACCTGAACTATAAAATCACTCTTTAATGTTTTGATAATGGAGTGTTTGCTGAACCTTCAGACAATATATAAAAAAATATCAACTTTTAATCTGTATATGAGTTTTAATTTGTATCACATTTGCTACATAAACCATATTTTTGCAATGTAGTCATTAAAAATGTTTCATGCACCTTATATGATTTTAATTGTGAACAATTAAGTCACACTGATGATGTAGAAGTCTTAAAAACTCACAAAGACACACAATTGGATTTAAAGGGTTCAATTATTTCACGGCCAAAAGGTAAAAAAAAAAAAACAGCAGCAAGGAATAAAGTTGCATGTAAGAATCTGTACTTATTACTGATGCGCATTCGGGAAACACACAGGCGTCAGACAATTAATAAACTTGAGCTCCTGCTACTATTCGCACACAGAGATCTTCAAAGAATCGTACGGATGTTTTCTGGAAACTTGGTTTATCAGCAGACAGTGATTTTATACCTGTTGATATTTAGTCTGGAACATGTTCCCATCACAAGTTACCATGGCGATGTACAGCAGTAAGTATTAAACCAGCTTTGCAGCGCAGGGTTAGGCCTCAGATGTGATTTTCATCACCTTCCAGGATCAAGTAGGGAAATTTAGCTAGTTATGCAAATGTGTACATGACTACAGTGTGGAGTCACTTTAGCGTGGTTATAATCTGAGTGCTGACAGTACAGCTCATGTTTGGTGAGTTAACAACCTGCCATTTTTGAACCAGCCAACAAGCTTCAGTGAATTATTAAACTTAATGTGGAAAAAACTGCAATTCCTTTATTGGCCAATTAAAAGTATTTAAAAATTTTCCTGAATTATAAATATGTCTCTTCTAAACTAGTCTAAGAACTAAGAAGCAAAAATGAGCTGGTATCCGTGTCTCAGACTCAGTCTCGGGCCCTATTGTTAGCATTACCTGATCACTTTACTAGTGCTTAAAATCCATGAACCAAAAGAAAATGGGCAATAGCGACAGGCGTCTCTTTTCTATACCGTCTTTCAGTACCAACTAACCCTTTTCCCACTTCTGAACATTATGACCCTCAACTTCATCGATATAATGTAGCCATTTTTAAGTATGTACAATTGTCTCACACTTTCACGGTTGTACACACAGCAGGTTTAGATCACTTCAGTTTAATCAAATCTTCATCACATCCTATTCATATATTAAACTTTCCTCAAATGTCCATAAAGCTCACATCAGATTCACACACGATCTTAGCTGTTAAATGATCATTGGTGCTCGATGCTTGCTGGTGTTTGGTCAACAGATGATCTAAGCAAATAGTGTCAATCTCTGTGGTATCATACATCTAGAACAGCCTGCAGTACACAATGCTGCTTTTTATTTACAAGAAACACTTTCATTTTCTCCTCAAGCTGCAGCAATGGAGGCGTCATCCAACTGTCGACCCTGAGGCTGTGGAGAAAGACAGAAACGAGGCTTTAGCCCAACAAGGAAAACATCTCCACGGTTACCTTAGTGTTTATGGGTTTCTATGCGTGTTACCTTGACGAAGATTCGCTGGGGCAGGAAGCGTTTCAGAGCTTGAGTACCGAAGTTGGGGCAACGTGGCAGGCTGATGTTGAGCTGTGGTAGTGTTTGGTAACCAGCCATCAGTGGATAGTAGTTATACAGCATCTCCTGCTCTGAACTGGGGAGGATACGGAGACGCACCTACACACACACACACACACACACACACACACACACACAGTTTTATATTTACAGATAGATAGAAAACACACACAAGTGCTGCATGAAAACCAGATTTTCAGTACTGATGAAGCACGATGACATCACCAAAACTGTCCATCAATATGACCCGTCAGTCCTTACAGGCGGTGCAGCTGTACCTGTTTGAGACCAGAAAACATGAAGGCATCGGATGGTTCCACGGCCATCTCCACCTCCTGCACCAGAGCCGTTCTGTTTTCTATGTGGTAACGCACAGGAAGAGACTCCCTGACTCGCCCGAACGACGGTAAATCTATAGCCCAAAACATCAAAACAACAATGTGACACCACCAACAGCCAGAGGTTAACATCTTTCACAATAGCAAATGCAAATAATGAGAACATTTCTTGAATTCTACTTCGTGTATTGGAATATTTTCTGTAAAATCAGGAACACTGTGTGCATGCGATGCTTGCATACTGACCAGCGTGGATGTACAGAGGCACCATCTCCAGGACCACATGAGGCAGACTAACTATAGTCTGGATGAGAGGACTGTCTGGACTGGAGGAGTTTCTGTCAAACAGAGTTTTAGAAGTCTGTTCAAGCCCTCTGAAAACCCAGCAGCAGCACGTCACAGCCTCCATTAACGTGTACGTACCTCCTCCATGATATCAGGTACTGCCCTGTAGCCACCGTGTTATTGATGCTGGTCTGTGGCGGGCATCGGAGACAGAAACACTCACTGGCACACTCCCCTGTTTGTAGAACAACTGAACACAAGCGCACACTTTTTACTTTTCAGCGATAAATTTAAACAGGAAATTTTAGGTAACTATTTTAAGTAATCGGGTACCTTCCTGTAACTGTGACTGAAGCTGCGGTGTGTTACTGGTCACAGTAAGAAGCTGCAGAGAAGAGGAAGTCAGGAGGAGGGGCCACGGAGACGACGACACGATGTCAGTCATTAGGAGAAAGGGAATGTCCACTGATACCCGGTCCAACGGCTCAAACTGCAGCAGCACAGCAGAGACAATAATAATACTCTTTATTAGACTTACTATAAAAAGACTCATTATCCTACTTTAACAGGATGAAATTTATTTAATCGAATGCAACATACCAAAGCTCCGGCTTTTCTCTCTACTTTAACCTTTGTCTTACTTATTTTTTGTCCTTTACTTTGTACTTGGAGTGTCTGTTTCAGTTTCTACAAGCAGCTGTCATACAAACAGGTTGTTGAGGTAGGTGTATGCTAACTTACGCTAATGTAAATGTAATCAGACAAATCTGGATGTTTCTCATTTCCCGCTTTTGTATTTCATGATATTAAGCTTATGCCCTCTACCCTTGCCCCCTTAAAGATCCCCTCACACCTCCCTGACTATTAGTAAAGTCCACGCTAAAATAAAAACGGGGAATCCTAAATACAAACCTTGGTGGAAACAAACTTGACCGAAACCTCAAATGGAACAAGTGTCTCTATGGTTACCGTCTCATCCTGGAGAAGAAGAAAAAGAGAGAGGTGTAAAGCAGGAAAGTAAAACAAATGTTAACGTGTTTATCGCTGAGCCGTCTGTCAGCTGTACTGTGGGTCGGACGAGCTTTCTACCTTGTGACACTTGCACATAATCTGTCG
Organism: Diplotaxodon limnothrissa; assembly: GCF_057381915.1. Lineage (NCBI taxonomy): Eukaryota > Metazoa > Chordata > Actinopteri > Cichliformes > Cichlidae > Diplotaxodon > Diplotaxodon limnothrissa. Next base: position 3,080,576 of record NC_140597.1, on the reverse strand, counting down.
TCCTTCTACTGTGGTGTCGATGCCGTAGGCCACGTGGAACAAGAAGACCCTGGGTCCGGTTGACACACACTTGACAAACACGCACTTCTCCAACTAGAGGCAAACACACAGCTCGCAAACTCAAATTTCTTCTTTTGCTGTGAACTGACAGTGTTGGCGTTTTGCGTGGTATGCTGAATCGACATTTCTTTGTGAGACTCACCTTTTCACCCGGTTTCAGCTCTCCCAGAGGCACATCGGGGAGCAAAGAAGGCGCGCTGTCATCGCAAAACTTTGATCCGTCAAGTGTGACGTGAGTGGTCTGGCCTAGATTGGCATCCTGACCTGAACAAGCAAACCAAGACAAACGCTAAATTAGCATTCATATGCTGCTGTATGTTATTGAAATGATTACAGTACCGATCTACCTGGTTTGAGGCCAGCAGTTAATTTAACATCTTTAGCCATGGCCTCCTCCTGTGATTGGACAGTAAGCTTGATGCAGTACATTTCATTGGTGAGTGCAGGAGGCTGGTGGCTCAGCTGAACAGAGATCTTTGGGACTCTGGAGATGATCCTAAACACAAGAACCATTTCTGCTGATTCGATCCCAGCACGGACACTGCTCAAACTGACGGGTTGGTAATGGCTTTTTCTGACTCACATGGTGCTGTGCTGCATGGTCAAGCTGTCCCAGTCCAGCTCCTGACGTGCTTCGATGTTACGGCCCCAACGCCGTGAACACCTGCTGGCCTGCAAGGCTTCATGTGCAGACGCGGCGTCTCCACCTGCTCCTCTCCAGCTCACAAACACACAGCGACCACTGTCGCCACCCAACATCACCTCGATACCCGTCATCTATGATAACACACATATTAATCAATGTTTCCATCCATGTCTCTCTCTCGCAATCACAAACAACAAAGTCTCCTTACCTCTATCTTCTTACCAACATCTTCAGTTTTTGCCACAAAGCTGAAGTTGTAGCATGTGGTTTTTCCTGGTAACAGACTCATGGCCTCCTGGCCTGACCACTCTGCCACACACCACTGGTTATACTCCTAATAAACAAAAACACCTTTATACATCACATACAATACCCCATCAGTGGTTTATGGCTGAGGGATAGGAAGCTAAGCTACTGCAGCATAACCATGAAGAACAGTGAACGTAAGGTTTATGTTATTTTCAGCTGTCTGCACTAAAACGAGGTGAACACGAACCAGTCTGGGTTTTATTACTGCAGTTTTTTAACTAACATGGTGAGCATGCAACATAATTACAGAAGTAAATAAACACGAGACTGAATGTGTTCAGTTTGTGTGGACTGAGAGCACACCAGCTCACCTGAAGCTGCTTTTGTGGGACGTTGGACAGACAAAGCGCTCCAAGCTGACATCATACCTGGAGGCGGCGATGCAAACAGCACGTACCTGGTTACTGAGGCTGACAGCTAGCTTGCTGAAAGACACGGGATGAGGGCAGTCAGCTCGGAGGAAGACCTGCAGTTGGACAGGCTGGTCCACGTGGAAACTGGGAGACTGGAATTTGGCTTTACACTGGACTGGAGTAAGAAAAAAAGGACAGCTATTATAACCCATTTATAAAGAGATATAGAAGAATGCTGCATCAACTTATTACTTAAGACGGATCCCATTTTATACTAAACTCTTTCTAAACCCAGTATCGTTCGTCAGCATGCACCTTTTCTTCCTGCCACGTACACGATAAAAGAGGAGAACTAAAACCCCTGTTTTGAGCGAATCGTGTGTTTACTAACTGAATGGGATGTAGTCTTGCACTTCTATAGTTAGTTCGTTCGATCCAGCCAAAGCCATGCGGTCATTCCACAAAGACCTGGCAGCAGTGACAGAAGACGGATCGCACTCCGGCTCAGCATCTGGGACCTCGTTCTGGAAATTAAAATATGTGGATGCATCAATTTTGATTTGACCTCTGCTTAGCTACTCTGAGCTTTACAACACAGCTACAAACTGCAGCTTTTAAGCATTTAATTCCTATGAAACACACTACAATTATATTAACGTTTGAAATCCACAACATGAGTATTAGATCGGTGGAACCCTTCAGCTCACCGTGAGGACTTTGATGAGATTCCTCTCAATCCTTGACTTTTGCTCCTCCTTGAGGGTGGAAGCTAAAAGACAAGATCAGCGTGAGTCTTCTGATCTGATATTATTCAGTTTTCCACTCAAACGTCATCTTTGATATTTTAAACATCCTTGGACAGTTGCAACAAATTTCTCAGATTTACCACACGCAAGTAAGAATGTTCTGAGTGTCAGCAGCAGTTTCTAATACCACCCCACAGATTAAAGGATTGTGTTTTACAGGATTATTTGGCATCTTTTGTTCTTTAACTATTCCTGATGTTTTGTCGTAGTTTTCAGTTCCGTCTTTTTCTCACCTCTGCCCAGCAGCTCCATACAGTAGATAACGTAGTCCTTAATACTAGCCATCAGATAAGCACAGCGTAGAGCTGTGGTCAATATGGCTGTCAGGAGACCCCACCATCGCTCTGTGCGATAGTCACACATCACATAGTCCAACAGCCTGATAAGAAAACACACACAATGGGTAAAGACGATTCTTCACACAGCCTGCTTTCTAAGAGTGAGAGGTAAAGAGTTCTGTTCCCTTTCCCCTCGTGTGAGGAGTTTGTAAGATTCTGGGTGTGACGTGTCCTGCTCTCAGCTTCTATATCAAAATAAAAGTGGGATGTAACTTGGAAAAGCTGTGTCTCACTTACTTCAGCGCCTTGGTGTAGTCTTTTGCATGGTAGTATTCCTCTCCCATCTGCACCACTACAGAAGATACACACAGTGAGACGAGGTGAAACGACACAACAGCTGCGAACTGCAACGTGCTCATATTAAAAAATCACCACAGTGTCGATGTTCTTTATATACTACAGGGATTAGAACACGTCCACCTGTAAGAAGGTAACCCAGCGACTATAAAACGCTAATCATACGCACTGAGGTGGCTCTTCATTCGAGGACACTTGTACTTCTTAAACTGGGCGACGGCGTTGCTGAGAAGTGCTATTATCAGCTCCTGCAGGGGCAGAGACACCAGAGGATTAATTCAACCTGACAGGAACTAGAAGTAAAACACAATTATGAGAATGACACAACAAAGCTTCAAAGCTGAATGTTCATGTCTCTGTGTAAAGCTTTTTCTGCTCTAGCTGGGAAAATGCGTCACATGCAGAGCAGCCTATCGTTTCCTCTGTACAAACAGGACCTCAGCATATGATGTGCCAACACATTTAGATTCCCGCAACACAAAAACACACAATTCCTACATTTTTCTTGCTGTATTTAAGAATTCTATACCTTTGAGTATCTTCAATAGTACCAAGAAAAGCTACTGTTGTAGAAAACAAACAAATCACAGATCTTTACAGGGATTGGCGTTCTGAAAAACTCAATAACCGAACCCAAAGTGCGCTTCCACTGATTTTAGACCAACTGTAGCTTTAGGTAACATTTTCTCATGGATCAGGCACTTTCTCCAATAATGTCTGAACCTTTTAAAAGGCTGCACACTGACTTCTGTGGGCATGTGAAGGATGCACGATGCAAGGATGTCAGCGTCCAACAAACTCTACATTTTAAGCTACTTCACAAACCAAGCTGGTCATTTTCAAATGATTTTATCAGCTACCATGTTAAAAATAGGCTAGTTTAACTTCATATGTAAGGCTGAGGGTGTGTGTCATCAATAACAATGATTTTTTTTAAATAAGCAGGACTAAAGCAGTAAAATATTGCTGTGTGCTCTTACAGAATGTGGTACATCTCTCTCTTTAATCTGCAGAGCTAGAATCCCCGTCTTCTCTTTTTCAGCATCTGGAGGATCAATACCTGGAAGTGAAGTGATGCAGACGTAATTACTGAACAAACTCTTGATATTAAGCTTCATTTTGGAAGGTTTCATTAGAAGTAGTGGTACACGCAGCATCAGACAGCAGAAGGATCCTCTCATAAGCTTTCTAAAAGCACGTTGGATGTGTTACACGTGTCCACAATAAAATATTTAGACAAGATCACTCAGGACCTAACAGCTAATTAAAGTGTTCTTTACTTCAGAGAAGCCAGCTGTCCTTTTAAAGCAACAATCTAACAGCAGTTAGTCTGTTTACTGTTGACCTTCACCATAGGGGTGTGCACACGTGTCCTCACAACAAGATAAAGGAAATGTAAACAAAATATGGCCAAATGTAGAAACTCAAAACAGTTTAATCACGCACGGTCACGTCTCAGCTACAGTACATAATATTGCACAAGCACTGTTGTGCAGATTTGTGAATGAAGCAGTAACATTAACAGTGTCTGAGGCCAGCAGTGTTGTTCCATGTCTGTATCTGTCAACATACTCTGTTGTCCCTGCCTCCAAGGTCTCTGGCCATAGAAATCCAGTCCTGCGCTTTGGGTGTCCAGAGGGTCGGGGGAGGGGTAACTTGCACCAGCCTGGAACAACCGACCAATGAAACTGTTAAGCTGTGTTTGATATGCAATATGATAATTAGAAACCTCCTAAAAGAAGCTACGATTCAGTTGCATGTTAAAGCGGCGAGTTCATGCTGTCTTTGGTGTTGCTGGTACACTGAGGCATAGTTACAGTAGCTGTACCGCCATCACCTGACAGAGCTGCTGTGCCAGCTGCTTCCTGTCCTGACTGTAGCAGGCAGCCTGCTGGTAGTAAAATCCAGGGTTCTGGGTCTGGATTGCCGTCAGTCCCAACTTTATAGCTTCATCAAACAGTTCCCCAAATGACTGGAACCTGAACGGGGCAAAGTCGAACAGTCAAGATGTGCAGACATGATGTATGGATGTGCATTATAAATAAACATGAGTCCTTATATAATGTACTGTGTTCATGTACACTCATTAGAGGACAAGTGTGGGGCCTTTTCACTGTGGAGTTTGCATGTTCACCATTGTGAATTAACATATTTTTATTATAAGGTTTAATCACTTCATCTTGTTCCATACAGAGGGTGATGGACTATCGGCCACATGTGTAATTTCTGTGTGTTCATATCCAATGAGCATATCTCACTGTTTAGACATCCACGCAGAGTGCTCAAAGGCTAGTTCAGCGCTGCCGATCTTCTTCTTACACAGGTCGATGTGCTTTCGGAACTGGGCTATAGCATCTAGAGGAGTGTTATGCTGGAAACACAGGCGGCAGATCTGCAGACACCGAGAACAGGAGAGAAACATAAAGGGAGAAGTGTCACAAAAAGTTTAGTTTATAGTACAGTTGGGAGCAATGTTCCCTCTAAGCTGCGCACTGCTGGCACGTCTCTGCGCACAAGAAAAAATCTAACCTGAATTGAAATTAAAATTAATACGTTAATAATTCTGTTTTGCAGTGTGAGTCAGTCAGTGACTGGCTGATTACAACGATGCCACCTTATCCCATAGTCCAGCCAATGATGCGATTCACATTCGTATATACGCAGCTGATCAGCGTCGGTGACAGGCTATGACAGCGTCCTTATGTGCAGACACCGGTGTTTTAGCAAAGCGGCTGATGTGGAGTGAAGCCACGTTAATGACAACGACTACAACCATTGGAGATGTGAGCAGGACAGACGGAACAACTGACGGACAAAGTGTGGACTTTATACCAGTTTTTAAATTGTGTTGATCGGCCACGTAAAACCAGAGTTATGATAAAATATCTGCAGTGTTTGGTTTTCTTCCTGAATACTGTCGTTGTTTATATTTACTGCAGGAAGAAACGGTAAAAACGGCGTTTTATAAGGAAAACGCTGGAAAGCCTGTGAACAAAAACCCCGCCCTTTCCTATTGGTGAAAAATGTACCATGTCGACCAATCAAAAAGTGATATGGCAACATGGCATCTAGTTGTTTAGGGAGGGGAAAGTTTTAGGAGTGACGGCGGTGTTTGAGATGTGAGTGATTTGCGACGTTTAGCACAAATCTTGTGCAGTTAGTGTGCAGTTGGTGTGCAGTTGGTGTGCAGTTGGTGTGCAGTTGGTGTGTAGTTGGTGTGCAGTTGGTGTGCAGTTGGTGTGTAGTTAGTGTGCAGTTAGTGTGCAGTTAGTGTGCAGTTAGTGTGCAGTTAGTGTGCAGTTGGTGTGCAGTTGGTGTGTAGTTAGTGTGCAGTTGGTGTGCAGTTGGTGTGCAGTTGGTGTGTAGTTGGTGTGCAGTTGGTGTGTAGTTGGTGTGTAGTTAGTGTGTAGTTAGTAGTTTTGTTGTGTGTGTCAGAACAATGAGGCGCCTGCTGAGTGTTACAGGTGTTACAGCAGTGACACATCTGCTGCTGTCAGGCCTGCAGGTATCAGGCTGTTGTTCTCCTTCATCTCATAGTGGACAGAAATTATTGTTTGGAGTGGCACAAATAATTTGTGTGGCATCAGATTTGATGCAGAACAGCTGATTGTTCTGTAAATAGTTTGAAATAGTTTGAAACGCCTTGGCTGCATTTTTAGGTAAACAGCTGCAAAACACTTTGTTGTTTGCAAAACTCAGTTACTTTTTTGAAGAAGTAACTATATAATTAATTGCCCAACATTGGTCATTATATCCTGTATTTTGCAGACAGAGAGTTACAGACTCTCTCCCAGACCACAGACTCATAATATAAGTCAGAGCTTTATTTAAAAAATAAATAAATAAATAAAGTTGTGTTTTCAAAATTGGAGTTCAAGTTATTTTTCCTTCCAATAGTGTTAACATGCTACACAGGTCATGAACAAGATTTTTTTTAAATTTTCATTGTAAGTGGGCTAATTAAAAGTAGTCTAACATAAATGCTGTAATTTGATTATTTTAATAAACATGTAACTTGGGTGGATTCGATGCTGGCGTGACCACAGTGCACACGTCTGCTGTCGCTCACAGTGGTCCAAGTGTCCGCTCAGGGAGTTTGTGTGTTCGCTCAGACACATGAAACATCAGAGGGAACATTGGTTGGGACTGTGTTTACCAGGACTGTTCGATGATTCATTACTTGTTGTTGGCTTTTTATGCTAAACATCTGGCCCCTGTTCTATTACTTGGCCCACAGGTTGTTTTTGTGGCTCTGACCTCCGTTTTGGATTTACACCAACTCTGCTAACTTGAACTGCAACCATGACAGTAGCTGACATTAACTGCTACCTGGAGGGCCCGACACGTCACCGCGTGGAGAACAAATTCACACAGCCGTGTGTTTGTAGTTGCTCAAGTTGTTTGTCACAACGTGTGCACAGACGTCCCTACTAATGTTGAGTAATTTAAAGACATGAATCTGACAAAAAGTCAGATCCACTGCTGTTTATCTGAAGAACAGTTACACAGAGGACAAGCACGACTGTACCTTGTAGTTGATGAATCCAGCCATAGTTTTGATCTCCAACATGTTGGTCTCATGTGATCGGAGCTCATGCACAAGACTGTAGGCAGTTCTGTAATACCTACAGACACAAACACACAAGATAAACTGATCAGCTATCATTTAGGACGCTGACTATTTTAGCACCTATTGTGAATCTCAGGACACACACTTACTTGAGAGCATTTTGGGTGTCCTGCTTCAGTTCACTGAAGAAAGCGATTTTAAACTGATGCCTGACAAACAGCAGCTGGGAACAGAGAGATTAGAAAGCTGTTCAAACACAATGACTTCTTACACTGTGTTTCCTTCCATCTCTAAGCAGCTTTCTAAACTGTTCTATTACTGGATTCATTTGAAAAAAATATTGAAATGACGTTAGATTAGGTTTAGAATAAGTTTCATTTCAGCAGATTATTTTTCATTCTACAATAATCTGTTAGAGGCCCGTAACCTCATGTGTGACACCTCTGTCTCAACGTCAATGGATCACCCAGTCAAAAAAAATAGGATGAGATAATAGATAATAAGACATGCATCTCTGTATTGTGAAATGTCACAGGTACGAAAATGTACGCTGAGCCCAAGTATTACTAGTTAAGCTGCACCACTCTGAGAACTATTAGCTGGACAAAGTTTGGGGTCTTATTTTGATAATCTTGAGCCAGGAAAGTTTTGTCACATGATAGTAGTAGTTCTCCTACAATCGAGACACCGGGGGGGAATCAAACTCAAAACAGCTTTCTTTGTGTTAACTGGCTCAACAAAACCTTAAACCCTGCTCACAATCAGATACCAACTTTCTTAGGCTTTGCATGCTCACACAGAGGAGTGTTTAATAAAGCTCTTCTTTAATCATTAGTTAATATGGATTAAACGAGTGCTGCCTACTTCATTCAGTAAAAACAAAAAAAGGCAAGAGTGCTGCTACAAATGAAGCAACAGAGCAATGCTGGTAAGAGTAAACTGAACACGTGATACTCAAGAAGTGGATTCAGTCTGATACCGTCACATAATATATGAGGGGGTCGAAATAACTTCAGTAACCGGCCAGATCATGAATGAATTTTCTAATCTGTGCCCTTTTCACTGTTGTTCCAACAGTGTAAGGCATACTGGCACTGTCAGGAAATACAAAAAAAGCTCGCTGAGTGCAGGCAGCACCACAGCACAGGCCATAGAAGACAACAGGAAAAGCCAGTATTCCACACTCAGCATGTTAACTGGTTTCTGAATGGTCTGTCTACAACCTCTGATTGTAGAGCTACAATTTTCAAATAGTGCTGGCCTGATGATCAAATGCAATGCTTGCTCAATTAGCCACATGACATGCTGCCAACCACAGAATATTTGGTGTGATCTTCTCCTTCCTAACTGAGACAATTTAATGTTAGCAGAAGAGGAACTAATGACAGAAAAATGGATGTGCATAGAAGAGGGCAGTAACAATATCGCAGAGTCATCACAGCTTGACTGATTATTTAAAAGATATAATTCCTGCATGCATCCTGTTTGTGCAATTTCTGCTGTGCACTGAGCATTTTGATAGATTCACATTGTTTGCATAGCACCTACAACTGCTGTGTAATAAACAAACGAAAGGACCAGAAACAGCACGAGACCTTTCATGTATCCGTTCACTGTTCACGGAGGAACATATTCATACCTGGTGGGTTGTCTTGTTGAGGAACTCTTTGTGAGATTTGACGCGCCGAATCTCAGTGTAATAATAGGTCTGAGCATGCTCGTAGAACGCGTTCTCCAACCTTTAGAATCACACCAAAAAGATACTCAGTGAAAACACAATCTTCACTTTAAATCAGGTCACCGGCTCAGTCAGTCGTAGGTACCTTATAATGTAGCCCACTAAGTGGTCAGTGTGAGGGAGAACAAAGAGGCTCTTGCCAGACAGATCACAGGCATGACAGAGAGCTTGTGCCCGCTCTGATGCCACCAGGTCCTCTCCTGTGAAACAAAGATGGTAGGTGTCAGCATGGTCTACAGGTTTGTTTGTTTTTTGCATGACTGTGAAATAAAAAAAAGCTGCCATGAGCACATATTGTTATTTTGTAGAAGGCTCTACCTGGAGGCAGAGGAGTTTTCTTCTGGATTAAAACCACAGCCACTTTGGTGTTTCTACCCTGAAGACTGGTCCTAAAGGTAGACAAATGCCACACAACGGAAAAAACTCACTACACATTTCTGAGAAAAAAAACCCCCAAAGGCATTTCACAAATTTCATTTCACCCACCTAACAATCTCCACTTTAGTTGCACATTCAGACTGTTTCTCTTTCCACTGCGGGTCATCCCAGTCCAATTCATAGAACAGGACAACAAGAGCAGGTACCAGGTTTAAATGTTTGTTCATCCAGCCGGTTTTCAGGATGCCTTTAGGGATGTACCACTCATATGATGTTCGCTAGGCACAGAGCAGAAAACAGTATTGTTGATAGCGGTTAGTGTTTTCCTACATTTTAGGAGTGATGCTGTTATTTGCAAGTGTGAAAACGATAAACCAGTAATAGTTTGAGTTTTACTGGGATATAATATAGTGTAAATTTCAACTTGTCAAAGATTTCTCAAGCTGCAGCTCACCTTAGTGCGACATTTTGGGTACTCGTGGTCTCCTGGTAGCACTTTGAAAGAGATAGGGACTCTGTCAGCACGACGATTGGCACAGAAGGCATCCCAAATGGCCCGGTGCACAGCATTGTATACCACATCCAGGCCAGTCAAAGCCACAAATGCCATGGGCCGGCAACATAGCTCCGGAGGAAGCTCCCACTGGGACCCTGCCATCCTGATGGTTCAACAATAGATACACCTACACAAAAAAGGGCAATATCACTGCAGCAGCATCAGATAGGCCCATACATCAAGCCTATAGTCCAATCAATAATGGTTAATTATTTCCAATCAATACTCTGCCGTGTTTCAACAGTTTGGCGATGGAAAAAAAATGAATGTATGTAAAATATATTTTGCGCAATCACAACGAAATTCAAGAGGAACCACTGAAGATGAACGCAGGCAGAGGTGGGACAAGCAGCTGAGTATAACAAGTATTTATACTACACGAAACAAAGCGCGACACTTTTGAAGGAAGAAAGTAAACAGACAGGCCTCCCATTTATACAAAAACAGGTTAAATGCGGACAGCACTGTATACGTTCTGACGGCCAGAAAAATACAATACAAATACAGACGCCTGAAGACAGAAGCGGAACTGAAACATGATTCGGCTAACGTTAGTGACACTGCATTTAGCGTCCGTAATAAAACACATACAGAATCACGAAACGACAACATACCTCAGTGCATCACTTCAAATGAATTTGTTAGGGGCTGAGCTCAGCAAGCTTGGTTAAGTTAGCTAACTGTACTTTATGTACTGTTAGCAGATCACTAGCGTTATCTTACAAGGTTAACGCTTAGCGTTAGCTAGCCAATGGGCGAGGTTGCAAATGTACCTAGTACACATACACCAGGTTTAGTTCCACACTGCGTGACTTCTTTCTAGCTAAATTCTACCTGCGGTCACAAGAACACGATGTGTCAACCTCGAAAAGCTAGAAAATGACAGCTACTCTAGAAGCGATTGCTGAAGGAACAACAAACTCCAGCTAGTTAGCGGTCTAGCAGAAGTTCAATATCACTTCCGGTGCGACTTTTCAAAATTAAAGTGCCGTTGAGTACCAGTTTTTCTGTCAGGTGACGTTTTTTTTTGTTTGTTTTACAAGAAGGAGAAATGAGAAAGAAAGAAAAATATAAGGATACCAATGATGGCTCTACACAAAACCTATACAAAGAAATCTGCTCAATGTCATATTAGAAAATTATGTTTTAGACATGATACACTGAAGAAAATAAACGACTTTGATTATTTGAATTATATTTTATATAATAACAGTATATTATTTGAATGCCTTCTTCCTTTAAAGGTTGCCACAGTGGATTATCTTCCTCCATCTCACTCTTTCTCTTGCATTCATCCATAAACATTCTCTGCAGCGTTCCTCTTTTACTCCTGTCTGGCAGCTCCAACCTTTTCCCAACATATCCACTATCTCTGCTCCACACATGTCCCAAACATCTCAGCCTTGCTTCCCTAACATTGCCTCCAAACCACCCAAACTTGAGCTGTCTGATTGATATAATAAATAAGTCTCACCATCTTCAAGCATCACCCCCACTGTTATATGATAAGTATGATATTTAGCATGTCATTGTTGCATTGCAGTCTACTGTAATATCTAAAGGATATATTGTGGTGTGAAAAGTGTTTGCTCCCGTCCTGATTTCCTTGGATGTCTGTCACAAACAAATGTTTCCAATCATCAAACAAATTACAATATAAGACAAAAATAACACAAGTACACACAAAATACAGTGTTTAAATGAAGGTGTTTATTATTAGGCAAAAAATCCAAACCTACATGCATGATTGTTTTTATTCAGCCACATTTTTGAGTCTGAACCGTGTTTTTAAGGTCACACCATCTCCCACACCAACCGGTCGCAGCAGATGGCCCCGCCCCTCCTGAGCCTGGTTCTGCTGGAGGTTTCTTCCTGTTAAAAGGGAGTTTTTCCTTCCCACTGTCGCCAAAGTGTTGCTCATAGGGGGTCATATGATTGTTGGGCTTTTCTCTGTATCTACTGTACAATATAAAGCGCCTTGAGGCGACTTTTGTTGTGATTTGGCGCTATATAAATAAATAAAATTGAATTGAATTGAATTGAATCTCATTCTGGTCGGGACTTTGACTAGGCTACTCCAAAGTCTTCATATAGTTTTTCTTAAGTCATTCAGAGGTGGACTTGCTGGTGTGTTCTGGATCATTGTCCTGCTTCAGAACCCAAGTGTGCTTCAGCTTGAGGTCACAAACAGTTGGCCGAACATTCTCCTTTAGGACATTATGGAAGACAGCAGAATTCATGGTTCCATTTACCACAGCAAGTCTTTCAGTCCTGAGGCAGCAAAATAGCCCAGACCATCACATTACCATATTTTACTGATAGTATGATGTTCCTTTTTAGAAATGCTCTGTTACTTTTAAGTGAGTTGTAATGGGACACACACCTTCCAAAAAAGTTCAGCTTTCGTCTCGTCAGGCCACAGAGTATTTTCCCAACAGTCTTGGTGACCATCAAGAGTTTTCTGGCGAAAGTTTTTCAGCAGTGGTTTTTGTCTTGGAAAAAAACGCAGGCCATTTCCCCCAGTCTCTTTCTTATGGTAGAGTCATGAACACTGACCTTAGACGAGGCAAATGAGACCTGCGGTTCTCTGGATGTTGCTCTGCGGTCTTTTGTGACCGAGTGATCGCTGTGATCTTGGGGTAATTTTGGTCAGCCACCAAAATTAAGGTTCACCACTGTTCCATGTCTTCTCTTGTGATGGCCACATGACACCAATGCTCCGATACAAGCTGCTAACTTGAAGTTGCATTTTCCTCGAACCGCCGCCTCAAAGCTTGCTCCAGTGCAGAAAATCACACGCGATGTTTTGACCACTTGGCTCACATAAGTGGTCAAAATCATCAATACTGCTACGTAACACGAGACGCTTTGTAACACCCCAGTGCCATGTGAACGTGTGTTTTTGAAAGTTGTCAGCAAGAAAATAAAGAAAAGCAGTGGAAAAAATATTTTTTGTCATTAAAAATCTAAAAATCCCAATCCCATGAACATAATCACACCCTCTGTTTGTATAGAAGCAACTGATCTGTCAATTCATCCAAAATTGTATTGATATCATTCACACAAACCTTCGTTACACTCAGCACACGATTACACTGTTTGCTGTTCCCTGTTTTGTCACTAGATGTCACTGAAACAAAGCTTTTAACACTGGGATTTCCAGGCTTCTACCGTTCTACCTTTAAAAGCCGGAGAGCAGTCAAATGCTGGAAGTGGAAGCTAAATTGGCTAGTCATTCATATGTATATTAGGTCGTTACCTAGGAATTCTGGAGGGAGGGGAGTGGGGGTGAGTGATTGAGGGGGTGGGGGAGTGGAGTGTTTCAGTTTGCCATCTTAGGGAGAAATCAACACATGTCCTTTGTATGTCCTTTGTTGCTGACATTTATTGATGAAAACAGTACAAAAACCAACCATTTGTACACATATTTACAAATAATAATAAAAAGCGAGTGAGTACATTTCAACATTTTCAGCAATCACTCACAATCCTGGCACTGCCACGGTATCTGTCGTCTGCATTTACCACATGTGTATCTGTAGCAGTGAACACATCGCACAGTGGCCTGATTTTTCTTGCATTTGTGTTTGACCTGACACGTGGCCCTTTTTCCAGGGCTCGGTGTGGAGGGTTGTGTCCGAAGCAACTGATCTTTTCTTGCCTTCTTCGCAGCTACATGAGAGCGAGCCAACTCTCTTGCAAGCTCCACCAGGAAGTCCACCCGTCTTTCCTTCGTCCCGGTGCATGCTTGATACAGCACATGTGCATTCAGTGCTGCCATGTCAATCATGTTATAAAACACGGCGACTGGCCAGCGCCGTGTTCCTCTGCGGACAGTGTACTCCCGAACCATCTGGTCCATCACATCCACGCCACACTTTGTTTTGTTGTAAAGGGTGACAGTGTTTGGCTTCCTTTTGGTGGTGTTATCAGTCTGAACCACGCTGTGCATGCTGCTAAGAATATAGACTGTCTTCTTCCGTTTGGCCGCATACGCTGTCAGCGTGGCAGCAGAGGTTGAAAACACCTAAGAAATAAGATAAATTGTTATTTTCATAGCCCTTTTACACACAATGAAACACATAAACATAGAACCACAAAAGACCTGCAACATACCTGAGTGGTGAATTCATTGCGATCTGTGTGTCTAGTGGATTGAGGAATTTCCCTGCGAATCTTGTTGACTGTGCCGAGGATGGTGGTTTTCCGTCCAAGAAGTTTTTGCGCAAGTGAAAGCGATGTGAAAAAATTGTCCGTGGTAACATTTCTGCCCTTGTCTAGGAATGGTTCCATCAGCCTCATTACTACATTTTCAGAAAGTCTCTCCCCACTGGGACGACTGGGGTCCTTGCCAAGATATGGGAAGACATTGCAAATGTACTTGGATTTTAGGTCGCAGGCCACCCAAAACTTGATCCCAAACTTGTCCGGTTTACTTGCAATATACTGCAGGAAACAGCACCGAGTCTTTGATGGGAAAAGCTGTTCATCAACGGTGATATGTAGACCAGGGTTGTAGCACGTGATGCAGTTGGTGACAAATGATCCCCACACACTGGAAATTGCAGCGAACTTATCAGTCTTTGCTCGATCACTGCGGGTGGACTTGTCATCAAAGCGTAGGTGTTGCATGATGTCTTGGAAGCGGTTTCGTGCCATAGTTCCAATTATCTGTGGGTTTCCCAGGTTTGCTGACCAGCAGTCATTTAGAGATGGAACCCTGTAAACCCCCCGCAAGATGACAATTGCAATAAATGCCATCATAGAGCACTGGGTGTGCCCCGCTAAGCGGGGTACTGTGACGGGGCACACCCAGTGCTCTATGATTGGTGCACAATCATCTCTATGATTGTGCACCAATCAGAGCACTGGGTGTTTTTTGTACTGGGTATATATATGACACAATCTCACTGCACTTAGCCTAACCCTTCATTGCCCTGAAGAATTCTGTGGTGTACGGACCTCCTCTCCAAGGAAAGAAAATGCAGAGAAGACTCACTACTCAGCAGGCGTTGGAAATGATCCTGACGGAAGTCGACCCTTGTGACTCGGATGGAGAAGACCTAGAAGTTCAGCCGGATTCGGACTCAGAGCTGTCTGATCAGTCTTCCGGTTAGTTTCATTTCATGTTATTTCCTTTTTCATTTCAAACAAGTAAGTGGATGTAGTTAGTAAGTTTGTTTGACCTTCCCATTGCTCACAATTTGAATTTGTTCACACTGCAGATGAGGAGACTGCTTCTCCACCGAAAAAGAGAGCTTGTTTGGGGACTGAGACAGCGAAAGATGGCACAGTGTGGCGTGAAGAACATGTGGGGACCTGTCTCCCTTTCACCCCAATAGAAGCGTACGCTGCAGATGGAGAGCCAACGGCTGAGGCCAGGAAAAGTATCTCGAGTCGCCTTCAGAGCTTCCTGTGTTTCATCACTCTTGACATGCTTCGTAGCATTCAAGAATGGACTATTCAACATGCACAGCAAACGGAGCATGTTCATTGGTTCATGGACCTCCCTGAACTAATGGCATTTATTGCAGTTGTCATCTTGCGGGGGGTTTACAGGGTTCCATCGGTAAATGACTGCTGGTCAGCAAACCTGGGAAACCCACAGATAATTGGAACTATGGCACGAAACCGCTTCCAAGACATCATGCAACACCTACGCTTTGATGACAAGTCCACCCGCAGTGATCGAGCAAAGACTGATAAGTTCGCTGCAATTTCCAGTGTGTGGGGATCATTTGTCACCAACTGCATCACGTGCTACAACCCTGGTCTACATATCACCGTTGATGAGCAGCTTTTCCCATCAAAGACTCGGTGCTGTTTCCTGCAGTATATTGCAAGTAAACCTGACAAGTTTGGGATCAAGTTTTGGGTGGCCTGCTACCTAAAATCCAAGTACATTTGCAATGTCTTCCCATATCTTGGCAAGGACCCCAGTCGTCCCACTGGGGAGAGACTTTCTGAAAATGTAGTAATGAGGCTGATGGAACCATTCCTAGACAAGGGCAGAAATGTTACCACGGACAATTTCTTCACATCGCTTTCACTTGCGCAAAAACTTCTTGGACGGAAAACCACCATCCTCGGCACAGTCAACAAGATTCGCAGGGAAATTCCTCAATCCACTAGACAGACAGATCGCAATGAATTCACCACTCAGGTATGTTGCAGGTCTTTTGTGGTTCTATGTTTATGTGTTTCATTGTGTGTAAAAGGGCTATGGAAATAACAATTTATCTTATTTCTTAGGTGTTTTCAACCTCTGCTGCCACGCTGACAGCGTATGCGGCCAAACGGAAGAAGACAGTCTATATTCTTAGCAGCATGCACAGCGTGGTTCAGACTGATAACACCACCAAAAGGAAGCCAAACACTGTCACCCTTTACAACAAAACAAAGTGTGGCGTGGATGTGATGGACCAGATGGTTCGGGAGTACACTGTCCGCAGAGGAACACAGCGCTGGCCAGTTGCCGTGTTTTATAACCTGATTGACATGGCAGCACTGAATGCACATGTGCTGTATCAAGCATGCACCGGGACGAAGGAAAGACGGGTGGACTTCCTGGTGGAGCTTGCAAGGGAGTTGGCTCGCTCTCATGTAGCTGCGAAGAAGGCAAGAAAAGATCAGTTGCTTCGGACACAACCCTCCACACCTGGCCCTGGAAAAAGGGCCACGTGTCAGGTCAAACACAGATGCAAAAAAAATCAGGCCACTGTGCGATGTGTTCACTGCTACAGGTACACATGTGGTAAATGCAGACGACAGATACCGTGGCAGTGCCAGGATTGTGAGTGATTGCTGAAAATGTTGAAATGTACTCACTCACTTTTTATCATTATTTGTAAATATGTGTACAAATGGTTGGTTTTTTGTACTGTTTTCATCAATAAATGTCAGCAACAAAGGACATACAAAGGACATGTGTTGATTTCTCCCTAAGATGGCAAACTGAAACACTCCACTCCCCCACCCCCTCAATCACTCACCCCCACTCCCCTCCCTCCAGAATTCCTAGGTAACGACCTAATATACATATGAATGACTAGCCAATTTAGCTTCCACTTCCAGCATTTGACTGACTGCTCTCCGGCTTTTAAAGGTAGAAACGCAAAATGATGACTCCGCGGGGGTCTAAGGTAGAAAACCAAAATGACTGCTCTCCGGGGGTCTAAGTGAATTCATCTGTTTTCTATACAACTCATGAAGTGGTTCAATACTGGTTCATTGCTTGATTTGCACATCACTAGTGTTGGCCATTTGTGGATAATGGCTCTCACTATCATTTGCTGGAGTCCCACAGCTTTAGAAAGGGCTTTATCATCTCGTCCAGACTCTGAGATCTCAATTGCCGTGCTTCTCATTTGTTCCTAAATTACCTTGGGTCATGATATCTGGCTTTTCAGGATCTTTTGGTCTACTCCACTTTGTCCTTCGTAAGCGATTTCCTGATTAATAACAGGCGTGGCAGTAATCAGACCTGGGTGTGGCTACAGAAATTTAGTGTTTACTTGTGTTATCGTTGTCTAATATAGAAATTAAATAGCAAATATGATCAAACATAGAAGATCAGAAAATGAATCTTCAAACTTTGTAGCTTTGGTTTAGATTTCTGTACAGAAAAAAGGAAGCAACCACTGTTGTGGAAGCTAATGGGGTTCCTTATAACAAATACCACTGTATATGACAACAAACAAAGCATATTAGGTCTATTTTAAAAAGCACTAATGAGAAGAATACCATACAATAGAAAACAAGAAGGCATGGTGAGCTGATCCAGCTGGACAATAAACAAAGATTGTAGATATAACTCCTCAGTCCTCACATCCCCAGAGATGCTGCTGTTATCTGTTCTGATCAATGGCTGGCCACTGGCCCAAAAAACATGTGCATTTTATTTTACTTAAAGCCTGCGACTTTTTTTAGTTTATTCTTTTAACAGTCACGTCTATAATAAACGTCTATCAGAAAAATGGCTTTGAAAAATCAAATATTCATGTCCCCACCTGACAACATCTTTAAACGAGCAGAAAGAGAAACATAAAGAGTCAGCCTGCAGCTTAGCTGACTGTGTGGAGACACAAAGGTTAAATTCAAAGTTGCAGCACTAGCTGCCTATGGAGCACACATGCCTCCGAGCTTCCTGTCATCCTGCTCTCCTCAGCTGACAGCAAACCTCATCGTCCCCTTCGGGCCAGAGGACACGGAGAGAAGGCTGCAGTATGGGACGTTATCAAAACCGGCAGGTACACTGAGTGTGAGAGGACCAGGCTGTGTCCCAGCCTGCCTGGCTGAAGGTGAGGATCCGAGCTAGGTGTGTCTGTGTTGTGGTACTGCCTCGTATTTAACCTTCAGGAGACGTTCTCACGCTGGGTGTGGGGGACCGCTGTCCTCTCAGGTATCGGAATGTGAGCACAGTGACGAGGATGCTGGTGGGCTTTTGCTGCTGTTGACCAGGTGAGCTGAATAATGGAGTGAATCAGCGCTATGGTAGATGATGGCATAGACCACAGACCCGAAACACGCAGTACTGTAGCCTTTCGAGGCTAAGAAAAATTACGCGCCAAACTCTATTACGAATCGCCAGGATTTAAAGTTTTGTGCCGTTTCAGACGGCACATTTATCGAATAAAATAGAGTGCTCGGCATTTTAGGAATATATGGGCAGCACTTGTGAATTCGGCTGACGTTGATTCACTAATTCGTCCAATCTTAGTGTTACATTTACTTTAGAAATCTTCACAAAACAGGGACGATTCTCAGGCTGCCAGTACATTTCGGAAACGGGAATATGGATCCCGTGTGACCCGATTGAGAAGGCAGTTGTCTTTGATTCAATGAAATATTTGCAGGGTTTAAAAAAAACGTATAAAAGTTTAACATTTCCCAATTATGTTTGGTGATTCTCTTGGATCACTCTACAATCAGAGAGCGATGTCGTAATCTATCATCGGTGCTAAAAGCAAGCCGGTGTGTTTGATGCTAAGAGGTAAGCTCCAGCGGGTCTTTAATGACCTTAAGATACGATTAATGATTTTCTGGCCCAGAATAATAATAAAAATCCCTCCTCCCTGGAATGGTTTTCCTCTCCTCGCAGCCCCCCCACAGGAAGCTGGTCAAATATTTATCAGATTGCACTCATGCTGATATGATTCAAGCTGTATATACAGAACTATATGAATGATTTCAGCTACTTAAAGAAATGACTGCCATGTGCTGTTCATAACTGGGTGTGAAATGAAAATATAAAAACAACAGAAGGTCCAAAGAATAAATAACCACATGAATGAATAAAAAAATCAGTTCAAACATCCCCAGTGACATAAACAAACACTCTCCAGGTTAGTTTTTTGTCTCATTCACTCCAGCAAGAAGCGTGATTTGTCACTTCAGAGGACGTGTTTCCACTGCTCTAGAGTCAGTGGCAGCGTGCTTTACACCACTGCATCCACACTTTGCATTGTGTTTGGTGATGTAAGGCTTGGGTTCAGCGGCTCTATGCAGTCTTAGTCCCTGACAGGGACCCAGTCTGCAGTCTGCATGCCTGAGTGCTTGATTTTATACACATGTGGCAATGGAAGGAATGAGCATTTGGATGAATGAGTGAATACTTTTGGCAATATAGTGTACCAAGATGGCAGCTGGTCATAAAATACTAACCAAATGCATTGGGCTGTGTCCAACCTTTACGTACAGTCTGTGGTTAAGATGAACATAAACACTTGAAATTGTGCTACTAGTTTACAGTGTTGTTACAGCTTATTATGATGGCAGTATGATGATACTTGAAGGAAACGGTTTCCAAGGCCTAATCCGTGGATCGACTTCCTCCGAGGCGTGGACGTCTATCAGCAGAGAATGTACCTTCACCTATCAGCAGAGAATGTCCCTTAGTCTGTAACACAGTCAAATATATTCTCAAGTAATATTCAAGCATGCCATTCAGCGTGTTAGTACGAGCTCGGGAGCAGCTTGGGAGAACAAGAAAACAGAGACTGCTTTAGATTGTCTTCCCAAAGTGACTCAACTTTATTCACAAGTACAACAGTTTATATAGAGGGTAAAATTCATGAGACAGCAGATTTATCAGTTTAAACCAGTACAGACCAAGATAAGGCAGCGTCTTCCTGCCCATGGGTGAAGAAGCATCCTTTGTGTAGTGTATCAGTTCAGCTACAATTGTGATTATCTCAGCGACATATTTTCAAGGCACAAAACGAAGAGTTCTTACATTAGTGAAATCTGAAACAAACCATTTGGCCTTCAACAGGCATCTAAAAGATTAAGAAACTAATGTAGCTGAGGGAGTGATCTCTGTGGTATTTCAACCTTGTACCAGCCTGTGATTCTCACACATCAATTCTTGGGTCAAAGAGAAAAATAACTAAAACAAAGGGGCCTTATTGAATGACAGAGTTTTCCTGCATAATGTCACTATAAAACAATATCCAGTAAATGCTCCCATGGTGCTAAAATACCTAACAATACTAAGTGCATGCTTCCAGCCAAAACTAATGGGCTTTGTTGTCTAACTATATACAGCTAAGTATTGCCTAATTAGTCCTAGCTAACTAACTAACTAGGAAATGCCTAGAGATGAGTGTGTTCATATTGTTGTCTTGGTTTAGAAAAACCAAACCAAACCGATGTGATGAAGGGGGGCAGGTATGACTGCTCATTGGCTATTGCAGTTTCTGTTGAGATTGCAGATGGGGGGCAACAGCATGGACCCACTGCCTAACCTGCCGAGTACTCGTTGCTCATCGTAATGATATGTGGAATAGTGTTTTGTTTGTCATGGTCTTAATGCTGCAACCACATTAAGTACTGCTGACCATGTTCGCTACTTTGTGGCGACAGTTTAACATCAGCTGCTATTTCATGCCACAAGGCAAAGTTATTATATTTTCACAAGCTCAAGAGGAAAATATGTGGACTTCAGGGCCCTCCCAACGTATTGTATCTGAATCCACTACAAAACCTTTGACGTAAGTTAAAAAAGAGCCTCGCCAGCATGAGTACAGCTGCTGACAAATCTGAAGAAATGGTGTGATGCATTCCTCCCACCACGGAGGCGAATTATGCACGGGCTCATGCAACACAGTGTTCCATCATCCCTTTATACTCGAAAGTGTGAAAATATTGGAAACAAAGACTGTATATAAAAGACTGAGATAACATCTATGGCTGAAAAGTGCAGCTAGTGCTGCAGTGACTTAAAGCCTGGTCCAGTTAGAAAGAAGTTCATCTAAATATGTACGGTGGGACCAGAGTTATCTCAGGTAATAACACTGTTAAATGCAGACAATAAAAGACATCATGGAGAAGCAAGAATGATGTAAACGTGTTCCCATCTGACCAGTTGTATTATCACTAGCAGTACTTTCATGTTAACCAGTTTAAACACGTTGGGAGTTTTACTGTGTAAAATGAGTCCTTGCCACTCAGTTTTCATATCCATGGACATTTTAAAAGCTAATTATAGAAATAGAATAAAGTTAATATTAAACTACCAACAGAGTGGTCTAGAACGTTCTCCTCCCTCTCTGATGTAGCACATGCAAATTGTTATAGATCTTGATGTCAGCGTTCTTTGACGTAAGGCAGCGTTGCAAGCATATCGTGAAACAAACAGGGAAGAGATACTATTGAGGTCATGAGGATGCTGAGTCATCTCTCTGCTTCTCTGCGCTCTTTGGTTCTTTAAGATGGGAGAGCGAGAGAGAGGAGACTGTTAGTGTGATAATGTGTCTCCGTCATTCTGAGAGTTTCACCTGATGGGTTTTTGTACAATAACGTAACATTATTGTGCAATTTCCATTCCACTTATCCATTAAAATGATCCTAGTTACAGGGCCTTACAACTGTGTTCTTTTGACTGAAGTTTTGATCCCTTGTAACGTCTACGTACAGGAGACGGGTATACAAGGTTTTCAAACAAATTTAAGCTCTGTTTAAATCTACGGGGAAACAAACGTTGCATCCACTGCAAGTGCCAGAAATGAAGGCCTGTTTTCCATGACTGACCTTGAGCATCATTCTTATGAGATGTATCACAGCAAAACTGCTTTTGTGATCCTGGATGGATTTGTGTCTGGTTTTGTCCGTGTGAATCCTGACAGGATCTGTTTTCGATCGTTTATTTGAGGAAAATTGAATAGTCTTTTTCTGTATATTTAAAGGGTCATATCACCATGTGGTATAGACGGCTGATCAAAACTATTACAGCATTTGTAATGTGTTTTATTGGGTTTTTAAAAATGTCCTTTGAGTGCTCGTTCTTGCTAAAGCCAAAAGAGAGATTGGCTTTATGATGTGTAAGTCTTCTACTTAAGAAGTTATGAGAGATTAAAAATGATGAAAGTATGTAGCTAGCTATGTACAAGGTTTCATACAAGAAAAGGGCAAATCATTTTCATGGCTGCATCAGATATGTTTAAGTTATCATTAAAAAAAATCAGCTGATTCAGTGGGAGTCGGGTAGGAGGCGCTCGCTGAATGTCTTTGGAATGACATTTGCTTTTGTATATGACAGAAAGTGTTTTTACTGTGAAGTTAGATGAAATGCTGGGTGTTGCATTTACAAGTTGGATATTCGAGTCCTTTGAGATGTCGATTATACTCCAAAATGAGCATAATGTGAAATCCTAAATTTACAAGCTAATTTCCTCTGTGCTCAGATGCTCCACTCTGATTATGAAAAATTCCTCACAAAACATTTCATAGAGAAAAAGTCGTCGAAACTTCAGAAAAAACAACCGAATAGGCGTCTGTCATCCACGAAGGCCATGTGACGAGTGAGTCAGCACTGAAGCCGTGGCAATCAAGGCTGCAACAATATAACTGGGAGCAGGTGAAGGTCTAGCTGTCTGCAGAAAACCAAGTGAGGCTAAATATGTCTCCCCCCAAGATTTCAGAGTGAGTGCACAAGTATTTCCAATCCGTTTCTAGTTTTGTGTGTAAATGCTTCATCGTAGACTGCTATAAAAATGCATCTCTAGTACACGTTCTTCTACATGAGAACAACAGCCAAATGAACGAACAGTTCAGTTAGAAAAGCAAACAAACTATGAGACATTACTCCTCTTGGGGTTCCCTTTAGCCCCTGGAGTATTCACTCTGAAAAACAGACGTTAAACAGAATTCCATAAAAAGGAAAGGAAGAGAGGCTGGGACTGGAAAGTAGGAGGAAGAGGGAAGAAAATCTCTGAGAATACAGCCTGTAGACAGAGAAGTGCAACACTGAGGAGTAAGTCTTTCAGTTAAATACAATATTAAATCAAATGTTAAATACAGCAAAGGCAAATCATCCCTGATGACAGTTCTGGTAGTATGCACTCGAAACGCTCACGCCAAGAATGTAACTTATAAAAATAAAAAGGTCAAAAGGTTACAAAATGAATACGGTGTTGTTTGTTTTGCATTTTTTGTTTATTAAATTCTTTATCTTTCAATTATCTGGGAATTAGAAAGAGCAAAGCTGCTTATCAGCTCGCTAAGTTAGCATGCGGTTTCCCCTCTGACCTTTTATAACTATGAATAAGTGTACTGATAGCACAGGAAGGGAAAATTATACATGATAAAATATGGAGAAGTTCATAACACAGTCTGAATGCAACATGGCTGCTGCAGACAAGACATTAGTGTGTGCAAGAAGAACAGTACTGCACAAAAGTCTAGTATTAAAAGCACTGCATGAGTATTCAAGGAAGGAAAGTCAGAGAAAAGTACTTAACAGATTTTGTCCAACTCTATCAGTAGGACAACATCCTGCAGGACTATAATTAAATATTTAAGACAGTTTTAGTTAATATTCTTTCAGCTGCAATCCTGGTGGCATTTAACAGTCAGAGCGCAGGTAATGAATTAAAAAGCAGAATCCAAAGGGAGGCCCAGTCTCTGCAACAAGTACAAATAAGTGTCCTTTTTTAAAATCATGATGCTTATCAATAAAAAAAGCAGATGGAAATGTCTCATATTGACCATTTTTAATAATAATCTAATGACTGTGCTGTGTAAGCTTCTGCCTCTGAAGTGTGTCTGCAGTTATAACTCTTTCTAACTTCCACATGAGGGAGTTCCTAACCACACTCAGCTCATTAAAGAACCAACAACATCTCATTTTTTTAGTTTGATCAGTGGTGATAAACACAATCCACACTCCTCAGTTTGTGGCCTTCCACGCACAGCTTCTAATGACTGCAAAGACTTTACTGGGAAGATCGATAGGATCAGGTCATTGTTCAGGTCGGTGCCCTTTCAACCCAGGTCTCTCATTCAGTTCTGTTGTCTGAGTCTGATTTTCCTGACGGATTTTGGCTCATTAGCTCCTTCAGCTAGTTGAGGTAAACAGTATGTTTGGTAAACTCCAATCTGGTTGCAGACAAAGCCACACCACGGAAACAGCTTCAGTAAAAATGACCTATTTGCTTGGATGAAGATGAACATTTATTTTAGTCCTGCTTGACTTATCTGCAGAGAGAGAGGGGGAGATGGATATAACCCTCAGGCTATTCACTTAACACTCTTACCTTTGCTATGTAGACGACACACAGCTTTACTTTTCTCAGCAGCTTCTCATACCTCAGCGAACCCCTCCCTCTGCTCCATCTCAGTGTCAGTAAAGCTGATGTTCTCGTGTTCGACGCTTTCTCTAACGAGGTCAGTCAGTACATTGCCCCCCTTTCCAGCGACATCAAAACATTTGCTAAGAACCTTGTTATCATGTTTCACCAATACTGAATTTTGAATCTGAGATTTCTAAGCTCACCCAGTCTGGCTTTCTCCACCTCAGAAACATTGCAAAGCAAATCTTTCCTGTCATTCGGGCATCTGAAACCTTTAGTAAACACCTTCACTTTCCTTTGCCATGATTATCATAGCTGGCTTTTCACATCTCTGAGTCCTGCATAGAATCAGCTTTACAATCCCCCTCTTTTACCATATGAAGCTCTTCATAAACAGGACCCTGCTTATATATCAGAACTCCTGAAACCTTATCACTGCAGTGACGTCTCTGATCAGGTCTTCTAATTGTTACTGGCGATCCCACCCAATGTTAAAGTGAATGTGTAACCCTGTCTGTTCACATGTCTCTGTGTTGGAACATGTGGCTTTTATTTAAACTGTCAAGCACTTTGTATATCTGTGTTTTTGAACTGAGCTACACAAATAAAGTTATATATTAATATTATTTTGTTTATTATATTAATATATCACAAGGTTCCAGGAGATTTCCACAAAAGTAGCTGGTAGAAATATCCTTCAAAGAGCTGCTTTTTACTTTGAGTACATTCAGAGACAGTACTTTCTCACTTTTACTTGAGTAAAAAAGTTGAATCAGTACTTTTTAAAAATTTTTTACCATAGTATTTTTTAACACAGGTATCTGTACTTCTACTCAAGTAAAGATGTGTATTTTTGCCTCCTCTGTGAACTTTACATTTTGAATAATTGCCACATAACTATTCAATTCACAAAGATTTTCTATTTTGAATATGATCCTAATGATATTTGTTATTGTAGCCCAGCTAGAAAAAAAGAGCAGTGGAAAGTAGTTTTTTTTTCATGTATAATGTAAAGAATTTAGTCATTTCTTTTTTCTTTTATGTTTAAAGGAAGATGTGGACCAATAAGATTATCTGTTGTCATTTAACTTGGCCAATCAGCAATGAGCTCCCAGTGACCCTTGCTGTTGACCTTGATCACATGATTTCCTGTGTTGCCATTTCGTTCCTGTTCATATAATGCCATGTGCCAGAGAAACTAATGTTCCCGAAGTCGAATCGCTAGGAGTTAAAAGCAAGTCTGCTGCAGTTGTTTTTGGTTGTTCAGAGTTTCACCCTGTCAACGGATGACTCGACAGACGGACCCAGTCTGAAGCAAGCCCCATCGAGGAGCAGTGATTCCACAGTTCCAGTTAACTGGATGGCGAGCCAACCCGAAATTGAAAAGGATTTGCCAAGGTTTTATTGAAGCCAAAGTTTCGTTCCCATTGAAGCTTCAGATACCTGCAGGACTACGAACTTTCTTCCTTCATCGGAGTGTGGTAGGACAAACATTAAACAAACTGAACGGGCCCCAACGATCCATCAGTTATCAGACATTATCCACTCATATAATTGACTCAGAGAAAGCTGTATGCGCGCACTTTTATTTAGTTTGTTATTTTGGGGGAAATATTTTGTATTTTATTTTATTGTTTTTTCATTACATTGTTGCAGCTGCTGTGTGTCAAATATAACAAATTTGTGAACAGTATATTGTGGTGTGGTCTCTTCTTATTGGTGTTTATACCTTGGGCTCCTGCCGATCCTAGATCTTCTGATACTGGCTAGTGGGAGTTCGGTCATTCTTAATAATAATTCACAAGTTGGGTTACATAAGTGGCGAGCCAGCCAGGAGCCTAAGAATTTTTAAACATCAGTAATGAGAAATTGTGTCTGACATGGATTTTGTCCAGCGCTCAGGTGTAAAAATTCCCAATGCAGTTATTGTGAGTGGGATCACGAAATCAGAGAAAGATGAAGAAGTTTTAGAGTTTTTGAAAAAGTATGGTGGTGTTAAAACCCTTTTGCCAGTGGATGATGCTACCTCAGAGTTTCATCAAAACCTGATTGTTGAGTACTCAAGTGGCTCAGCTGTAGAAGCTTTAGAGCCTCTTATGCCATACAAGTATGTTGCAGAGGGTGAACCAAATGTCTCTTACTGTGTGAGGGCCTTGGCAAGCGTTTACACTGCTAAGGTGGGTGAAGGTGTCACGAAGTCATACTTGGCTGAATTAAAGGGCTTGGCTAAGCTCAGTGGCAAAACCTATGAGGAAGTATTGAAAGAGATGATATCACAAATCTGTGAGACAACTGAGAATACAGATGAGGCACCTTCCGTCTTACATGATAGCATTGTTGATGAGACACCAATACCACAGCCCCAGTTGCTTTCAGGTCCCTCAAGGGT
Source organism: Diplotaxodon limnothrissa (assembly GCF_057381915.1). Lineage (NCBI taxonomy): Eukaryota > Metazoa > Chordata > Actinopteri > Cichliformes > Cichlidae > Diplotaxodon > Diplotaxodon limnothrissa. Next base: position 3,053,566 of record NC_140597.1, on the reverse strand, counting down.
AAGCAGTGACCAAGGTGTCTCAACTCCAGTTCCACCCTTGCGTGTACAGAAGCCTTCAATAGTGATTAGTGATGTAAAGTCCCCTGAAGTTCAGAAGGTCGTTGTTGAGCATATTTTAAGGAAGGATGACATTGGATCACAGATCCATTCTTCAATGCGCATCCGTTCCTTCTCAGGGAAAACTCCCAGGCCTAACAATGAGACAGACTATGAGACTTGGCGCTCACACATTGAGCTGCTTTTAAGTGACCCCAGTATGACCCATCTGCAGGTGTCCAGGAAGATTTTAGAGAATTTGCTTCCACCTGCAGTTGATGTGGTGAAGTGCTTGAGTCCCAGCGCACCCCCAGTAGCCTATCTGCAGTTGCTCGATTCAGCCTTCGGCGCTGTAGAGGATGGTGAGGAGCTTTTTGCTCAGTTCATGAATACCCTTCAGGACCCAGGCGAGAAACCATCAGCTTTCCTCCATCATTTACAGCTAGCACTAAATTTAGCAGTAAAAAGGGGGGGTATTCCACCTGATGATGTAGACAAACATCTCCTCAAGCAGTTTTGTAGGGGGTGTTGGGATAGTGGATTGCTCTCCAGTCTGCAACTTGAACACAAGAAAAACTGTCCACCGTCATTTTCAGAGCTCTTGCTAATGTTGCGTACCGAAGAAGATAGACAAGCTGCAAAGGTTGATAGGATGAAAAAGCACATTGGTTCATCAAAACGAGTATCTGTCCATGCTCAGAGTTCCTGTGTTTGTGCAGGCGTAAGAGAAAGCCCACAGTGTGGTCCGAAAGCTATTGAGGAACTTCAAAAGCAGATAGCTAGCTTGCAGAGTCAGCTAGCCTCATTTGCATCACAGGAAAAGCTAAGTGAGCGTGCCAACAAGAAACCGGTTAAAAAGACAACCTGTAAATCGAAAATGGACAACACACATCAAGAAGTGCATCGATTAGCCGGAGTAAAACAGACAGGCAGGCCCAGGCCTTGGTATTGTTTTCACTGTGGGGAAGATGGGCATATTGCCACTTCTTGTACAAACCCTGCAAATTCTGCACTAGTTATTGAAAAGAAGAAGCAGTTGGAGAGGAGGCAGCACGCGTGGGAAAGTCAAAGTTGTCCCAGCGACTCCAGTTCACCTTTAAACTAGATCCAGTCTCTGTTGTGGGACAGACAGAGGCTGAAGAACATGCGCAGCGTCCCACAGACGTAAAGATTGTCAGCAAAGCAGGCAAGTGTGTGGATCTAGAGCACTCCAGTAGTGAAAAGCAATCCTTCAGGCTTCCAAAGGGTCTGATTGGTACCAGGAGCACTGCTGAAGTGATAATTGAAGATAAAACATTTAGTTGTCTGCTAGATACCGGCTCGCAAGTGACTACTATCCCCCAATCCTTTTATGAACAACACATGTCAGTGCAGGACATCAAGCCTCTCTATGACCTCTTGGAGGTTGAAGGGGCGAATGGACAGGCTGTACCTTATTTGGGCTACATTGAAACTACTGTCACTTTTCCAAAAGAATTTCTTGGTATGTCTATTGAGGTGCCCACATTAGCTCTCATAGTTCCTGACGTTCGAGCTACCTCAGGGTCCTACTTACTCATAGGGACAAATACACTTGATGTGTTGTATGACATTTATTGCAAAGCTAATCCAGGAGATCCCAAGACATTTCCTCACGGCTACAAAGCGGTCATTAAGGTGCTTGAACTCAGACACAATCAGTCTAACGTCAGTCACCATGGTGTTGTAAAACTGAAGGGCAGAATCTCTCAGGTTGTCCCAGCAGGGGCCACAGTGGTTTTGGAGGGTGTCTCTACTGCCAGCGGTCTTCAGCATGAACAATCAGTTGTTGTTGAGCAGCCTTCCAGTTCCTCTCTACCTGGTGGTCTGCTAGTGAACACTTGTCTGGTTGACCTGTCCAAACAACGACCCTTTAGGCTTCCAGTTGTGATTACCAACCAATCTGAACATGACATTGTCATTCCTGCTAAATGTCAAATTGCTGACATTAGCGCTTACCAATGTATTTTGTCAAAGGAGCAGAGTGTGGTTAACTTGCAAAAGGCAGATCTCACTCAAGAGGCCAATTGTAACTTCAACTTTGGAGAGTCCCCAATCCCTCCCGAGTGGAAGGGTCGTATCACACGACTCCTTAACAACATGCCAGATGTATTTGCGCAACATGACTTGGACTTTGGAAGAACCGACAAGGTGACTCACCACATCAAGCTCTCAGACGAGGCTCCTTTCAAACACCGTGCTCGTCCGCTACACCCTCAAGACATTGAGGCTGTCCGTAGGCACATTCAAGAGCTTCTTGATACAGGTGTAATCAGAGAGTCCGAGTCTCCCTTCTCTTCGCCCATTGTAGTAGTCCGTAAAAAGAATGGCCAGGTCCGGTTGTGCATAGACTACAGAAAACTCAACCTTCAGACAATAAAGGATGCTTACACGCTTCCTAAGCTTGAAGACACCTTCGCGGCTCTCTCTGGTTCCCAGTGGTTTTCTGTGCTTGACCTAAAGTCTGGATATTATCAAATCGAGGTAGATGAAGTGGATAAACCCAAGACGGCCTTTGTCTGCCCTTTGGGCTTCTGGGTATTTAACCGCATGCCGCAAGGCCTGACAAATGCGCCAAGCACATTCCAAAGATTAATGGAGAAGTGCATGGGGGATATGCATTTGAAAGAGGTGCTAGTTTTCCTCGACGACTTGATAGTGTTCTCAAAGACCCTGGAAGAACATGAAACAAGGTTGTTGGAGGTGCTCACTCGGTTGAGAGAGTTTGGATTAAAGTTATCACCTGAAAAGTGTGTGTTTTTCCAGACCTCAGTGCGGTACCTGGGACACATAGTGTCCAGAAATGGAGTTGAGACAGATCCAGAGAAAATCTCTGCCCTTCGTACTTGGCCAGTTCCTCAGACCCTCAGGGAATTGCGATCTTTTCTTGGGTTCGCTGGCTATTATCGAAGGTTCGTAAAAGACTATTCCAGCATTGTGAAGCCCCTCAATGATCTGACTCAGGGCTATCCTCAATCAACCAAAAGGGGTAGATCAAGAGACAGCCAAGAGCATTATCACCATCCCAAAGAGCCGTTTGGGAACCGTTGGACATCAGCTTGCCAGCAGGCATTTGAGTCAGTTATTGAAAAGCTGACAACTGCCCCTGTCCTAGGGTTCGCTGACCCTCAAAAGCCTTATGTGCTCCACACTGATGCTAGCACTACAGGCCTTGGTGCTGTCTTGTACCAGGAGCAGGAAGGGCAGTTACGTGTCATAGCCTATGCAAGCAGAGGGCTGTCGCATAGCGAGTCTCGATACCCAGCGCACAAATTAGAGTTTTTGGCGCTTAAGTGGTCAGTAACAGAAAAGTTTAGTGACTACCTATATGGGAATCACTTTACTGTTGTCACTGATAGCAATCCCTTGACGTACATATTGACGACTGCAAAACTTGATGCAACGAGCTACAGATGGCTCGCAGCTTTGTCTACGTTCACATTCAAGCTGCTGTATCGTCCTGGGAAGCAAAACTGGGATGCGGATGGGTTATCCCGTAGACGCCACGGAGCTCTTGTGGATGATCTGAAATCCCAGAAAGAGAGGGAGCGCATTTTCCAGTTCACTCAGGGTCATCTCGCTGATCTTGAAAATCTCGAGGAAGCCAACCAAGCGGTTGTGAAAGCCATTTGTGAAAGACAGTCAGTGTATAGCGCCAGCTCTGTTAATCCGAGTTTGGATGGCTGTGTTACTCTTGTTGAAACTCTTGCTATGTCCTCTGATGCTGTGCCTGACTGCTATGGACAAGAAGATGAGTTTGGAGGATTGCCTGTTATTCCTCAACTGACTGAGGCTGAGTTGATGGATAAACAGAGAGCTGACCAATGTCTAAGGCATGTCATATCCCAACTTGAGCATGGGGTAAGCCCACCGCCTACTTTAAGGGGTGAACTTCCAGATCTTCCACTCCTACTTCGAGAGGTTGGTCGGTTTCAGCTTATAAATGGCATCTTATACCGGAGACGCCAGCTCGGGTCTCGGGTATCTCACCAGCTAGTACTGCCCCCAGAGCTCAGAGAGACTGTTTTGAGCAGTCTGCATGACCATATAGGTCATATGGGCATTGAGCGCACATTAGATCTCGTTAGGGCCAGATTCTATTGGCCCAGAATGGCCTTGGATGTAGAGAGGAAAATAAAGACCTGTGGTAGATGTGTGCGCAGAAAGGCGTTGCCTGACAGAGCTGCACCGTTAGTCAACATCAGTACCACAAGGCCACTGGAACTGGTTTGTATGGACTTCCTCTCTCTCGAACCAGACAAAAGTGGAGCTAAAGACATCCTTGTGATCACTGATCACTTTACTAAGTATGCAATTGCTATACCAACATGCAATCAAAAGGCTCGCACAGTAGCTAAGTGCCTATGGGACAATTTTATTGTGCATTACGGGTTCCCAGAAAAGTTGCACAGTGATCAGGGACCTGATTTTGAGTCTCGTACAATAAAAGAGCTCTGTCAGATGGCTGGCATACAGAAGGTTAGAACTACTCCCTACCATCCCAGAGGAAATCCAGTGGAGCGGTTCAATCGCACATTGCTGGACATGCTAGGCACTCTTCAAAACAAAGACAAGTCTCACTGGCGTGATTTTGTGAAGCCCCTTGTTCATGCTTATAATTGCACCAGGAATGAGGTGACTGGATTTGCACCGTACGAGCTTATGTTCGGTCGCCAGCCTCGCCTGCCGGTGGATTTGGCTTTTGGGCTGCCGGTGAAAGAGGAGCAACAGATTTCACACTCACAGTACGTGCAAAATCTGAAATCCCACTTACAAGAGAGTTACAAGGTAGCTACTGGAAATGCTGCCAAGATAGCAGAAAAGAATAAATCCAGATTTGACAGGCGTGTGACTATTTCAGATCTGGAGGTAGGGGACAGAGTATTAGTCAGAAATGTCCGCATTCGTGGAAAAAACAAGATTGCAGACAAGTGGGAGGCAGCCATCTACATAGTCGTAAGCAGAGCAGGATCCCTTCCAGTGTATACTGTGAGACCTGAGAAGAAAGATGGTCCACTGCGGACATTGCATAGGGACCTATTACTCCCTTGTGGCTATCTCCCCAACGAGAGTAGTGACAAGCCTGTAGGGCAGACACAAAGACGCAGGCCAGCAACACGTCTCAGTCCAGTTGCAGACTCCGATCAATTCTCAGAGGCTGAGGATGAGATTTTCCCCAATTACTGGTTCAGAGACGCCCCCAGTTCTGAGATACCTACGGTCACCATTCATCAAGAAACGCACCCTTATTTATCAGTGTCTTCTGGGGAAGATGCACAACTTCCAGAATTTTGTCCCTCAGTTAAAGGTTCTACTGCTCGATATCCAAGCTGCAATCCACAGACTGACCAGTTATGTAACTTACCTGTTGACAGTCCAGATTCAGCAACTCTTCCAGTGTCTGAGAGTCACTGTCATGACACAGAAATCGTGAGCGATGACCAAAATCCACCAGCAGAGATGGAGACCGAAAGGATTGCACCTGGAAGTGATTGTCATGACTTGAATCCCGGGTTATCTTCTCTTGCTCCAAACCTGTCTACGGATGTTGAGGCGGCAGGTCGAACTGAAATGGGATTGTCAAATGAGTCACCAACAGATGAATCTCCTGAAGAGCTCTCAGTAGACCAGACACTGATTGGAAGCCAAGACCAACCTGGTTCTGCTAGACGATCAAATAGGGAGCGAGAACCGCCTAAACGCCTTCAGTATGTGAAACTTGGGCATCCACTTATAGCGGTGGTGCAATCTCTGTTCCAGGGTTTAACCACGGCTTTTACAGACATTTTGGATGAGGGTTATCACCCATTAGATTGCCCTGTCCAGACCCATCAGACAGTAATTACCCAACCATTGCCATGCAACAGGGCGTGCATGAGTTCAGTGGGGGAGGTTGTAGCCCAGCTAGAAAAAAAGAGCAGTGGAAAGTAGTTTTTTTTTCATGTATAATGTAAAGAATTTAGTCATTTCTTTTTTCTTTTATGTTTAAAGGAAGATGTGGACCAATAAGATTATCTGTTGTCATTTAACTTGGCCAATCAGCAATGAGCTCCCAGTGACCCTTGCTGTTGACCTTGATCACATGATTTCCTGTGTTGCCATTTCGTTCCTGTTCATATAATGCCATGTGCCAGAGAAACTAATGTTCCCGAAGTCGAATCGCTAGGAGTTAAAAGCAAGTCTGCTGCAGTTGTTTTTGGTTGTTCAGAGTTTCACCCTGTCAACGGATGACTCGACAGACGGACCCAGTCTGAAGCAAGCCCCATCGAGGAGCAGTGATTCCACAGTTCCAGTTAACTGGATGGCGAGCCAACCCGAAATTGAAAAGGATTTGCCAAGGTTTTATTGAAGCCAAAGTTTCGTTCCCATTGAAGCTTCAGATACCTGCAGGACTACGAACTTTCTTCCTTCATCGGAGTGTGGTAGGACAAACATTAAACAAACTGAACGGGCCCCAACGATCCATCAGTTATCAGACATTATCCACTCATATAATTGACTCAGAGAAAGCTGTATGCGCGCACTTTTATTTAGTTTGTTATTTTGGGGGAAATATTTTGTATTTTATTTTATTGTTTTTTCATTACATTGTTGCAGCTGCTGTGTGTCAAATATAACAAATTTGTGAACAGTATATTGTGGTGTGGTCTCTTCTTATTGGTGTTTATACCTTGGGCTCCTGCCGATCCTAGATCTTCTGATACTGGCTAGTGGGAGTTCGGTCATTCTTAATAATAATTCACAAGTTGGGTTACATTATCACTGCTTAAAAACACTTTCAAAGGGAACAAGTGCTAATACAGTATGTGTGTGTGTGCATGTGTGTGTGCCTGTGTGTGTGCGCGCGTGTGTGTGTGCATGTGTGTGTGTGTGTGTGTGTGTGTGTGTGTGTGTGTGCGCGTGCATGCATGCAAGGGCGTAACTGGATGCTGATAAGCCAGCTGGAGGGCCAAACTGATAAGCAGTCATATGTTACACCATACAGTACATGTATGCAAGTATGTTATTCATAATCACGTTATGTAAAATGTACATATACACAGTAATACTACAAATACATGACTCTAACCTTTCTCTATGATACAGTTTGTAGTATCACTACATTAAAGCACAAGTTGTACTACAGGCATAAAGCTTTACTTGTAAAAGATTTTGTAACATTTCTTTTTGTGAATAAAAAGGACGTGGTTGCCCTGCGCCCCCATCTCTTCTCTGGAGATAGACAGAAAAGGTGGGGCTAAAGGGAAGCCAGACTGGAGGGGCACACGCTGTATGATAGTTTCTTATCCACCACACTCATTGGAAACAATGTTTATCGGCTAAATCTGAACAGCGTTTTTGCTTTGTTGTTATTGGTTTCTTTTAGTAGCTTGTTTTTTAGTAACATCGCAGACTTTCACAAGTTCCGATGTGTCCACGCAGGCAGTGAACCTGGTAAGAAATATTTGTTACAGGAATATTTGTTGCTTAACAGACAAAAAGCTGAGTTCTGAACCTATAATGTGTATTTGTAGGTGAAACTGTTGCCTGGGCAGAGCCTAAGAGACTTTACAATAACCAAAGCAAAGTAAATGAAGAATAAGACGAGTATGGTAAACAATGAGCAGGAAAAAGATTGAGTGGTTGAGACGTTTGCAGGTGACACCTTTTTCCAGATCTGTGTTTGTCTAAGATCTACTACACATAAGCTTTTTTTTAACCATAAGAAAATGTCAATGATTTGGAATTTTTTCAGGAACTACATGAACACGTGTGTGGGATTTGTTGTGTCATCAGCCTGCTTGCTTTCCCTCATGATTCCTGTTCTTACTCCTATTTCCAGGAGATTTTGGATTCCCTTTGTGGGCTTAGTTGGATTTTGTGTTTGTGGGGTTAATGCAATCCAAAATACATCTTTGGATCTTTTTGTTAATCATGTCTGCCTCCATGGCTTTCTGTTGGTATGTTTAAAAAAACTTCACGCAATCTGTAATATAATCCAAAATACCACTAAAAAGATTATATGAGTGTTACAATTACTGGTGTTAATAGAATAATTATTAGGTTTAATGTAAGATACATATATAATTCTTGAGACTATTCTGAATTAGACAAACAGGTGTTTTAAATAAAGGTACATTTGTCACGGTTTGTCTGGCCAGACTCAAATGCAGGACTGAGATTATTTACAGTGTTGGTGCAGACAGTACTCTATACAAAGTCTTTTTGAAGTTCTCAGTTCAAACGTCCTATTTGTACAAAATTCCCTGGAAGGAAGGTCGGTGAATCAGAGTTCCCGATCCTCTGAGACTCTCGAGAATCCGCCAAGCAACAAACACTTTCTCCAAACTCCACTGGGCCGTCCTGCCACAGGAAGAGACGCATTAAACTCTTTAGCCAGTAAACTGAAACAGAGCCTTGCAGAGAGACACAGTGCAGACGACTACAGTTAGACAACACTCAGGCAAAGACTGAAGGTCAGGTCCCAGCTTAAGTAGCAAACAGCTGAGTGCCAGCTGAGCCACAGGTGCTTGATTGATTCAGGTGCAGAGGGCGGAGCTTCCAGGAGGATCCCGCCTCTGTGAGGCTGGTAAAAACACCCACACACAGAGCAACAAGCACAATATCAGACGCAGAGACAAAGAGAGATGGTGGAGACGCACAGGAGGACCATGACAAAACTTTCAACTAAATAATAATTAGTTTATGATAGAAAACACGTACGTAACTTTCACAACTCATACACCCTGTTAAAGCGTAGTCATGCTAAAGGTTAGAAAACAACCCTTCACAGCCTAACTGCCTATAATAAGACAACAGTAGATGTGTGTGTGGCATTTGCATTAACTAATACAGATGAGGCATGCACGTAGTATGACACACATTTCTTCCTGCTCTGTTTCACGTCCACTTCCTCTAGAGGAGTCTCTCTATCCTCTTAACCTAATATTGATGTTAATGTTGCAGCCTCTGAAAAAATGTTCCTGCTTAGATCATTACTGTCCCAACAGTGGAGTTCAAGGATGACATGGATTCTGTTTTGTTTCAGGTTGAAGCCACATTATGACTGAATTAGAAGCCATGGGGGCAGGGACGCCTCCACCCTACATAATGTTTCTGGTGGTCTTCCTTTTCTTTCTTACGGGACTGCTGGGCTTCCTAATCTGCCACCTCTTGAAGAAGAAGGGCTATCACTGTCGAACAGACGTGGGGGATGAGGAGGAGGAGGAGAAGCTAGGAGAAAATGCAGATGGTGGGTTGGAGAGAAAAGGCTAATCAAGGAAGACAGAAAGTAAAATAAGGTTTAAGTTAGCCATACTGGCATTATTGTGCATGTGACAATTACATATATATTTGTAATAGATTACTATTAGAGTACTATGAGTAATGTATATGATCCAATTTTATTTGTATAGCAAGAAATCACAGCAACAGTTGCATTAAGGTGCTTTATATTGTAAGATAAAGACTCTACAATAATACAGAGCGAACAGAAACATTTTGTTGTTTGTGACAGTGTCTGTTAGTAACATAAATAGAGGATTAAAGCTGCATTCATTTATTTAACCACAACAATGACAAACAGTGGGCTATTGTTAGCTTGCTAACACATCTATCGTAGTGGCTGTGCTCGTGTGCTTGTCATGTCACAGATGTGCACGTTAAAGCAGATGACTCGTAAGCTGGAGAGGAAATAGCGTCTCGCTAATTTCAAAGATCATCATTTAGCCTGGAGAAATACTTTGTAAAACTAGAACATCTTACTGGTAATCAGTGATTGTAGCCAGGCTGAAAGTCAGAGCTCTGTTGAGCAAAGCTTTCCCTTCATGAATGTTTTAATTGTTAAAGAAAAGATCATTCATAACCATCTCGCAGATGTATCACTACCTGCAGCTGCTTTCAATACTATTGATATTTATTTACATTTTTTGCTCCAGTTGTTCTGAGTTAACCTCCAAAAATCTTTTCCTTAATAAATGAACCAAATACCGACACATACCACAGGACTTTAGGCTGGCAGTAGTTAAACTGTTACTTAAACAGCCATCGCTTGACGCAGCTGTCTTCGCTAAATGTAGGCATATCTCCAACCTTCCTTTTATCTAGAAGATTCTTGAAAGAGTAGTTGTAAACCAGCTAACAGATCATCTGCAGAGGTTCATTTGAAGACTTTCAGTCAGGTTTCAAATTCACAGCACAGGAACGGCTTTAGTGAAGGTTACAGATGATCTTATGATCTCTGCGGGGGACTCATCTCTGCGCTAGACCCCAGCACAATATTTTATTACAGATATTATAGTATGTGCTGCACATATTAAGGCACTGCAGTGGTTTGGTTAGTAGCTAGTCTATTACATAACTATCTAATAGACTCCAATTGGTTCACGGAATCGGGGAGTCTTCATAACACAATAAGGCTGGAATTATAAAGTTCCACAGGGTTCTGTGGAAATTTTGATTTTCATTCACCTTTTCCACCCACAATGTGTTTATACACCTCTCTGCATGTAGTCATTTGTTATCATTAATCTCTTGTCTCTTCTTCCTCTCCACCCCAACCAGTCGTGGCAGATAGATGCCCCTCCCTGAGCCTGGTTCTGCTGGAAGTTTCTTCCTGTTAAACGGGTGTTTTTCCTTCCCACTGTTTGGGTTGTTGGGTTTTCTCTTTCTTTGTATTGTTGTAGGGTCTTTACCGTGCAATATGAAGCGCACTGATGCAACTGTTGTTTTGAGTTTGCGCTACATAATTAAAAATAAGTTGAATTCTAAATAGTTCCCATTGCTATTAGAAACCATAGCAGACATTTTCACTGCTATGCAGATGATACCCAGCTTCAGATAACACACACCAAAGAGACAAAGACCTGGATGACCTCTAATTTCCTGCTTCTTAATTCAGATAAAACTGAGGTTATTGTACTCGACCCAAAATAAAACAGGAAACATGAAACAGGCAGAGAGAAAAACCCAGAGACTGAGATTATACACAGGCCAACTTAAGGAATATCCAAAACCCTGAATAACAATAATCGAAGAATATAAATTAATCAACAAACGCAAAACACTGAGTCACAGACCCGTGACAGTAAATTTAAAATGAGAAACATTCGGTCTTAGCGTGAAGCTGAGATGCCAGTCGTGTAGCTTAACAGATAGTAGAGCAGACCATCCGCTAATCGGAAAGTTGGCGGTTTGATCCCTGGCTGCTCGAGTCTGTGTGCCAAGTATCCTTGGGCAAGATACTGAACACAAGTTGCTCGCCGATGGATCCATCGAAGTATGTGTGTGAATGTTAGATAGAAAGCAGTTAAGCATAGAAAAGCGCTGTATAACAACCAGTTCATTTACCACTTGCATTTGTTACTTGTAGTTTGACTACTGTAATTCATCATAATTATTATTACCTAAAAACTCCCAGAAAATCCTTCAGTTGATCCAAATGCTGCAGTGGGAGCAGACAGGGACTAGAAAGAGAGCAGTTTTACTGGCTTCCCTTCATTTCCTCTGGGATGAATTCCATGTTATCTCAAAGACCTCAGTGTAGCATAGTACCTCGTTAGAGCGCACTTTACTTGTGGTAAAAAGTAGGATGGGAGGCAGAGCCTTCAACTTTCAGGTCCCTCTTCTGACAAAAATGTTAAGATTAGTCTTAAAGCTTTCCGTTTTGGGTCTGGATCAGCTGACCTTGAACACTCCCTGCGTTATACTGCAATAAGTGGTGTGCAAATAAAACTGAAGTGATGTGAATCACGTGCCTCTAGCTTACAGTGCCGGCTAGCATTGCTGCTTGCAGCACTGTGAAAAGCAGAAGTGAGTAGGTGAGTCTCTCCCTGACAGTACATGGCCTTTCTGCCATTAAGAATCACTGAAGTGTCTTCTTTTGATGACACACATCAGCTGAGCACCTTCCAGACTGAACTACGGCACACTTTAGAAATCTGACCACCACCACTTGTTCCGCACCCACGCCCACTGGTGTGTGGACATGCTCTCATAGGCACACACCAGATCCCCAGCTTTGAGTAAATAGCCCCATTACCTTGTGGCTGTCCTGGTACAGACAAATGCCAGCAGAGTAAACCTGAATAGTGGAGCTCCAGAGATGGTTGGCTGGTCTGCTTGCCACCTTCTGCCAGGTCCTGCATTCAGGCCCATATCTTGACTTTCACTCTCTTATGTTTTAAGAACAAAATAAAAGGAATTTATCAGCTAGAAGATGAATGTGTTTGTTTTACTGTGTTTCAGATGAGGATGAAGAGAACCAGGACACGGTGGAGCAGATCCTTAAATGTATCATACAAAATGAAGGTGACAGAACCCACCAATATTTTCTCAATATTTTTTTAATTTCTTGTTGGAATTTGGAAATTCTAAACCTATAACATATTCCAATTATAGTTATATAATGGTCATGGAAATGATGTGTAGACCAGGGGTCTGAAGTTCTCCAGAGGCCTGGTAATGAACTATTCATTTGATACAGGTGTGCTGACCCAGGGTGAGAGCTAAAAGCTGCAGGACACCGGCCCTCAAGACCCCTGATGTAGACTCTCAACTTTCATTTAAGGGTATCCACATTCAAATTGGATGAAGGGTTTAGGACAGGGGTGTCCAACTTCAGTCCTCGAGAGCTACTGTCCTGCAGCTTTTAGATGCATCCTTGTTCCAACACACCTGAATCAAATGGCTCGTTTGATTGGCTTGTTATCAGGCCTTTGTCAGACTTGATGGCATGCTGAAGAGGTAATCCAACCATATGATTCAGCTGTGTTGGAGTAGGGATGCACCCCCGGTTTAGGAGTTTCAGCTCCTCGACGTGTGCCTCGCTCTTTTTAAAGGGACCAAAAGTAACTGGACTATTGACTTAAAGGCTATTTCATGGGTGGGAGTGGGCAGTTCCTTCATAATGTCATGGGATGGGTAATGAGGGAACAGGCTTCAGGTGGGAACAGAGCTGACACTAATCAGGTTGATGAGACAGGAACAGGAACTGGACCTAACACCAAGACGCAGAAACACGTGAATGTGACACTAGGACTGGGAGTAAAATGACAAGGGTGACATGTAACATGCATAGAAACAGAAACCTTAAAACTACAAGACAAACAGATGCAAATACTACACAAGGCAGAAACGCAACAATAAGAACCAAAGCCAGGAACATAAACTACATTTTAGAGCATTAAATAAACCGGAACAAAAATGTCCAGATACATAAAACTGGATCACGGACCCAGGACCTAACAGTAGAAGTTGTATTCCTGTTAATTTACTATTTACTTCTTTTATTTGTGTCCTCTAGCAAATATGGAAGCCTTCAATGAGATGTTGGGAAACCATAAAGTCTGCGTACGTCATGACCCCAGGTATGCTTATTCAGCTAAAGCTATGTTACACTACATGGTAATCTTTACTTTTTTATATGACCTCTAACAATTATTGCATTAACCGTTAAAGAATTACACATTTTATCACATTTTATGACCCAGTCATAAGGATGATCTGGGCATTCTTCAAGAATCTGCCTATGTGAACGTCACTGAGACTCTAATAATCTTAGGCTACGTCCACACGTACACGGGTATTTTTGCAAACGGAGATTTTCCGTTTTCGTTTTCAAAAATACCCGGGTACGTGTGGACGTAGCCTAAGTGTGATCTAAATGTTCTAGGACTTCACTTTTTTCCCCATTTTCCAAAATATGGGGTTGATTTGGACATTAACATCTTAGAGCCAGAGACTGTAAGGTAGCTTCAGGTTTCTTGTAAAATCAAGGCACTGAGGGGATTGAGCTGGATAAAACATTCTGATCTATTTAAGGTAGAAAGGTATTTAATCTAATTTCAAAACTTTGCTCATGTTAATGGCCAGGTTGCGTAAGGAGTCCATTGGTGGTATTCCTCCCCATCTCCACACAGTTCACTCAGGCACCGACCACAACTCCTGCCACCTCTGTGCCCAGATTAAATCTAAAAAAGGCCGCAGACAAAGCAGAACCCTACGTGCCAAGCAACGACCTGGGGAACAGACTGTCTTCTCTGTTGGCAGGTAATAATGAAGAACTGGACAGACACAGAGATAAAGTAGTGACAAATAAGAGGATTTATAATTAATTTATTGAAATCCTTTCAGGTTCCGAGTGACACACACTGATAAAAAGTCTCATGGTGGGCCAAGTCCATTGGCCATTTCAGGGGACCAGCTGGACCAATCCCAAGACAGCGATGATAGGAAAGATGGCGGATACAACCTGAGAAGCATGTTTAAGGAAGTCCGCCGACCTTCAGAAAGTGCCAGTGGAGTATCTGCAAATGTGGGAAGAAGAAAAAAGAGCGTGACTATATTTGGGCTAAGGCGGGGCAGTGACCCTGTAGGTATGAAGGTAGGGGAGGAGACGGGCAAAGATATTGGAGGGGTTAAATTTGCTGTTCAGCAGCAACCTGTAGTGCTGGAAGAGCCCGTGCCTGTTAAGAACATTAAAGTTGATCTTCAGCATGGCACTAAATCTGATTCCATACTTGAGACTGAGCTACAACAGGAGAACAAAACATCAAGTTCTCTTAATTCTCCTTCTTCCCAGATTAAAACTCTGCTCAATCCTGAACCTTGTAAAAAGATCCAGTCTTCATCCGGGAGTACAGTTGTTTCTGCCCCAAGTTCTCTTCCTATTCCATCTGAGAAGGGAGTAAATGTTGAGGGTCAGTGGATAAAACCTGAAGAGGCATATGAGTTTGGTCCACTGCAGACATCTACACCCATTGTACCTATGCCCACATCAATTCCAGGTTTCACTTCTGTCACTCATACTGGTCAGCTTGACGCCTGTTCCAGGACAGGTTCTCAGCTTATTCAAGACCTAAGCTCTGGTTCAGATATGGAACCAGGTTTAACCCTAGATTCATCCCCTTCATCTTCCTTCCCAATCAAGACGCCATCTTCAGTTTCTTCATTAAAAACTCCTACATCCCCCCTAGCAGGGGCAGCAAGTCCCAAAGTTGGCTCAAAAAATATGCCACCAGAAGCTGTAAAAGGAGAACTTCCTCGTGTCCTCACACCAAGCCCGAAACTCCCACTTCACCAAGAAATGTCTAGCCAATCACCTGTTTCCTATTCATCCTTTAGACAAACTTATAGTCCATCACAAGCCCGGGCTCCGGAGAGAGAGCTTGAAGGCACCACAATGCCCAAAGCTGAAGAAAAATTAGAATTTAAGAGACCTGGAATTCTAAAAAAAAATAAACTGTCACCAGTTGCAGCAGGGGAGTCTAAAAGCTCTGCCCTTTCATCTTCACCTGAACAACTTTTTAAAGACAGATCAAGCAGTTTACCTTTGTCACCTTCTAGCCTGTCTCCCTCCTCACCTCAAGGTGGCAGAATAAGTAGTGTGACCATTGTTAAAGCCAGTCCTGACAGCCAGAGGGAGTTCTCTGTTGTCACAATGGTGGAAGAAGAGAAGTCAACCACTAACGACCAGAAAGAAGACGATTATGAACTTGGAGCTGAAACAGACAAGAGGGTTATCAGATCAGCTGAAGGAGAAGATTTTGTACCAGGTGCTACACAACCTGAGAGCCAGAGCGGAAAAACTTCTGGTGTAGAGGTTATCCCGTCTTTGAGTCAAGAGAAGGAGGACATGATGGAAATGGAAGATATTAGAGACTGCAAGGTGATGCAGGTGGAAGGAGCACAGTTAATGGAGGAAGAAGTGGAGCTGAAGATGGAAAAGGACTGACAGCTGAAGTCACAAAGTGGTGAAAAGTTAAGTGTCCAGTGCTGATCTAAAGAAAGTGACTGTTGCCACCACTGAGTAGAATAAGGCATTCTTATAAAATAACCATGAGCATATTTTTAATTATTAACTGGTTACACTGTAGGGGGACTGGACTGGATGCTTGATTGAAAAGCCATCCACACAAATTTCAAATTGTCTTTATATAATGGATAACCACTCTTCAGTTCACACTTTGGTCCATACTAAGCACTTCAGTACCAAATATCCCCAAATGATGGGAATCCTCTAAGCTCTACACACTTTCTCACAGCCGGAGCTTTGTCAAAGTTCTGGGAACCGATGGAGGAACTTTTTACTGCGTAGCTAAAAATTCAAGTTATTAGATCTGTTTTTGGGCTGTGTGTAAGAGTAGGACATAAGTGAAGCAAACATACAGTGATTTGTCCAGATACAGTTTGGTCAATCACATGAATGTAGATCTGGCAAAATATTACCATACAAACAACAGTTTTAACATGAGCCCTAACAATGGACCAAATCAGAAAGAAGAGAACTGACAGCAAAGATGCAATTTAGTTTTTCTAAAAAAAATACTCACCTCATAGTGAAGAAATGTAAAGAGAAATTAAAGTGGCTGAAACAGGATTACAAGAAAATAACACAACTATAGGTGATGTTACCTTATCAACCACTGACATTACTTCAAATTTCCCGATGAAACTGATGTTTAGTGATCCTTGTTCTTTTGTTTATCTCACAAAAGATGACATAGAACATCCAGTTTTACCTCAAAACTCTCAAAGTGTTTTTCAACAAAGTTGTTTAGATATAAATTGGATGGATCAGTCATTGAGTCAATTTTTTACAGACATTCATTCTGAATGAATCTCAATACCTCTGGTGATCTTGAATGAAATTTCTGTATCTTTTAGAATGATTGCATTGACATTTTTTGACATTTCATCAAGTTTTTCTCGAGATGCATCTCAATAACTTTTTGTCTAGCTCCACGATCACGTCAAAATTATTATTCTTTCCCACATGCTGGTTTATTACAGAGCCCCACAAGGGACATTGGAGAAAAAAAACGGAGATGAACTTTTGCGAGATCTCGCGAAATAGGCCGCATCCTTCAGAGGTCGCCAGCTCGAAGCTGACCGTGAGGTCGAGGCACAGTGTGCCGGGAGTATGGTCCTCCCCCCGGCTCTAGTAAGCCTCGACCTCGCGGTCAGGTTCAAGCCGGTGGGTAACAGATGTCTTCGAAAACGTCGGAGCGCTTTTGCAAATATGTGATGTCTTGATAAACCGAGCAGATGTTTGAAGTTTACACAGCTACATTCTTGCCTCAAAATATCTTAGTTTAGTTTATTTTGAGACCCAGAAAGAGTAATATTAAAACTAAGTAGCTGCCACCATTGTTGGAAACTGGAAGTGGCTGGGGTGCGCTATGAATTCTGGGATAGTTTGGACCACGAAGGATACACCGACTCGGCCTTCAAATGCGACCTGCGAAGGATGCGGCCTATTTTGCGAGATCTCGCAAAAGTAACTCTGGATCTCACAAAAGTTCATTGTCATTTTTTTGTCCCTTGTGGGGCTCCGTAGGTTTTAATTCCACAGCTGCTAAAAGAAATCATGTTCCTGTTAGCCTCAGCTGTACTTTGACTTCAGGGGTAATTAGCAGACTTTAGCATGCTAACGAAACTCCTGAGGAGTGTTGAATTGTGTGATTTTTAAGTTTGCTTTTATATTCAACATGAACAGATGGTGTTCACTGTCTTTCAAGATTTCATACCACACAGAAATGAACACAAAATGGTTGTTTGTTAAATAACTCGAGTCAAAGATGAGCATATTCATACGATGGCTGGCAAATCTAATCATGATGGGCCTAAAAACACTAGTGACCACACTAGATCCTGAATGAATGGTTCCTGTGTATTGCAGGTGTAATTTTATGTTGAACACCCGGTGTTACAGAAACTTAGGTTTGCTTCGTCTTTGAATTAAAAAAAGTGTGTTTATTGGCTGAACTGCAGAAGATATGTACTTGAAGGTTATTTCTTTCACATTTAGTGCATGGACATGAGCACTAAGCTAGCTATAGCTGAGGTGATAGCAGAGCCCATCACTTTTACATAAAGTGATATCCTTTTACTAATGGCTGTAGTATGACCTGTGGATCAGCGGGCTGTTGAGATGTAAGATGGTCTAGCTGATGGTTGAAACAGTAATTCTTTACAACACATCCATTAGATTGTGAAGCAAAGTGGAGCCATAATGACTCCATGGGCAGCTGGAGATTTATTAATGTGCTGGCTCTCCATTAAGTTGTAATTGTGTTTGATGCTATGCTATATAAAGGTGCAAATGTTGCAAGCTGGTTCAAACAGTCCTATTATTCCATTTTCTTTCCCCCAAATTAATATTTGTGCTAAATTACTGCTAACTGTCATTCATAGGAGAGTAGGTGACAGCACAACAAAGAACTTTACCTTGACAGCAGAACATTTATGATATACACTCTTCTGTATGTGCCCTGTCAGTAGTAGTGCCCCGATAAGGACTTGCACACTGTTACTTTGTTCAAGAACCTTTGCCTTTTATGATGGTGCTAGACACTTTCATTGGCAAATACAAACCTCTTTAACCCCACACCATGGCTCAGTTTTCTGTCGTTTAAATATGAATGCATAAGTAAATAAATGCATAAATCAAACATGTTATTTTCAACATTAAACTGATGCAAAAACAATATTGGAAAGCAGAGCAGCAAACTGTCTGCTGGTCGTTTGGACGACTAAGCTGCACTTTCTTCCCAAGAAGCTGTCAACCTGCAGGCAACTTCCAAGTAAACTTAAAAATAAAAATAATGTAAAGGTGTACATTTTCAAAATATTGGGAATGCTAAACTGCAACTTGTAACATTTTACATGATATAAAATAAAAGTGAATAGACTGGATCTCTATTGATGCATGCACTCTGTTTGCAATATTTGATTGTACAGTTGATCGTAGCTGTGAAACTTGAACATGGTTATATGAAGAAAGGCCACGTGTCAGAGTAAAACCAGGGTGATATTATTCATTCATTTATTTATAACTTTACTTTTATGTCTATATATTGTCTAATTTAATGAATATTAATAGTAACAAGGTCATTATATGCTTCAACTACAGAAGCATACTTAGCTACTTATATATTCCAGAGGCCAGAAGAAGACTTATTGTCTGCTTTTAGTTGTTTAGAAATTTAGTTCCATTTTTGTGTAACGACACTTTACTCATTTAGTCACTAAAATAACTGATGAGGCTGAGCACTGATGACCACACAAGTTTTAATTTGTTTGAAGCTGCTATAGCTATCAGACTACATTATCATATAATTGATCTTTGAATGTATCGAACCTCCCTCACTTCATGAAGAAAAGCCTAAAACACTCTCATAAAGCAGGGAGAACAACAGGATGTGAAATGTTAATATACAACTTTCCGTACTACTGACAGAAACCACAATATTGGTGTTTTGGCCATCTTTGAACAAGAGAATGGAGCACAAAGTTATATGCTTGTTTAGCAAGCTACAATATAAGCTATAGACAAATTTGATCTCACTTAGCTCTCAATGATGTAGCCTTAAAATGGGGCTAATCTGTATTTATTCAGCTTTATACTTTCTTGTGTGCTTCGAGCCCTGGGACTCACAGCTGTGTTAAAACAGAAAGTTTAAGAGACACAGTTCAGAGTTCAGCATTATTTCCTGTCCTTGTGAGAAACAAACCCAGAAGTCCCTGGTCTAGTGTCCCAGTTTTCATTTTTTCCCATGCGTTCGCTTTTCATTCCATTCTCTGAGTGGCTTGCCTCCTTGTGCAGTGTTATGCATGGCTATAAATGAATGAACATATAGCATCTTCATGCGTTAGCGTGTATTTCCATTATTCTCCAGCAAACTTTTCTAGCAGCATTAACATGTCTGTACTTTTCAACATGATACGTTCACAGGGCTGTTTGTTTTACACAGCTGGATATGTGTATATGAAAGACACAAGTTTTTTTTTCACTTATGCACTATAATTAAACACCCATAACAGTTAACTCGGCATTACATGCATATATATTATATACTCTTTGAAAACATAAAAATAACTATATGAACTGCCTATGATTTGCCTTAACAGAGCAGGTGTCTGTAGCTTATTTTCTCTTCAATTCAATTTTATTTATACAGCGCCAAATCACATCAACAGTTGCCTCAAGGCGCTTTATATTGTACAGTAGATACAGAGAAAAGCCCAACAATCATATGACCCCCTATGAGCAAGCAGTTTGGCGACAGTGAGAAGGAAAAACTCCCTTTTAACAGGAAGAAACCTCCAGCAGAACCAGGCTCAGGGAGGGGCGGGGCCATCTGCTGTGATTGGTTGGGGTGAGAGAAGGAAGACAGGATAAAGACATGCTGTGGAAGAGAGACAGAGATTAATAAAAAGTATAGTTCAGTGCAGATGATTCATTAATGTTCTATTTTATTTTTTATTTTTACAGTTGAAGTGAAAACTTGACATTCTTAATTACCTCTAACATATCAAAATTTCCAGTTAGACTAAGTACAATTAAAAATAAAGCTCAAATACAGTATAGTGACTGGATTATAAAAAAATATGGAGCCCATGATTTAAGACCTATTCTTTTTGTGGTGATGATAACAATATGATTCCATGTAAAGCTGGATTTTCATTCACATAATTGTATTCGGTCAAAATGAAGCCGATGATTTAAACACTGATACTATGTTCCTGGTTAACCATGATTAGATCAGTCTGTCTGTTTTCTACAGGTTAATGAATTCAACTTAAATCATGAGTCAAGTTTACTGGATTGCAGCATCGCATCGAGTTATTCAGAACCATTTGTTGCTAAGATATCTCATTCCGAGCTTCAATTGCAATGAATTTCACAGATTTCTTTTCTTTAAATATAAAAGTTGACCTCATGGACAGTGCTGTGTTTTTATGCAGAGGTCAGATTATGTATTGACTGATCGAAGTTAAAACCAGAATAAAGGCAGGTCTATACTTCACATATCACCTGTACTGTCCGCGTGTGAGGAACTGATGCTATACTGACAAACAAACGTGATATTTGTTAGTAGAAAAAGTATGTAAAGTCACATGACTCGTCATCTGGTTTTCACTTTAGTTGCATTTTTTTCTTCTGCTTCAGGCTGACAAGATAAAACCAGTTCTTGGAATTTGTGTGGTTCATTGAGATAAGAACTCGTGCTGCTACTGAAGCGCCACTGAAAGCTGCAAAACCTGAAATAAGCAAGCAAACAAAAATAACTACTATAATTGGCTTGATCAAATCCTGGAGTGTGAGTGTTTGAGAGATGTTTCTTGTGATGAGCTTGGAATATTTGTAAAATATTATACAAACACTAAAGAAAATGTAAATAAGCAGATGGATTATAATATATTCTGATGCAATAAAAAACAAAACAAAACTCTGGTCTGTGCTTCTGAAAGCTCTGAGTGTGTCTTTTTTCCTTATTAGATAATGCCACAAGAGCCAAGTGATTCAGGTGGTAATGACTTACATAAATAAGCAAACAAACTCCAAATTTAATAACTTAATTTATTCCACAACAATGACTTACAGTACAAAAACAATTATATAGAAGAGGATATTTCAAAAATCCAAAAGCAAATTATGACACTAGCCTTGTTATTATAATATCATAATATAAGGGTAAACAAGTAGATCATATGTTAGCCTTCGACATGCTAACTAGCTTAACTGTTGCCGTTTAGAATAGCATGTATGCTAGCTAATGTTAGACTTCATGAAAATAAAACAAATACCTAATGTTACATCTGAACTGTGTTTGTTAGTGATTGCTACACTAAAACTTAAGAGGTCCAAGTTTAACACGCGATTGTGTAGTCATGTGGGAAGGATGGGTTGCATTTTGGAAGGGTTGCATAGCTGCAGAGCCACCTTTAGCAACAACAACTTTCTGTATTTCTTTATGAATCACACATTGTGCAGGAGTTTTAGCCCGCTCTTCTTTACAGTGTTGCTTCGATTAGTTGGGGTTTGTGCACATTTGACTTTAATATTTAACATACTTACTGGGGTCTGAAGAGTGTAAGATGTAGCGCTCGGGTGTTTTGCAATTCTCTGACAATTGCAAAGTCTGAACTTGGAGTGAGTTTGCACACCTCCATGCTCCCGACCAGCAAACTGCCAAAACCTCTTCTTTATGTTAATCAAGTGCATCTGACTATCAACAGTTGGCTGCCATGTAACTTGTTAATTCCTATTAAAAAAGTAGTGCTATATAAGCTTTCACAGAAGTGTATGGAGTGCTGTGAAAACTTTCTTTTTCACACGACTGCAATCAATTAAGGTTGTTTTTACAATGCCGCTTTAAAAAGATACTTTTTGTAAAAGTTTCATGTCAAGTATTACATTCTTTACATATAAATGACTTTGTAATGCTTCTTTGCTCTTCTAGCTGCCCAAACAAGTGGGGACATATTGTAATCCTGACTGTTGATCTAGCTGTAGCTTTAGTAATACTCATATAGGAATGTCTCATTTTGGATTCAGGACAGACTCGCTGGACTATCTTGTGGTTCAAAGTCGTATTGCATGTGCAATTTCTTATTTTTACAAGTTGTATTAATAAAATTGGCATTTTGATATTCCTTGTAACAGTGCTTTGGCAGTCTTTAAAAGGTCAAGTACTAAAAAACAATGCTCTGGATCTAAGCTGCCATGTTTTCTTGATAACCTGTTGTTCCTGCAAAAGCGACGATGAACAGAGCGGTGATACACACACAGATTGCAACTACTGTACTTGTGTGACGCCTCACATGACCAAGAAAACCACCTGACGATACATAAATGGCACAAATCAGCAATGTTTTGGCTGTAACAAGACAGCTACGACTCCAGTCTGTCTCAAGCCTGAGATGAAGTCTTCTGTGTTGGAGGTGGAGGAGGTGCTCGACACTGAAACAATACAGAGAGAAAATAAATGTGGGTTTTAATAAGCACTGATTTGTGTGAGCTCAAAGATATTCAAATCTTCCGTCAGCTAGTCCCAGCTCTGTCTCCGTGTCACCCTGTACTGAGCATCCTCTTCTGTCACACCAGCCCTCTGTGTGTCCTCCGTTGCTACATCTATGAATCCTCTCTGCATGTGTCCAAACCATCTCAGCCTTTCCTCACTAACTTTGTCTCCAAAATTATCAACCTGATCTGTCCCTCTCATCACAAGCATCACATCTACGGTGCTGTTTCTCTGCATGAAGCCCTACTGCTGCTCACTGATCGCCACCTCTGTACCTTCAACAGCTACCTGCACATCATCCTTGTTGAAATCAGTACCAGAACACCACTTCTCCATTCCTCAGGCATCCTTTCCTAATCCTCTACACTTCCTTTACTAACCACCCATGCTCTCATCTCCTACATTCATGAACTCCTCCTTTTTGCGCCGATTCTAAAGCTGTTAGTTTTATCTCTCTCCAAACAACATTGACCGAACCAGCAGCAAAAGAAGATCCAAACTACGCTTCACATAAACATCGTCATGGATTCACTCTGACTTTTGCTGTTTTGCTTCCACCAGGATAAAATCTCACTTCATGCACGGCTCTCTCTCTCTCTCTCTCATCTGTTTTCTGCATTATTCGCTTGCTTGTTTTTACTTTTACTTACTTCCGAAAAGAAAACCTCATTTCTGCTGTTCAATACTGAACAAATTTCAACTTTTTAAAATTATGCAAAATTGCAAAACACTCAGCTGTGTCTCTAATCAAACCTCTGTAACTTTGCTCTGCTTCACTTCAGCAGCATCAGGTAATGTTCATGTGCTGATTAATGGTTTTCTTTCGTTTTTTGATCTACTGCAGAATATTTTTATAAAATCCCAGAACAGGAAAATCACCTTCATGTTTTTCTGTGTTTTATCTTCAGCTACTTTGACACAAAGGCCTCTGCTGTGATGCTCACAGCTCTGATAAAGTCTGGCAAGTGTCAGCTTCCTTTTTATAGATATAAAAATGTGGAAATGTACTGATGCATGATCAGAATTATAATATTTCTGACTGTCTGAGGCAAAATTTCCCCGATTCAAATCGAATCGATTCTAGAAATCAGTGACGACACCCAGCCCTACTTTTATTCTTGCTTAGAGTCCAGTCGTATATGCAGTTCACTTTAAGCCTTTTCTTTGCCACCTCTCTCTGCTGTACATGAACTTCTATCTTATCTTTCTTCATCTCCATGCTTATTATTATAATCCCTATAATTAAAGTCCCTGCTCTCACCTCCAAACTTTTGCCTTTTCTTTGTCTCTTCCTGCCTGTTAAAATGCCCTGTCTGGGCTTGTGCTTCCATACCTCCTCTGAGGTAGGCTTTTATTTTCTATAAGATACGTGTGGGTGTTGCACCTACTGGTCTCAGTGGAGTGCTGGAGTGCTCAGGAGAGCTGTGGCTGCTGGTTCCGGCCTCTGGCGGTGCAATAGACACAGAGTGAAACACCTCAAATGACACATTTTAGATAGAAAACAGAGAAATAGACTCTACCCGGTCTGTTGCCTGCCAGCTTTGATCCCTCCATTAGAGCAGCCTGCTGTTTGTCCTCCATACTGCTCGGAGAAGCAGCGCTCAGTTCTGAATTACAGCTAGGAGCTGAGGGTGTGGGGATGGGAGGGGAGAAAGGGGGCATGGTTGGGGTTGGAAGAGGCTGGAGAGGAAAATAAACATCAGAAAAACTGATTTTTGAATTTCAGAAGATTCTGATTACCAGGATGTAGTCTCACCTCCATCTCCCCTTTTTCTTCCTCATCCTCCTCTTCATTGTGAACAAGCTCTACCATCAGCGATGGGAAGACGCCGACGTGTCCGTTCAGCTCTCCCTCCCAAAAACCATCATCAACCTGTAAAAAGACTCACTTAGATTTGCAGTCTTCACCCTGAGTGACTGAAGCGAGGTAAAAGCTGGTGGCTGTTAGGGTTTCCCTCCCTTCCTCTGTAGCTTTGAAAGAGCTAAATTGTTATGAGGTGTTTTTTACTGTAAATCGCTAAATAAGCCACACCCTCTATCCATTCATGTAGAGCAGTCATGTTTGTAGGGACAAAAAAACAAACATTCTTAAAAAAAGTATTGCTGTTGGTGCATGATGGGCTCTACGTTGTTTTCTACAAATCCAGGGTTGTGATCACTCCAACGTCCAACGGCAGCGTAGAACACACACCTCTCCACGTGGACGGCGTATCAGGTGTATTAGCGCCCCCTCTTGGAAGGAAAGCTCCTCTGTGCTCTGAGCCTGGTAGGAGTACAGAGCCCTGGCTACACCTGAGACACATCAGAGCACATGGTGTAAACTCATATTACGGAAATTGGAAAAAAATACATCTTAGATTCATCTTCTTAATTTATCTTAGTTTTTCAGTTATTTCTTATGACTTTCAGTGACTGAATGAAAATAGACTTGATCCAAGTTTTAGGAAGGATTTGTAGGGCCTGGGTCAATATTTCCCCTCTGAGGCAGCACTTATTTATACAAAGTGCACAGTAAGTAATGTGACGTCAAGTGCAAGTGTAAACATGGCCACAGACCTCTACTCCCTGGTGTCTCTTTAGTCACAGTGGAGGAGGTGGAGCTGAATGAGCTGTCCAGCGGAGTGCTGTCCTCTGCTGGCAGACACAGGAGCTGCACATACCGCTCAGGGACGTAGCCCACCTGACCACACGAGTTACACACCTGCACAGAGAACATCAGAGTAACCTTTCCAATAAAGTACATTATACTGTATCACATCAGTATTGCTACCTTCAGCCAGTCCTCCATATCTCCATCCTCGATTACTTGAAGCTCCTCCCCTTCCATGATTGACAGCTCATCTGATTGGCTAGCCTAAAAGAGATAATTTTCCATTATTTAACTGTAAGCCTGTTAATGCAGGTTATCAAATAGCTGTTATTACTCTATATTAACATTATAGTGATACAAACCTAAAAAATATAACACAGACCTGCTTATTTTATGAAAACATCAGTTCAGTGCTGTATGCAAAGACTGGTCCAGCTTTGAACAGCAGGACCCCAGAGACACTCAGTCTGTCCTTTTC
This sequence comes from Diplotaxodon limnothrissa, assembly GCF_057381915.1. Classification (NCBI taxonomy): domain Eukaryota; kingdom Metazoa; phylum Chordata; class Actinopteri; order Cichliformes; family Cichlidae; genus Diplotaxodon; species Diplotaxodon limnothrissa. Next base: position 3,027,657 of record NC_140597.1, on the reverse strand, counting down.
TACATCAAGTGCTGTGTAGAGAATGTGACATCCGTGTTTTTGCTAACCGAAAACTTTGGACGATGAGTGAAGTACAGGCTCTGATCAGAACTCGGGACAGTTTTCTGTGAAGCGCTCTTCCAACCTAAGGAGGGGTGCAAGCAGCATCCCAGGGGATGTGGTTAAAGCCTGCACGGACCAAATGGCAGAGATCCTCACTGGGCTGTTCAACCTCTTCCTGACTAATGTCATTTCCACCCGTCTGAAGGGCTCCACCATCATTCCCATCCCTAACCGATCTACCCACCAATGTCATCGTCAAGTATGCCAATGACACCACTGTGGCTCATCTCTGATGGAGATGTGACAGCGTAAAGGGCAGAGGTGGAGAACTTGTCCTGCTGGTTCTCAGAAAATAACCTGAAGCTGAACGTCCTTCAGGAGGCACAGGCAGGTCCACCCTCCTCTCATTATAAATGGAGAATGGGTGGAATCTGTCTCCACCTTCAGGTTTCTGGGCACCCACATCTCAGCTGATCTCATCTGGATCAACACCAACACCCTGGTAAAGAAGGCCCTGCAGCGGCTGGACTTCCTCCATGTCCTAAAGAGGAATAACCTGGACCAGAACCTGCTGCTGTCCATCTACTGCTCCTCAGTGGAGAGCCTCCTCTCCTACTGCCTGGGTGATTCATACCTAGGGGCCACTACTGAGGACAGGAAGGCTGCGCAGAGGGTAAAGAGCACCGCCCAAAAAAATCATTGGCTCCCCTCTATGACCCGTGCAGGCCATCACCAGATCCTCCTGACTTAAACTTCTTTTTTGTTCATTTCACATCTCCAACATCGGGCTCGAGCATGCTTTGGGGTAGCTGATGAAGGACCTTCTTGCTTTGATGCAACAATGCTATCCACTGCACCACTATGGCACCAACAACAGCCTTGAGCATCTTGTAAACACCTTAACAGCTCTGCTTCAGACTTTGTACAGATCTTTTAGACTCATTGATTCATTGAATTTGCTAAAAAAAAAGTTTTAAAAAGTGTGTGTGTGGGGGGGGGGGGGGGGGGGGGGTGCTGATGATCACTACCTGATAGCTGTAAATACCTCTGCAGGCTGCAGGGTAAACACACACTCCAGATGCTGACACTGGATCTGTGAAGATCTCTCCATTATCATCGTAGTCCTCAAAGTCAGTCAGCTCAAACTCATCCTCCTGCAAAACAAAGGATTTAAGGGTGTCGTCTCCACTCTGATCCCAAAAATATTTTTAGAGCATCTGCAAGACACGCTGAGTGATAAAACAAGTGTCATCCAGCAAGCATGCACTGAAGTTAATTCTGTATCTGAAATAGTCCTTAGCCTGTTTGTTCCCCTGTGTGTAACATCTGTTGTGTGCAATTATGTTGTGGAGTCATACTTGTGTGTTTTTGTTGTAGACAAAAAGCGACTTCCTGTGTTGTGTTGGAGGCTGACGGCTGATTTTAAGGTCAGGGCAAAGTTGAAGTTAAAGAGAACGTATTTTGCTTTCCTTACTTTCTGTCACATGTATAATGTTTCAGTGGTGGAGGCTTATATTAAAGTTATACAGTCTAATAAAGTTTCAAATAATGAGGTCAGGATGATATCCCTATGTTCTTCATCTCAGATACACCTCTGGTTGGTCTGCAGGTCATGGTCAGAGGCAAAGACTCTTGGGTAAAGAAAAGGGTATGGCTAAAAAGTCATAAACACACAAGTAAAACTTAAGGTGTAACACAACTGATTGACAATTTATACCATGTACTTTAAAAAAAACACTCAAATGAAGTGGGGTCATTTTTGACCCCAGAGGACAAAAGGAGTATTGCGTTACGAGTGATAGAGGCCTCTAAAGAGGACATGCAAGCCACCATGTGATGAAAACGCAGCTCAATCTGTGTGTTTGTTTGTTTGCATACTGAAAAGTCTTCAGTAGACTTCCTCTGTTCGCTGAGATGTCGCTCTCTCTCCAACTCCTCTTCCACCTGGTTCATGGCAGCGTGAAGCCATTGTTCTGTTCCTGGTGTGCTCTCTGACAGCAGGGCCAGGCGAGCCTCGGCCTTCGCCCTGTTCAGCTGAAAAACCAGGAAACTTAGTTAGACACACACAGACATGTGACTCTGAACCCCGAGTCGCACGGATTCTGTGTAACTCGCGAATTTTCCTGAGCTTTGGTTTGGTCATAAGCTGAAACCAAGCTGATTTTGTGTGCCTCAGTTAAACGACCATGATCAACATCGAAATCTAAATCCCTCTGAGACAAATTCAACTACACAGACACGACATCTTTCATATTTCAGCTATTATAATGTAGATTTCCAGATGCCGTTATTATATATTGCCAAACTCATTGCTCCCTAATATAACCCACCGTCTGTGTTATTCACTTCACCTCTCTGTGCTCGTGAAGTTATGCCTGATTGGTATGGTATTGGTGATGTCACTGCTGTGATGTCACAGATTCAGATTCAGCTAATGATATAAAACTGATCAAAACTGATACAGCACCAATTTTTATTTCACCAGTGCAACAGATTTTGTGCTTTGGAGCGTTTTTAATCTGACGATTGATAGTGTTGATACTTTGTGGTATCAATAATGTTGAATGTTGGATTTTGAACTTATAGGCTGGAGAAACTTTCAAAAACAAGTACCGTAATTGTCGGGCTATAAGCCGCTACTTTTTGCACAAGCTTTGAACCCTGCGGCTTTTAGTCAGGTGCGGCTTTTCTATGGATTGTCCATGATTTTTGTGATATCGTAAGACGATTTGTTTTGTTTGTTCCGCTGTTGTACGGCACTACGTTGCCTGGCGGAAGGATCGGGGTTCAAGAGTGGTATGTTAGTCACATGTCCGTCCGCCAGGCAACGTAGTGCCGTACTAAGTAGCGCGAAAAACAAACTTCAAAGTAGCGCTACGCGTTCAGCGGGAGGCGTGGATGACGAGTGGCGATAAACTTGTGAAAAGCAAGTTATGCCCAACTCCACCGGTGGATTCTGACAGCGTGGAAAAGTGTGAAAACATCCACGATCACCAACGGATTTTGAAGGGCTGGACTGCTGCATGATGGAGAGGACACCGCCACGGCCCTTCTGAGGGTGTTCGACTCTGACACTGACAACAAGGATTTCTTTGGTTTTGAAAGTGACAACGAAGGAGAGAAGCGGAGAGTGGATGACGAATCCACCCTGAGCCTGTTCGTTTCCGACACTGGAGAAGAGGACTTTGGTGGTTTTAGAGCGCAGGAAGAAGAGAAAGATGGTGAATGACTGACTTTTCTTCTTGTTAAAGCCGTGTCTCTGCACCTGAGCCTAAAAGGTAGTCCGAATCTATTTTTCTGGTGTGCTGTAGGTTACTGTTATGTACTACATGTGCAAATATGTACCCATAACTTGTTTTTCAAAATATTAATAAAAGGGGTGTGTCTCCAAACAGCCATCTCTTTCCTGACAATTCCCTTTGTGCATATTCTCTTACATATGATAAGTCAACATTGAAACACCTGCGGCTTTTAGTCAGGTGCGGCTAATGTATGTACAAAACAGGATTTTCCCCTGATTTTAGCTTGTGCGGCTAATATTCAGGTGCGCTTTGTAGTCCGGGAAATACGGTACCTTGGCTTTCCTGACGCTCTCCTGTACCTCTGCTATCTTCTGCTCCACACTGAGCGCCGTCTCCCCGGATAGGAGCTTCAGTCGGCTCTCTAACATCTGTAGAGCCTGATGAAACAAAGCAGATCTTAAAGTTAACGTAATGCAAAATTATACATTATACAGGAAACCAGAAAGGAGCCACTGCATCACAATGGTGACGGTTCTTCCTCTAGCCCTCTGTAGAACCTGGGACCATTTCGTGGCCTTTGCGTTTTTTAATTCCACGCCATTTCCACTGTGTTTAATGGAGTATAGCCAAATTTTCAAACATGTATTTTTTTCCCATTTTATTTTAAAATTTCAGTCTGAGTTTTTTAAATGAGCTTAAATGGCTGAATAAAAGGCATCCACTATCGAACCTCGTGGCCGATTTGTGCCCCATTGAAACCCATTATAAATGCTATTTTTCACGCCAGAAAAATTACGGTCAAATCGATCGTCAGGTTTCCAGCTTAGGTTTCGTTTTGGACTACAGGCCTTAGAGTTGTAATTTTTTTATTTGTCCACCGGGTGGCGCCCTTGCTCCACATGTGACGCCTGCTGGAACATACACATGTTCTCCAGCGGCCTGCTCGAGACAGATACCCGGAAAAGGCACACTAATTTCCCGCGTACCACAGCAGCTTGGCCCGCTGCTCGTTCCGGACCATTTTCTACCCTTAGGTTCGTTTGATTTTTTTTTTTTTTTTTAATCAACAGGAAATGACGTATTTGTTTTCACGTGGTAGCGGAAGTGTGTGCTGCAGACACGGGAACCGAACCATATGCTCCAGCGCTGCGCGAAACACACCCGCGGCAGAGGCACTCCTCCCCGGGGGAGCAGGAGCAGCAGCGCCGCCTGGGGACATTTTTGGCTTCTGGAAAAAAAATTAAAACCGGATCGAAATTAATGTTCGTGCCAATCTTTTGTCCATCTAAAGGCCTAATTATAATAACAATAAAATATTACTTCAAATGTTTTTTTTGGAAAATATTTTATGTTTTATGTTTTTGGGGCAAAAAAAGCAGTGCGCTCATGTGACGAAACCGGGATATAAAGGGTTAAAATCCGCGAAATGTAATTAAAACTTGACATGAATATTTCAAGGAGAAGTAGGTCTAAAAGATTGGCTAATTTAAAGTGGAATAAAATATTAATATATAAATTTTTTATAGCACTTTTTGGGCGTGGTCGATAGTGTGCATTTTATGAAATGCGCTCCTGGAAAAAAAAATAAAAGGCGATCGAAATGACTGTTGGTGCCAATCTTTAGTCCATCTAAAGGCCTAATTATAATAACAAACAAATATTACTTCAAATGTTTTTTTTTGGAAAATATTTAGTTTTTTTGTTTTTTGGGGCTAAAAAAACAGGGCGCTCATGTAATAAAACTGGGATTTAAAGGGTTAAAACAATGAAAATATAATTAAAACTTGACATGGATATTTTAAGCAGAAGTAGTTTTAAAAGATTGACTAATTTAAAGTAGAAAAAAATATTGATATATAACATTTTTAGAGCACTTTTGGGGCGGGACCATTTTTTGGTCCCGAGGTTCACGAAAGGATGGGATTTTGAGGTTCTACCAAGGGCTAGTTTCTCACCCTCTCTCCGTGGGCAACGATCTTGTGGTCTTTAGCCACCTTGGCAGTCCATTTCTTGGCCTCCTTCACCAGGCAGCCCTCTTCTTCTGAACTACAAACTTCCTGCAGAACTGACACCTATGAAGAGGAGTACCAGCGACCACAATGTGAATTTACACAGATACTTTTTCATTTGAGTATTTCTTAGTTTAGAGTATAGTCCCGGTTTATTACATTTCAGTGAAAAAAACCTTCTAATTTACTAAAAGCTTAACAGCTTTAGTTTGTAATTCATTTTAAGATATAGACTTTGTATGAATGATAAAATAATGTTTTTAAATACAAAATTCAGTATTTGGCAGTACAGAAAACCTTTGGAATGACCAAGAACTAACATGGAGTTTGAATTTGAAAAAGTAAATGATCTGTTGTAAATCCTTGCCAAATAAAGCTTGTGGATCATCAAGAATGAGATTTCCAGGCTGGAGACTGAGTTAATGTCCCTGTGTTACTGTTAAAGACAGAAACAGGAGAGGGAGAAGGAATGTTTGCAGGGGGTGAGAGAGAAAGACAGGCAGGAGCAGTGTTGGTCAAGTTACTTGAAAAAAGTAATCAGTAACTAATTACTGATTACTTCACCTGAAGAGGTGATAAAGCGATAGAACTTTCAGCCCAATTCTGCTTTTTCTACATAATCCATCATACAAAATGTAATCAAATGGAAAAGTCTTTTTTTAAAACTTGTTTTATTAGTTTTAACCTTTTAAAAAATTTAATTATCTGCAACATTCTCTGACTGGAAGAAATTAGTTTAACATTTAAACCTATTTTCTGCACATTCCAACACATAAAATAAAATATTTTTTGTGTTTACACTCAGTCTTTAAAATAGATGCAAGTAAAACACAGCAGAAAATAAATAAAGTCAAAGACTCAGCGGCCCTGTTGCTCTATTTTCACCTGTAAAGCAGGAGTGGGGTAGGCGGAGGTTTACCCTGGTGCAGGTGTGCTGCGGTCAGTGGAAGAATCCGCGAGTTTCTCTGTGAGTTTCCCATTAAGTCGTAGCTACTCGGTGCTTGTTGGAAGTTTAGGGTTTTTTTTGGCTGTAAAAAGAAGTTTTCTTCCCACGCACAGCGGACACTAATGTTTTTGTCACTTTTTATGGAATCAAACTCAAAGTAAGGTCAGTACTTCCACGCTTTAAACGCTGCACGCTCATACTCTCTCCCACAATCGATATGTGATCCATTGTTGATCTGCACACAGCTGTTGTCACGAACGTCGCACTCACTTATGTCACTGTCATCAGACACTCTCGCAAAAAAATCACGGTTTTAGTAACGCAGTAACGCAGCGTTCCTACGGGAAAGCAACGGTAATCTAATTACCGTTTTTGCAATAGTAATCCCTTACTTTACTCGTTACTTGAAAAAAGTAATCGGATTACAGTAACGCGTTACTGCCCATCTCTGGGCAGGTGTGGAGGTGTGAGCATGGACAGGTACAGGGAGAAAGGTGGCTGATATCGTGGAGAGAAGGCAGATATGCTGTTTGTGGAGAGTAGATAAGTGCTAGACAAACATTTACCAGTTCAGTAACAGTGTTATTGAGATGAAAAGTGAAGACACGATCATGAGTTTAAAGAGTGAATGTTGCCAGTGCCAATTTATTAGTCCACAACGGTTGGATGTCAGAAGAGAAAGAATAAGAGTAAACTGGTTGAAGTAGTAAGTGAAGGGACCAGGGGTGAGGTGTGGGATAGGCAGGATGTTAAAGAGAGAAATGGGAAAGGACAGATGGTACTGAATCTTCCAAAAAGGGTGGAAACGGTTGTGAAGGAGGGTCTTATGCCATGTTCACTTGAATCGCTTTGAATGACTTTCTGAAGCAGGTCGCATTAACTGTGTCTACATGCACAATGAGTTACTACCATGTGGTTTTCTGATCAGATATGTGCATTGGGCATTGAGTGAGCATATAATGCAACCACACTCTGGTTCAACTGCTGTACTGTAGGCAAGAGGAAATTGCAGCGGGTGGGGAGGGCAGCGGGCGGGCAATTGGCACCCCCCTCAGAGACTCTATTCTATTCTATTCTATTCTATTCTATTCTAAATTTTTTGCCAATGTTTGCCAAGTCACACATTTTCTCTCATTGTATTAAACTGAGCCAAATATGCAAAATATCTCAATATGGAGCTCATCACTAAATCTCTACTACAATTTGTGGACTGTCACTGTGGCACTTGGACTACAGTCAGCATGTCTTCCTTAGACACACCTTGTCACGCAGAGCAGGCTGGAAGGTAAATTCAGGGGTTTTGCTGAACGATACCGAATCTTGGAGAAACTGCTGAACATTTCTGTCTCTGGTCACCTGCAACACAAAAACGAATTAAACAAAAGCAGGTTACACCATCCTCAAAGAAACAAATAACTCTCATTAACCGCAGCGCTGCAAATTCTGCTGAATTTTTCACAAATGCTAGAAAAGCATGAACAAAAATACAATGTTCTCACTTCTACCGACTTTGGATGAACACCTGAAAGTCAAATGTACTCAAAATGTGCAGGGAATAACTCTGAACTGGCAAGAGAGTACAGGCTAAGGGGAACATCTCGAGATTTATTCAGCTTCTCCCGGTCTAGAGCTTACTATCTGCAGTGACAGATTTGATTTGGTTACAAACAACATCTACACAAAGTCCACACATGAAACTGTTTATGCCATTTCTATACATCTACATGTAAATGATGCTTCTCACCTCATGTGTGCTGGATGGTGAACTTATTTGTACAAGCAGCTGGATGTTCAAAGAGTATTGTTTCTAAATGTGGTTATCACGGTTTCCTCATAGTGAGGAGGGTCTTACTATGAATCTGTCACAATGCATCATTTATTCAGGCTAATCAGATTACAGTTTATTTTACTTCTTATTCATTCTCATTATTCACTTACAAAAATAAAACTCTAAATCCTCACACAAGGTATCAACTCTATTTTAAGAAGACATGTTTAACATGATGATCCAACACTGTCACAGTTTACAACATAGACAAATGTGCAATGGGACTAATCACAGATTGAACCAATCATTTGCAGTCTGAGGCCCTGTGATGACCAATGACCACAGGTGTCGATATATAAAATATACAAAGCATGCCAAAGCATCTCATCTCTCTTTTTTGTAGTTCATATATACAACACCAACCTTTGCAACACTGTCGCACACTCCGCTGTACTGTTTGTGTGTATGAAGACAGCAGTCCATCTCAGTCCCACACAGCAGGATGAAATGGCATCTCAAATCCTCATAAATATCACCATCCATTTGCTGAGGAGGTCAGACACTAAAGGTCAGTTTTCAAACATTTTCTACTGAGTTTCTGCTGAAGACTAATCACTTATGTTATGTGTGTTTCCTGTAACTCTGTGTTCTCATTAAATACAGTACAGGCAGCAGGCTAAACGCTACATGGCAAAACAGTCATCCAAACACTTGTGGTGACACTAGTTCCTTAAAAAAAAGTAGCCATGAAGCTTTTTGTGAAAGGACATTTTGGTCCATTCCATCTGTAAAAACGTCAATATAAATGTAGCACACTGACGGTGTTAGTGTGTGTGGATTACCTCCATAATAAATGGTAAGTCGTTTGTGTAGTAGTGCTGCCGATGCGCTCTGACTGCTGCTAATGTCAGCAGATACTCGTTACGAACTTCAGTCAAGCGGTCATCGCACTCTTTGAGTCTGGCAGTGAGCTGCAAACATGTAAGTGAGCACAAACACAATGTCACACAAACAGGCAACATTTATACAATTCAGCAGTGTGTGCTGTGTAATAACCTTCTCATTCCACTTCACAAAAACACAGCCTGCGTCCCAGGGGGTCAACCACCACCTTGCTCAGGACCCCAGTGCCTGTCCCTGTGGGGGACGGCCCACAAGGTGGTGGAACCAAACTGACGGCCAAGCCTGACAGCTTCTTGTTGAAGTGCTGTAGCTCATTTGGGGTTTTGTTTTAATCTCTTATTGTGGCCCCGCCCCTGGGAGACCCTACCAATGACCTCGAAAGGAGTCTCGGAAAAATAGGAGTCATCTGATTATGATGCCTCCTGGGATCATTCTTTAGGATGTTTTGCTGTTGTTGTTTATATCCTAATGCAGAGGTGGCAAAAGTGCAGACATTGTGTACTTAAGGTGAAATACAGATAATAAGTGTTAAAAAATACTCCGGTAAAAGTTGGACTACTGATTCTTTTCTGTACTCAAGTAAAAAGTGAGAAAGTACAGACTCAGATTAAGATCTTTGAAGGAGTTGCTTTTGTGTAAATGCAACTGAACCTTATATTAATGTAATAATAAAATAACATTATCAGATAAAAATACAAACTTTATTCTAGTCTCAATTTTAATTCTAATAAATGTACTCAGCTTGAGTATTTTGAGGAAAGGAAACCAGAACTCATGAGAGGTTAAACATTTAGTCTGATCTGGAAGCAAATGGACATACTGGGAGAGGAAACCCAGAACACCCAGCTTAGCCTGCTGCTACTACGACCCAACATTGGTTAACAGGAAGAAAATGGATGGATAGAGTGATAATATAATTTGGTTTGCATTAAAGGCAAGAGAGATTATCCTGGGACAACTCATAATCACAGGGGAGAAACCACTTTACACCAGGACACAGTTCAGCATAGAAATAAGATTTCAGCAGCTCAATCATCCGTACCTTTGTGGTCGTTTTATGGAGTCCTGTTTTAAAGTGAAAAATTCCATGTTCACTTTTTCTAGCTCTGGAAGAGAAAGTGAAATCATATTTATGTCATTCAAGACAAGAGAAAACTACAGCACTTAACATATTGCTTCATATTTATGTTAATGCTCTATATAAAATACAAGTTGTGGGAAACGTTCAATCTGCAAGCTGAGCTCTTATTGGCTGAACTCCCATCGGCAGTAGTAACTTTTTTACTGTTTTATTAAAGAAGTCGTGACAATAATATGAGTAATAGTTTAAGAGTACAAGTGTAGAATAAAATATATAGAAGTGACAAACATTGTTCCAAAATGTATTTAATACAACCTTAAAAATCAGACTTTTAGTTACTTTTAAAATATTTTAAAACAAAATGAAATGCTGGTCAAAAGTCTTAGCAGAAGATTCAAACCTCCGCATTGAAACACAGACCTGGCCTGTGCATCTGCAGTTTTCTCACGTGCAATACTGGCAATGTGACTGAAGTCGTGGTAGCACTTCTTGACCCTTTGAAGTTCCCGTAGAGCATCCACCACTTCAGCCTGCACCCTCTGCAGCCGTTCCAGGCCCTAACGCACATATGCACACAACCCAAAGGCATCAGATTTCATACATTTTTTAAGCTAAATTAAACTGAATTCTATTTATATAGTGCCAAATCACAACAACAGTTGAATTGAGGCACTTTATACTGTAAGGTAAAGACCCTAGAGTAACTGAGAGAAAGCCCATCAATTAAACAGCCCGGTTTAAACAAGCGCTTTGACAGTATTGGGAAGGAAAACCCTTTAAACAGGAAAACGCCTCCTTCAGAACCAGGATCAGGGAGAGGCAGCCATCTGCCACAACCGTTTGGGGATGAGGGGAGGAAGGCAGGAAAAAAATGTTTCATTATGTGAGTGTTGTTCAGAAATGTTTAATCTGTGTGCACTGTCTCACTCTCTTAGCCCGGACATCCTTTGCATTGCGGAGACTTTTGGAGACTTGCCCACTGAGTCGACGGTATTCTTCTGCAGCGAAAAGTCTCGATGCCGCAGTCTGAGCTGTAGCATCGACCACAGAGCGCCACACGCTGAACACACTCCTGAAAGCACACAAACTGCATTCATATCACCACCAACAGACACCTTCCACAATGTCAGATACTACTAACACACACAGGGTGGCCTTTTGTAGCAATGCTTTGTCTCACCAATCACTGCATTATTAGACACAGAGAGATAGAGAGATTAAAGCGCAACACCCATTCATTCACACACTGTTGTGTGCTTTAATCTTAAAGCCTTTTAGACTCCTCACATCCACAGATCACCAGTTAATTAACCATGTATGTCTGTTTTGGGAGCCAAAGTACCCAGAGGAGACCCACACCAAAGGGTTTGCAAACCTTATTACAGACACATGGATAGATAAAGTTGAGCATCATCTGCACATCAGTGAAAATGTATGCTATGTCTTCTAATGTTACTGCCTAACGAAGCATGTATAATGTAAACAGAACCGATCCCTGCACAGAACCCTGTGGAACCTCACTATGTTAAGACGACTCTCTATTTACATCAACAAATTAGAGTCTCTTAGACAGATATGATTCAAAACATTGCAGCTAAAGCGTGCTCTAATCGCTGTAATAAACCACTGAGATGAGTCCACTGTCAGAGGCCACAAGATCATCATTTGTAGCCTTTAAAGCTGTTTCTGTGCTGTGATGCACTCTGAGACCTGATGTACATTAAAAGAGATCATATTTAAGATCGAAGCATTAATTAATAGTAGGACTTGGGATCAGGGTCTAAAAGACATTGGAAGTAATTGCTGAAGTTAACTCAGATCAGCTGCAGTCAACATATATTTCAATAGTATTGAAAGTAGTTGAAGAGAAACCTTCAGTCAATAATGAATCAGTAATCAATAGTAAGGCGGTCTAGCTTTATGGAGGGCTGTTTTATAAAGCAACAAACTCTTTTTTCAGGCTAAACGATGCTCTTCTAAATTAGTCATAAGCCATTTATTATCTGCTATAAGGTGCATGCTTGAGAGGTTTATTCTAGAGAGAGCCAAGTTATTTCAACATAAGCATCAGCACATTGCTGATCTAAAAGTATTTTATTTCCTTTGGTAACAACTTTTGTTCACATATTAATAATATTACATATAATATTATTCTGCTTTATGTACATTAAGTAATTGAATGCAGTTCCTCAAATGGGCAACAAGTCAAATGTGATGTATATATCAAGAGATTACGACAACAAAATATTTCCACATTACCACTGCTGTCCAATTACTGTTTTTTCACAAACTACAAAAAAGTTCTTGCAGAATCATCCGTTTTTCTTAACATGTCTGTTTTGCTGATGTAACTTCCAAACAGCAAAAAGAGCCAATCGAGTGTTTGGTCTTTCAAAGTAAAATCAACAATCAATAACAGCTGTTAAGAAGATTGCATGCTGTAAAGTTGTGTAGTTACCCAGAAGTGATCACATCTGTATTTCCTCTCTGCCAGTCTCTCTTTTGGTACTGGACAGCTAACCTTTGAAGAGCCTGAAAAAACACAAGAAAAAGTGCATCCTCTATAACATACAAAGTAACTTTCCTCACACAGGGATGTAATAAATGTAAGAAAATGTGTCAATTGAGTTTTTTGTTTTGGCAACTTGTTAAATGGACTGGCACAATCACACAGCCTTTCAACACTATCATACACACACTCACAGCCCAGTGGATGCATTAGGGGAATTACAGGCTCAGTATCTTACACAGGGACACTTCAGCCCGTGGACTGAAGTAGCTGTGATCAAAGTATTATTACATGACCCACTGGACCCTCTGGAGGTGGAGCTTACCTTCTTACAGTAGGGTTTTTGTAGCAAGACAAACATAAACTAAACTAAGGAGCTGGCACTCCTAATTTTGCTGTTGTAGCCCCCTGAGATTTGCTACATATTCCCTTTGGCTCTTCCCACCGGGCAGCTCAGTTTGCTTTTTACAGCTATAAATGTTGTAATATGATCAACAGTTGTCAGTGTTAACAGTTTAATAGTATTTCAGCAAAGGTAGGAGAATGCTACCTTGTTGTCCTCTAGGGCTGCTCGATTATGGCAAAAATGATAATCACGATTATTTTCACTGAAATTGAGATCACGATTATTTGACGATATTTATTTAACCCTTTAAGACCTACCATAGAACCAAGTCCACCAGAGCTTATATTATTTTTTTTTACATGCTGTAGAGCCATTTGTGGGAGCATTTCAAGTTGCTATACATCAATACAACTGTTATAGCCCATATTTTAATAATATGTATGCATTAAGTCCATAGTAATTACATAAATTGCAAAAAAGTGCAATAAACTACAAAAAAAATTGAAAATCGCTTTTGTTTTGTTTACATATATTTCTACTTGGAGAAATTTAAGAGGTTTATCCCTCAAAACTTTAAATACAATAAAGTTGCAAAAAAATAGTTTCCCACCACAGGAAATTTATTTTGAGTGTCTTCATAGTTTTATTTTGGACATACAGCAATTTTTATATACTGCAGGAAAAACAAAAAACAATCCTATGATGCAAATTTGCAAAGAAAACAGCATGTGCATCATTTCACTGTGGGAAGTGTTACGAACAGCTGATAGGAACGGCAAAGCCTGTTTCTGGAATATTGTGTTTTTGTTCCTGCAAGCGCTTTTTATGCAATTTTTGCAAAGCTATATGTGGAACGAAACCGTGACCGAGGACAAGCTGATGGCATCAGATGTAAGTACAACTCCTCCGGTTTCATATGCAAAACAAATTATTGCGCTAGCTTACACGGTTCAGATTCTACAGGGATTTAAAAATAGTTACGCAAAACGGAGCGTGCTGCTCTGACCGGCTTTAAAGGGTTAACAATGACTTTAAAAAAATAATATAAAATAGTGTGCAACACCACTGAAGTTTTTTTTTTTTTTTAAACTCTCTTTTCAACCAACAGCAGTCACTCTCCTCTCCAAATAACTTCTGCTTAGCTTTCCGAGCTTCCCTCGGGTCCTCTTAATCATCCGGTCTCCAACCTTTTTTGCGCCACGGAGCGGTTTATGCCCGACAATATTTTCACGGACCGGCCTTTAAGGTGTCGCGGATAAATGAGGGAGGGGCTAATAATCGGCTCAGTCATTTTTAATGATCGTTGAAAGCCCAGATCGTAATCGTGATTAAAATTCGATTAATTGAGCAGCCCTATTGTCCTCTAACAAAGCCAGGCACACATGCATGCATGCATACAGACACACATCCACTCACATACTTTTCAGATGTTCTACGTGAAACATTCTACACCACGGTGTGAAAACACATAAAGCTCTGAGCTGAAACCAAGGAGATTTGTAACATTAAGTGAGAGAAGCAGTGACTTTGTCCTCAGCAGAGACACTCCACAGCAAACCTACTTCTGTGGTTTGTACCTGACTGAGACTAGGTTAGAAGTCAACCTTCAGACTGCTGAACATAGACCGTCACCTTTCCAGCTTGGTGTCAAAAAACCCTCCCCATTTAGGTGCAAGGCCACACATGGGGTAAAAGATGCACGCCTGAGCCTTTCAGACTCTGTGACAAAATATGGTGGCTTGCTAGTATTAATGTAAACCCTGCAGGCACCTTAATTTTAAACTGCAGCTCAAAACTGCAGAGGCAAAATCTTCTGAAACTTCTGTAACATCCTTTGAAACTGTGCCTAGCATGCAGCTAAAATGCAACCTAACCCTATCCCTGCACCTAAGTGGTTTGCTGACTACCTGATGTGCAGCAGTAGCAAAGTAATAACACTTTTCGGCCTAGGTAAACTAGACTCACACAACTACCGCTTTGCCAACACCGTGGCATCAAAAGCCAGAACAGCAGCAACAAATGTAGCACCTTTATACCTTCAACACCTTCAGCCCGAGGTAGAAACCACTTTTTCTCACTCCACTTGAAAAATAACAGGGTTAACCAAATAACCCCTTCCACCCATACCAGTGTTAGTTACTCTCACCAGGTAGGTTTAAAATGTCATTAATTTACATTTCATATTTATTTCCAGGATATCAAATGTCCTAAAAATATTATTATCTTATTACTTTTAGAACTAATCAATGACAAACAGTAGGACAAAAGCCTAATAAAACTGTGTGAGGACACACACACACATACACAAACCGTGTATGTGTGCAGACGTCACACAAGTCAAAACCCAATCCAGCACTCAGGTACTAATGTGGGTCTTAAATCAATATATTTTGAGCATTTCCAGTAAACAATGAAAAGTGTCAGTAACAGCAGCAGACAGGACTAGAATAGATCATGTTTACTCACCTGACCGTATTCTTTCTCTATAGCCGTGCGATGCTTACTGAAGGACCTTTGGGAGCAAACAGAAAACAACACATGACACACAGGACATGTGTAACGTAACACCTGCTCATGAGACAGACAGTGTGTCAGACCTGATCTCCTCCAGCAGTTCGGTGTCCAGATGCTGTTTGGTCTGCAGCTTGTTGAGCTGCTCTGAGAACACCACTTTCATCTGCTGGCTCTCCTTTACCTGTTCACACACGGGGCAGCTGTGCAGTAAGTCTCATTGATAAAAGACGATATTGGTGGGCTTTGTTTCACCGGAAGTTTTTCAGATTATAACTTCAGTGCTGACTATGGTGGCTCCCACTAATGGACACCTGGTAATGTTTGGCCTGACTTGGAACTGGGAGAGGTTCATAAAAAAACAACCTCCTTGACCAAAGCCTAATGACTAAAACAACATTCACTAGTCTACATTAGTTGCTGGTTTGTGCCACGTTATGCTGTGACAACAAAAAGTGCACAACAACATTTTATGGATTCCTAAAATTATATTTAATATAGTATATACAATAATTACAATAATTTTACATAATATAGTTATTGTGAGCTAAAATGACAGCCAGGTGCAGGGTACAAGGCTATTTTATAGGTCAAACAATGCTAACCTGTGACACAAATACAGCAGTCTCGCGGTATGATTTAGATAATTAAACCTTATTAAACAGTGTTATGTCATTTTCTGTTGTTGGTATCTCTGTAATGTATCATTCTATTGCTGTATAAGAGAAAAAGCCCACAGAAAAGTACAGCACCTTCTAGCTGAAGACAACAAATATTAGAAAGCTTCATTTACATTTCCAATTACTGGAAGTGGTCCCAAACATTAGCTTTGAGCAGGTCGTGCACATTACTGCCTATTAACGCGTTTAGGAGCTAGCTTATTCATCAGTCGAGCATGTTGAGGCTGTTAACACTTTGTTATTGAGAGCCAACACCTCAGCTGATACAAACCCAGTAACATCCCAGGTTGTTTCATTTCTTTAGCTTTTGAGTTGCAGGGAAAACAAAGGCTGACAAAACATTGAATGAGGCCATAAAAGAATTATTTTCAGAAAAAGTGAACCAACCCCGAGGAGTCAGTGCAGTGTGAATATTTTACTCATTTACGTCAGATTCTTGGTATCCTTACCTTTCTCGGTGGTGGCTGCATGTTTGGATGTAGCTGGCAGCTGTTCTCTCCGTTATGGCGTTAGTTTGTTGCACTTCTTGTGCACCGTTACTTCCTTTATAGTTTCACTAATGCACATGTGCAACTCTCTCTCCCTCTCTCTCTCTCTCCCTCTCTCTCTCACGCGCTCTCTCTCTCTCTCTCTCCCTCTCACGCGCGCTCTCTCTCTCTCCCTCTCACGCGCTCTCTCTCTCTCCCTCTCTCTCTCCCTCTCACGCGCTCTCTCTCTCTCTCTCTCTCTCCCTCTCACGCGCTCTCTCTCTCTCTCTCTCCCTCTCACGCGCTCTCTCTCTCTCTCTCCCTCTCACGCGCGCTCTCTCTCTCTCTCTCCCTCTCACGCGCTCTCTCTCTCTCTCTCTCTCCCTCTCACGCGCGTTCTCTCTCTCTCTCTCTCTCTCCCTCTCACGCGCGCTCTCTCTCTCTCTCCCTCTCACGCGCTCTCTCTCTCTCTCTCTCTCTCTCCCTCTCACGCGCTCTCTCTCTCTCTCTCTCCCTCTCACGCGCGTTCTCTCTCTCTCTCTCTCTCTCTCCCTCTCACGCTCTCTCTCTCTCTCTCTCCCTCTCACGCGCGCTCTCTCTCTCTCTCTCCCTCTCACGCTCTCTCTCCCTCTCTCTCTCTCTCCCTCTCACGCGCTCTCTCTCTCTCTCTCTCTCTCTCCCTCTCACGCGCTCTCTCTCTCTCTCTCCCTCTCACGCGCGCTCTCTCTCTCTCTCTCCCTCTCACGCTCTCTCTCCCTCTCTCTCTCTCTCCCTCTCACGCGCTCTCTCTCTCTCTCTCTCTCTCTCCCTCTCACGCGCGCTCTCTCTCTCTCCCTCTCACGCGCTCTCTCTCTCTCTCTCTCTCTCTCCCTCTCACGCGCTCTCTCTCTCTCTCTCTCTCTCTCCCTCTCACGCGCTCTCTCTCTCTCTCTCTCCCTCTCACGCGCGTTCTCTCTCTCTCTCTCTCTCTCTCCCTCTCACGCTCTCTCTCTCTCTCTCTCTCCCTCTCACGCGCGCTCTCTCTCTCTCTCTCCCTCTCACGCTCTCTCTCCCTCTCTCTCTCTCTCCCTCTCACGCGCTCTCTCTCTCTCTCTCTCTCTCTCCCTCTCACGCGCTCTCTCTCTCAGATTGCTGTTTGGCTTGAAATCCTCTAGAGGGCAGCAGAGTAACACTGGTTTGAAGAGTCCATGTTATTACTAATAATTCTTCTGTATCACCACAGGACAGCTGTTGAAAAATAGTAACCAACTAATAATAGTGTCTGTAACGAGGTCTGGGATTTTGTGTCCCCTTGCTATGCACATTCAAAAGCTTCCATTAAAACAGCTTCTCTGGAGCCTGCTTGGTCAGTTTTTCTGTGTTATGCACACAGCATGGTGAGCACTGAGTATTATGCTACAACAGACGTAAAAATGCTGAACAAAACTGTATTCTCAGTTATGTTTGCAGGAGTGTTCATTGTTCAACACACTGACTTACTCAGGCTACAGTAACTTTGCATCAGCACCACCTGCATATTGGACTCTCCTCTTTCCTGCTCACATCCTTGACTTATTTCTAAATTTCTGATATGTATTCTAATATCTGTAGGTACTATTGTGTGTATTTATCTTAAAATCTATGTGGAGAATGGTTGTCTATATATATTTCATCTAAAACTGTCACATGCTTTTTAATCAGGTTTAGCTAGATAAGCAGCTGAGATAGACCCCAGAAGCCTGAATGTTGTTTCCCAAAGCTAACCAGAATTATCAGGTGTTTATCTGGAGTGTCACAGAAGAACCCAGAACAACATCTAAATTACTGCAAGCCTCAGTTGCCTCAGTCAAGGTCAGTGTTTGTGTTTTTCTGTGAAAGCAGTCTGTGGACTGATGACACAAAATGACTTTTTGGAAGGTTTGAGTGCTGTTACATCTGGACAAAAGCTAGCACAACGTTTCATAAAAAGAACATGACACCAAGAGTCAAACGTGGTGGTGTGGTGGCCTGGGGCTCAGCAAAGGAGCCCAAAGTAACTGATGGAACCACGAACTTTACTGTCTACCAGAGAATTATCAGCTTTTGTCTGACGTTCAAGCGCACTTGAGTTATAAACTAGAACAATGATCCAAACAATACGTCCACTTAAAAACCGAAGCAGGAATCCAAACAGACATTGTTCAGAATGAAATAAAGCAATCGTGCTCTCCTAAATGTCCCAATCAATGACAGCAATTCCATGGACTCTGAAGAAAGACCCAATTTGCAGCATAAAATTTAAAAAGCTATATATTATATGCACTCAGGTTAAGTGGTGGAATTTGCAACAGGGAGAGCAACAGGTGAGTTTTAGGACCAGAGACTAAAGGCTTAATCTGTAGGTCTTGGAAGTTTTTCCACGACCTACCTTTCTTCTTCCATTTGTGCAACATCTCTAAAACTAGAGCAATCCTGTCTCAGAGTGACGCTGAAAGACTAGTTCATGCATTTATTACTTCCAGGCTGGACGACTGTAATTCATTATTATCAGGAAGTCCTAAAAACTCACTGAAAAGCCTTCAGCTAATCCAAAATGCTGCAGCAAGAGTCCTGACAGGGACTAGAAAGAGAGAGCAGACTTCTCCTGTTTTGGCTTCCCTTCATTGGCTTCCTGTTAAATCCAGAATTGAATTCAAAGTCCTGCTCCTCACATACAAGGTCTTAAATAATCGGGCCCCATCCTATCTTTGCTCTGGCACTGAGGGCTAATCCCAGTGTAGCAAGTGAACTTGGTGGTATTGGCCCAGTGTGACCGAACACAGGAAGGGACATAAAACCAGTTGAAGGGATGTTGCCATTCTCAGTCTTCCATGTCAGATTGTCAACTGCACAGGAAGGTTTAATGGCCTGCATTTGTATAGCGCTTTTCTTAGTCCCTAAGGACCCCAAAGCGCTTTATACTACATCCAGTCACACACACATTCACACACTGGTGATGGCAGCTACATTGTAGATGTCCTGGGGCGCACTGACAGAGGCGAGGCTGCCGGACACCGGCGCCACCGGGCCCTCTGACCACCAACCGAGACCGAAACAATACTGTTGCTCTGGGTCTAAACAGAGCGCGTTGTGTGTGACGTCTTCTTTTGCGCATGCGGCCACTTTGAGCGTTCACACTAGAGTGTGTTTGCTGTCGCATTTTATTTGTAGTGTGAACAAACAGACAAAAAAATCTGATTTGATCAAAAAATGTGAATTGAGCATTAAGACCTGCAGAGTGAACGTAGCCTTAAGCTGGTTTTATGGTCTTTCAAAGGGAGTGTGTCACTATCTGCTCCACCAGCACTGCACATCTGCCTGCAGTGAGCTCTGTTGCCAGATAGAGGCAGTGTACAGTGTATTTGACACAACCAGTTAGGTTCGTTTCAAATAAAAGGAACCCTGCATAATCCAGCATTAAAGAGAGGGAAGCCATACAATGTGATTTTCTGTGGGAACTTTCACATATCTCTCTTCCTCTGTCTGACTGTGGGTGGGCAGCTACTAACCAGTCTCTTTCAGTGGTAAGGCAGAGCTTCTGGAGACTTCAGGCACACCTGTTGCCCATCACCAGTTTGTACTAAGCCCAGCTTCCACTCTCACTTATTTTCCACTGTCACCCTGCGAGCCTCCTCCCCTGCCTCAGGCGTGGAAGATGTGAAGAAAAATACTTTTGTACCTTACCGGCTGGAAAGAAAAACACACTGCATTAACCTCTGTGGAGGTGGTGCTCAGGTTGATCCTCTTCAATCAACCTTTAAGCTCAAGAGAAAAATCTTAGTTGGTTGCTTGTTCAATTACCCTGTCAGGGACCAAGCAGTAAAGCATAAAGGACACAGGTATACTTAGGCTACGTCCACAAGTACCCGGGTATTTTTGAAAACGCAGATTTTTCTATGCGTTTGCACCTTTCGTCCACACGTAAACGGCGTTTTTGGTCACTGAAAACGGAGATTTCTAAAAACGCCTGCCAGGGTGGATATTTTCAAAAACTCAGTTTTTTGCATTTACGTGTGGACAGAAAAACGGAGAAAACGCAGCGTCAAAGGTGTGCGCATTTTTTGACGTCACACTGTGCGCCACGTTATTGTTTCGGTGAAATGAATTTCTACAATTGTCACGGGGTCCCCTTCCAGACCTCTCCCGGACAAACACAGGCGTAGTCGGTAAGGTATTAGTGTGGATACTTTATTTGAAACGGCCTCCCCAGTGCATAAAAAGATGGTTGCAAAGACATAAAACTGAGATCCGCGCTACACAGCCTGTATGTTACAACACACTCCCCTTCATCCCCGGCTCGCCGTCTCTTATATCCCGTAACCCCTCCCCCTTGGCGTCACCACCAATTCTTTATTCTAACTTTAATCCCCGTCTCCCTCCCCAAGAATTTCTTTTTCATTATACACTCACAAAACATATACATTGATACAGGCTCTCAACTATTTCCCGGAAGTCTACCCGACTTCATATACACATTAACGGCCCACGTAATGAGGCCATTCTCATGACGGTCCAGACACACGTGAACTCATTATTTAAACCCCACACCCCCATACCATCGGCTTGCGTCACCCTGCACGATTGGCGATCCCCCCGCACGTCTCCCCGACCGACGCCCTTAACAAGTAAGTGGGAACCAAAATCTAGCCACCCCCGATGCGGCTCACAACTTGCTCCTCACCCCTTTTATTCCTCTACTCGGTCGTCAGAAAGATACGCCGCCCCGGGTGCCAAATCGAACTAATGGTGGCGATCTAATGGTGGCGGTGCCATACTCAGCGGACTCTGCCTTGAGACGGGTCACTCCGTCACATCATCCCCTTCCCCCCGGAGGTTGGCGATGTGCGGCAACCTAGAGAGGTAATCCGCCACCACATTGAGTGTACCTGGTCTGTGCCGGATGGCGAACCTGAAAGGTTGCAGTGAGAGGTACCAGCGTGTAAGTCGGCTATTATGATCCTTCATGGACTGGATCCAGGTAAGCGCCCGATGATCAGTCTCCAACACAAACTCTCTTCCCAGTAAGTAATACCGGAGTTTCTCCAGCGCCCACTTAATCGCCAGAGCCTCCTTCTCCACCGTCGAGTAATTGGTCTCCCGCGGCAGCAGCTTGCGGCTCAGATATAGGATCGGGTGCTCCTCGCCCGGGTCCCCTTGAACCAACACGGCTCCCAGGCCGCTCTTGGAGGCATCCACCTGGACCAAAAACTGCTTCTTAAAGTCCGGACTCCAGAGCACGGGGGTCGTACACAGGCAAGTTTTCAGTCCCTGGAACGCCTGTTCACATGCTGCGGTCCATATGACCGGATTTCGTTGGTTCTTCCCCAGTAATGTCGTCAGCGGCGCCGCCATTGTTGCAAACTGGGGCACAAACCTTCGGTACCAACCAACCAGTCCCAGGAAAGCCCGCACCTCCTTCTTGGTGCGAGGCCGAGGACAATTCTGGATAGCTTCCACCTTATCCAGCTGCGGTCGCACCTCTCCTCGTCCCACCTGGTAGCCCAAGTAGCGAGTCTCCTGCCGCGCCCATTCACACTTCGAGGGGTTCAGAGTCAGCCCGGCCTTATGAATTCTTCCCAAGACCTCCGACAAATGCTGCATATGCTCCTCCCACGTGTGGCTGAAGATGACGACATCATCCAGGTAGGCGGCGCTGTAACCGTCACAGCCCTGTAACAACTTGTCCATCAGCCTTTGGAAGGTAGCCGGTGCCCCATGTAGGCCAAAGGGCATCACGGTAAACTGGAAGAGCCCGGCAGGGGTCCTGAAAGCAGTGTACGGCCTCGACGTCTCCTCCAGTGGCACCTGCCAGTAGCCTTTGCACAAGTCCAAAGTGGTGATATACTGGGCAGCCCCAATCTTCTCCAGTAAATCCTCAATTCGCGGCATGGGGTACGCATCAAACTCGGAGATGGCATTTAGCTTTCGAAAGTTGATGCAGATGCGTAAAGAGCCATCCTTTTTGAAGATAATGACCACCGGGCTGCACCATTCGGAGCAGGACGGCTCGATCACTCCAAGCTCCAGCATCTTCTCCACCTCCTGTCGCAGCTTCTCCACCAAGTGTTGCGGAACCCGATAGGGCCGTTGCCGGATGGGCTGTCCCTCTTTTAGCCGGATCACGTGTTCAACCAAGGTAGTCCGACCTGGGTTAACGGAACACAGCGAAGGCGTCTCCTGCAGAATTTTCAGTAGCTCCGCAGCCTGCTGTGAGGTCAGATGAGTCAATACCGGAGACCTTGGATCCGTAGCCTGCTCAGGTTCACTCTGTCCTCCTCCGTGCACCACCCTGGCCATCAGTGCCTCCCTCGGAGCCGGACGGGGCTGCTCCACCCATTCCTTCAGGAGGTTCACATGGTAGGTTTGTTTCGGTTTCTTTTTTCCCGGATGATGGATCTCATACGTCACTGGTCCCATTCGGCGAAGCACGATATAGGGCCCTTGCCATTTCGCCAGCAGTTTACTGTTGGAAGAAGGGAGAAGTAACAGCACCTTTTGTCCGGGCTGAAACTCACGTTGCCGGGCCTGTTGGTCATACCAGATCTTCTGGCTTCGTTGAGCATCCCGCAGATTGGCTTCGGCCTCGGCCTGGTACCGCTCCAACCGCTCTCTCATCTCCAGCACAAACTGCACCACCCCTTTCTCATTTGGAGCCACGGTCGAAGACTCCCACCCCTTTCGAACGAGATCAAGCGGCCCCTGTACCTCCCACCCATAGAGTAACTCAAAGGGGGAGAACCCCGTGGACGCCTGTGGAACCTCTCTATACGCGAACAAAAGAAAGGGTAACCACTGGTCCCAATCTTTTCCCGTGTCTGACACAAACTTCTGTAACATCCGTTTGAGAGTCTGATTAAACCTCTCCACCAACCCATCTGTCTGTGGATGGTACGGTGACGTCTTGATGGCTGAAACGCCTAACTGAGTGTGGAAGAGCTGCATTAACTTCGACGTAAAGTTAGTCCCTTGGTCGGTCAAAATCTCATCAGGTATCCCCACCCGAGAAAACAACTGTATCAGTGCGCGCAGAACATTAGGGGCTGTGATCGCTCGCAACGGAAACGCCTCTGGGAAACGGGTCGCGTAATCACACACCACCAATATGTACTGATAACCCCGACCACTTTTTACTAACGGACCCACAATGTCCATAGCTACCCTA
Organism: Diplotaxodon limnothrissa; assembly: GCF_057381915.1. Taxonomy (NCBI): domain Eukaryota; kingdom Metazoa; phylum Chordata; class Actinopteri; order Cichliformes; family Cichlidae; genus Diplotaxodon; species Diplotaxodon limnothrissa. Next base: position 3,003,994 of record NC_140597.1, on the reverse strand, counting down.
CGGAAGGGGATAGAGATGACCGGCAAGGGTTGTAGCAGAGCCCGATCCGATTTGCGCGCTGGGCAAGTTTTCTGACACACAGGGCATGCACGACAGTACTTCTGTACATCCGTATACATTGACGGCCAAAAGAAACGCGTACTAACCCGTAAATAGGTTTTTTGGCGACCCAAATGGCCTGCCCAGGGGAGGGTATGAGCTAAATGCAGAATGAGAGGTCTACAACTAGCAGGGATCACAAGCCGCTGGTGGTCCCCATCAACTGCATACAACACATTTTTCTCAACCACAAACTTCTCTTTTCCTCCCCATTTCCCTGTTCCCCCTTCAGGCACATTAGCAAACAACACTTCCAACGTCTCATCCTCCCTTTGCAACACAGAAATATTTTCAGGTACATCCCATTTCATGTTCTTATTGCCCGGTCCCTGGGACCATAGCTGCTTCTCAAAGCGGCGTTGGCGACGAGATTTTCTCGGCCCTTTCGTGCCACCCTCGCACAGACTACTGTCCAAGTCTGGCAGGGGTTGGCATCCCGCCTTCGTCTGGGCCCTAGTGACCACTGGGCCTAACACCTTCATTTGAACATTCCCCGTTTCCCTCCCTTTTGTCTCTGTGTCCCGCTCTTCTTTTTCTTGCAACAAATCCATAAGCACAGGCACATCCATCCCCAGAATAACCTCTACCGGCAAATTCTGTACCACCCCAACAGACAATAAATATGGCTGGTCATTAATAGTCACTGTTATTTCCACCTTTGGGTAGGGATGTTTGTCACCATGCACACATAACACTTCTTCTTGTCGACTATAGTCCACACAGTTCACTGGTACCAAGCTTTGCTTAATTAATGACATAAAACTACCAGTGTCCAGCAAAGCAGTAACCTGCTGCCCATTTACCCTTACAGTTTTATAGCGTTGCCCCTCAGCTGGCTGGACCTTTGTTGGTTCCGCCTCCAGCCGAGGTGCATAGCAGGCCCCAGTGACTTTGGCCTTCCGGATGGGGCACACCGAGGCTTTATGGCCTGGCTGCTGGCAGTAATAACAAAGAAAGTCCTTACCCGCTCCTCGTAGAGTGGATACCTTGGGGGCCCCGGATGGCTCGGGGTTACTCTCCCGCTTCGGCAGACCCGCGGATTGCGGGGACGATCGCTGTGGCGTCCCAGCTGAGCGGACCGGGGCCGCTCCTCTCCGCGCATTGAAATACTGCGTCACCAACTTGGCTGCGGCCAGTCCGTCCGCGGGCTCATGCTCCCTCACCTCCCCTGGAAGAACTCGAATTAGCTGCTCCAAAATAATCGCTTCTCCCATCTCGTCCTTCGTATGCTGCTCTGGTCGAAGCCAGCGCCGGTACAGTCCTTTCAGCCGGTAGTACGTCTCGGTGGGGCTCTCCCCAGGTGGAATAATATTAGAGCGAAACCGCTGCCGATACATCTCCGGGGAAATGTCAAATTTAACTAACAAGGCAGCTTTTAAATCCTCATAACAGTGGGCTCTTTCTTCATCCATTGCGGTATAGGCCTCCAACGCCTTCCCCGCTAGCAACGGAACTAGCCGACAGGCCCATTCATTCTCCGGCCATCTCCAGGTTCTGGCCACCCGCTCAAAGCGCAACAAATAGTTCTCAATATCTTCCCCCATCTGGTACGGTGGAATCTTTGGCCCCTCCGATCGCCTCCACTCTCCGCCCGTCTGGTCGAGGCTGCTTGTCGTTGCCAGGGACTGGCGAGCCGGTTCCTCCAGTAACGACGGCCGGTATTCTCGCTGCCGGGCCGGGGTAGGCAGCACCATCCTGGGGCTACTCGCTGTTACCGTGCTCGGTGTAGCCGTAGCGGCCGTAGTGCTAGCTCCCGCTAACACTTGCCCTGAGCTCTGCTGACTAGCTGAATCCGCCGGCAACAGCGCATTAGGAGAGGGAACGGTCCTCAGCCCCCTGAGTTCTGCCAATAACACCGTCTCTCTCCTTTGCTGTCCCGCCAGGAAGTCCCTCATCATCGCAATCAGTTCTCCATCACGTGCTGCGGTCGAGGTTGTAGGCAACTCCGGACCAATCCTGCCGGAAATCTCCTCCTCCTCTGCTGAAGAAGACGACGCCGGCACTGTGTCCCACGCCAGCTCCTCTGCTGTCTTCTCCCCCGGAAGCTCATGCTGCTGGGACCGCAGCCCTGTGCGCTTCGCTGGGAGGCGCGTTTTCCTCTTCCGACTAGCCATCCCACTCCTGACACCATATGTCACGGGGTCCCCTTCCAGACCTCTCCCGGACAAACACAGGCGTAGTCGGTAAGGTATTAGTGTGGATACTTTATTTGAAACGGCCTCCCCAGTGCATAAAAAGATGGTTGCAAAGACATAAAACTGAGATCCGCGCTACACAGCCTGTATGTTACAACACACTCCCCTTCATCCCCGGCTTGCCGTCTCTTATATCCCGTAACCCCTCCCCCTTGGCGTCACCACCAATTCTTTATTCTAACTTTAATCCCCGTCTCCCTCCCCCAGAATTTCTTTTTCATTATACACTCACAAAACATATACATTGATACAGGCTCTCAACTATTTCCCGGAAGTCTACCCGACTTCATATACACATTAACGGCCCACGTAATGAGGCCATTCTCATGACGGTCCAGACACACGTGAACTCATTATTTAAACCCCACACCCCCATACCATCGGCTTGCGTCACCCTGCACGATTGGCGATCCCCCCGCACGTCTCCCCGACCGACGCCCTTAACAAGTAAGTGGGAACCAAAATCTAGCCACCCCCGATGCGGCTCACAACTTGCTCCTCACCCCTTTTATTCCTCTACTCGGTCGTCAGAAAGATACGCCGCCCCGGGTGCCAAATCGAACTAATGGTGGCGATCTAATGGTGGCGGTGCCATACTCAGCGGACTCTGCCTTGAGACGGGTCACTCCGTCACAACAATACTGTTAATTCTACTCTCTGCAGTGTTTAAATGCTCACATATACACACAGTTACTGTCCGTCCACACAGACGACTCGGTTCTGCTTCTATGCCCCAGCTTTGTTTACTTTTTCCCGCCGAGGCTTCTAGACTTCTGATTGGCCAACATTTCTGCACGGTTAGGACTACATCGCCACCTGTTGGTTTGGCATGTTCATAGCAGCGTTTTCCTTCATTTCTGCCTTTATGTGTGGACGGGATTATTTTTTAAAACGAAAACGGAAAATCTCAGTTTTCAAAAATACCCGTGTACGTGTGGACGTAGCCTTAATTAAAAAATATATTTAACAAATCCAAAAAACTTAAACAGGCAGACCACTAAAAGAGGTCAACTTAACAAACTTAACTCAAAATAACAATCAAATCTCAAACAAACATAAGACAAACTTACGGAGCCCTGCAGGGGACATGGGAGAAAAAAAAATTAAGACGGACTTTTGCAAGATCTCGCAAAACAAAGTGGGGATCTCGCAAAGGTTTGCGAGATCTCGCAGAACAAACTCGGGATCTCGCAAAAGTTTTGCGAGATCCCGAGTTTGTTTTGCGAGATCTGGCAAAACGTTTGCCTTTAGTGCTTTAGCTTTAGTGCGCATGCGCCAACCAGCGTGCAGCCTGTTACAGTCGCTCCTGCTTTTCTCTTAGTTTAGCTCTTTTTTCTTACGTATTCTTTTTTTTTTCTGACTTGTATTTTCCTCCGTTTTCTATCTCTTACTCAATCATGTGGATTGAGAGAGTTTTTGTTCTTCTGGTGGCCGTGGAACTGTTACTTTTATCATGGAACGGGACCGCGGCACATCTCCTACACGCACGGACTGTTTACTCCAGAGATCAGCTGATCGCCCTGATGCCGGCCGGCTCGCTGGCCAGGCCCGCAGAAGTGCCCGCAGAAGTACCAGCTGAAATTTGGAGGAAAACACATCGGGGATGCAGAGGTCAAGGACAGAAGAGAAGAAAAAAGGTGACGGTGAGACAGCGGAGGCTCGAAGCGAGGAGGAGGTTTAAACCGTGTCTGCCGTCTATCGTGATGGGAAATGTGCGATCGTTGGCAAGTAAAATCGACGAGCTCTCAGCACTGGTACGGAGTCAGAGGGAATACCGAGAGTGTAGCCTGATGTGTTTCACCGAATCATGGCTGCACCAGGTCATTCCCGATGAGAATGCTTCCGTGGAAGGCTTCCACACTGTTCGGGCGGACAGGGACAGCATCGCTAGCGGTAAGCGTAAAGGAGGTGGGCTTGCTGTTTTAGTTAACAACCGGTGGTGTAACCCTGCCAACATAACAATCAAAGAAAGGATTTGTTGCCCGGACACTGAACTGTGTGCTGTTGGACTCAGGCCGTATTATTTACCCAGGGAATTCTCTCACGTCATCTTGGTGGCTGTTTATGTTCCCCCCTCTGCTAACCCCACAGCTGCATGTGACACTATCCACTCTGCCATAGCTCGGCTACAGACTCAGCACCCGAGTGCCTTTATTGTGATCTCGGGTGACTTCAACCATGTATCACTGGACAATACACTACCAACATTCAAACAATATGTGGACTGTCCCACCAGGGGAGAGAAAACTTTAGACTTACTGTATGCTAACGTCAAGGATGCATACAGCTCCTCCTCCCTCCCCCCACTTGGTAGGTCAGATCATAACCTGATTCACCTCACCCCCCGCTATGTGCCAATTGTGAGGAGGGAACCTGTGACCACCAGGACTGTTAGGAGGTGGTCAGAGGAGGCAATAGCGGAACTACAGGGCTGTTTCGAGGTGACCGACTGGGAAACACTCTGTGAGCCTCACGCCGAGGACATCAATGGGCTTACTGAGTGTATCACAGACTACATAACTTTCTGCACCGACTCCATTGTTCCAGCTCAGACTGTTCATTGTTACCCAAATAACAAGCCGTGGGTGACTAAGGACATCAAAGCCCTCCTCAACAACAAGAAGAGGGCTTTCAGAGGGGGCAACAAAGAGGAGGTGAGGAAGATCCAGGTGTTACTAAAGGACAAGATCAGAGAGGCTAAGGAAAATTACAGGAGGAAGCTGGAGTGGAAACTCCAGCAGAACAGCATGAGAGAGGTGTGGAGGGGCATGAAGACCATCACTGGATTCAGGCCAACCAACAGCAGGGGAGCTGAGGGAGGTGAGAATAGAGCCGACGAGTTGAATCTGTTTTTCAATAGATTCGACACCACAGTGTCTGCTCCCACCCCCACAACCTCACCTGTAGTCAGCCTGGAATCCAGAGCCACACCACTGTGCCAGCCTCTCTCTTCACATGTTGCCTCCTGTGAGATTCCTGACACCCCTCCCCCACCCATCACCTTCACTCAATACCAGGTTGAGATGCAAATGAGGAGACTTCACTCAGGCAAGTCTGCTGGACCAGACGGAGTGAGTCCCCTTGTCCTCAAGGCCTGTGCCCCCCAGCTGTGTGGAGTCTTTCATAAACTGTTTATGCTGAGTCTGAGTCTGCAGAGGGTCCCGGTGATGTGGAAGACATCATGCCTCGTCCCTGTACCAAAGACGCCTCGTCCCAGTGGCCCCCAGGATTACAGGCCCGTGGCACTGACCTCCCACATCATGAAGACCCTGGAAAGGCTCATCCTGGACCAGCTGCAACCCATAGTAAGACCACATCTGGATCCCCTTCAGTTCGCTTATCAGCCTCGTCTCGGAACAGAGGACGCCATCATCTACCTGCTCAATCGTGTCTACACCCATCTGGACCAGCCGGCGAGCACTGTGAGGGTCATGTTTTTTGACTTTTCCAGTGCTTTCAACACCATCAGGCCGACCCTCCTGGGTGATAAGTTAGCAGCGATGCAGGTGGATGCTTCTCTGGTGTCCTGGATTGTTGATTACCTGACAGGAAGACCACAATATGTACGTCTCCCACAGTGTGTGTCTGACAAGGTGATTAGCAACACAGGGGCACCACAGGGGACTGTCCTCTCCCCCTTCCTCTTCACCCTCTACACCACAGACTTCAGCCACTGCACAGAGACCTGCCATCTTCAGAAGTTTTCTGATGACTCTGCGGTGGTTGGATGCATCAGCAGGGATGATGAGACAGAGTACCGGGCTGTGGTCGACTCCTTTGTCACGTGGTGTGAGCAGAATCATCTGCAGCTCAACGTGGCAAAGACCAAGGAACTGATCGTGGACTTCAGGAAGACCAGGAAACACTTGACCCCTGTTTCAATCCAGGGGGTCAGTGTTGACATTGTGGAGGACTATAAATACCTTGGAGTACACATTGACAATAAACTGGACTGGGCTAAAAACACCACAGCACTTTACAGGAAGGGCCAGAGTCGTCTCTATTTTTTGAGGCGACTGAGGTCCTTCAACATCTGCCAGAAAATGCTGAGGATTTTCTATGAGTCTGTGGTGGCCAGTGCGATCCTCTATGCTGTTGCATGCTGGGGGAGCAGGCTGAGGGTCGCAGATGCCAACAGACTTAATAAACTGATCCGTAAGGCCAGCAATGTTGTGGGGATGGAGCTGGACTCCCTCAAGGTGGTGTCGGAGAGGCGGATGCTGTCCAAGATAAAGACAATGTTGGATAACACCTCCCACCCACTCCATGACATGCTGGTCAGTCACAGGAGCTCGTTCAGTGAGAGACTGAGATTACCGAAAAGCACCACTGAACGACACAGGAAATCATTCCTGCCTGTGGCCATCTCCCTGTACAACGCATCCACTTAACACACTGTTTGCTGCTACAACTACACATGTTTCTTTTCCAAATATTTATTTATAAGTGACTTATGTATGTATGTATGTATATATATGTATATATTGTACTATTCTTAGTTAGCGTATTGTCTGTCTTGTCTTAATGTTGGTTTAAAATGGAGCACTGTAACAAAAAATAATTTCCCCCAGGGATCAATAAAGTATTCTGATTCTGATTCTGATTCTGATTCTGATGGTCCCCCATAAATATTTGATTGTAAATAAGGTGAAAGAAGTCTCATTTAAAATTCTACATAAATGTTATCCAGCCAGTCACTACATGGTAAAATTTAAAAGGGACATAAATACTAATTGTACTTTCTGTGGGGATCATCCAGAAACTGTGACACATCTTTTTTGGTACTGTTCTTTTACACAGAGATTCTGGAAGGAATTTAGCAGCTTTGTTATTGTCCATATTTTAAGGGAGTTTTCTTTACGATGGGAAAATGTTTTATTCTGTTTCTTTAAGTTCCCCAAGAAGCATGATAAATGTTTTTTTATGATAAATTTGTTAATACTTTTAGCTAAATTTTTTATCCATAAATGTAAGTTTACTAACAAAACACCATATTTCTGTCATTATTTTAAGGATGTGCACATGCACATACAATCAATATCAGACTGCACCAACAAAAAGGCTCTCACAACAATATATGTATGTGAATTTTTGCGTGTATTCTTATAATTGTTACCTTTTTCTTTTACCCCTGGCTTTTTGGGTTCATGTTCTGTTGTTTTGTATACTTCATCTGTTCGTATGTTGTATACTCATTGTTTGTTAAATAAAGTTTAAAACAAAAACTTCAGCTCTTCCAGCCCTTTGCCAGACAGAAGAAACCAAACCCCAAAGAAAGATGTATTAATATAACATAAAACACAACTTTGACCATATAAACACTGGAAGGTGTGATGGAAGAATAAATACATTTAATAAAGAAACAATATTGAACAATAAGTAGAATACATTTAAAGTAGTGACTGCAAAGTAAACTAAAGTGAATCAACTGGTGGTGAAGTGTGGAGCTTACCATGTGTGGCTTGCCATCACATACCCCATTACGTTCCCTTCTTAATGTTGGTGAATTTCAACAAATTAAGTCTTTATAAGAATGTGACTTTGTTTTCAACTGTAACCCTTGTTATCCGACAATAAAAAGGGTAGTCTAATTTTCCTTTGAAACCTTGCCAGTTGCCGTGTGAAAGAAATTTTCAAGCAAATAGTATTGAAAAAAGATAAATTTAGCAGCTTTCCACATCAAAAGGCGTTCTCTACTTTTTGCAAGTTTGACACAAGACGCAGTTGAACACAGCAATAATTCTTAGAAAGTAAAACCACTTTGCCACATCTGAGAGCTTTATCAGAGAGCGCTGCGAAATGGAAGAGTCCACGATGTAAGAGCCGAGAGACGGCAACAAGTTATTTTAGTCCCGGGTTAGTCTCTGGTGTAAATAAATCAAGCTCAATCTCATTACGTTCACATAAATCCTAGTTTGAATAGTAGGTTAGATTTGGCAGGTATTTCATGTCCTGACACAACCCAAAAGGCTGGTTTGTGTTTCCAGCTGGAACTTAACTTGCTTACCCAACAAACTTAATATTGTGAAGGACATTTATTGCAAAAAATGAACAAAAACCTGTCAGTGGATGTAGTGTTAATATTACTCATGAATTGAAAGTGGTGGATTAGCACAGTGTTTAAGCAGTAACCACTTTTACCTTACCGTTAGCTCCTTTTCATTTATCAGGTTCTTAGTATGACTTTACCTTCCTATGTGGTGGCTGCATGTTTGGAAGCTGTTACTGTCAGTTTGTTTCAGCTGTGGTGCATTCTCACTTCCTTTTTAGTTTCACTAATGCACATGTGCAACTCGCTCTCTCTCTGTGATTGAAAGCCTATAGAGGGAAGCAGAATCCAGTGCACAGGCTGGTTTTTCTTACCTATCCCTCCTCTGTTCCACATCGAGGAAAGCACTTTGATAACTGAAGAATAAAGTTGTCATCAGCATCAACCCGTCTCTTCAGTGCTGTACATACAGCATGGTCAGTATTACGTTTCGTGCCAGAAAACATAAAACTCTGTATTGTAAGTTATGTTTTCAAAGAATATTGATTTTCTATAGAAAGGTGGCTGCAGCAGTGTTTGTTTGGTGCTGTGTTTGTAAACGGATAAAAGGATTTCTGATCAGGAAGAGAGCTGGTGGGATATTTGCATGCCATAGAAGAATACGAGAGCTCAGGCAGAGCTGTGTCATTGCAGCATGAAAGCAAAAAAATTGTTGTGTAGAGAAAATCACGACTACAATCAGCATTATGTTCTCAAACCAAATGGCATATTTGAAAACAAAAAAACAATCGGTAACAGGTAAACATTTTTAATTTGCACTTTAATAAATAAATAATAAATAATATAAATAGAAAGCAACATTAGAACATATCTGAAAACAGGTCAGCATCAGTAAGTTAAATTCCACAAAAGAACTGCTGTCATACTGAGATAGTGTCTGATTTACTCACTGACAGATTAAATAGATTATTTATGAGGCACAGGGACCTACAGGGCACTTAAGATGACTTTTCTTTTGTTGAGAACTTATACAGTGGTCCATTATTTCCCAAACTACAGAGCAAACTTAAATATGCGGCCAGTCTCTACCATAGGAAAAGTGTATCAAAGGAAAGTGTAAACAATAGTATTTTTCTGTGAAAAAGTAGTTGAACACAATTTCATATAAGCTAACATCAAATGTTGCAGCAAATCACTTTAACCAGACTTTCCATGAACACAAAGGATTCAGAATGAATCTGGATGCCAGTTGTATTGCGACAGAAGAATCAGGTGGTAAATTTCGCTGTTTTTAAGCAACTGTTGTAACACTGAAACAGCGTTTCCAGTTTCTTATGAAACTCTTTTGGTTCGATTGATTGATACGGTTCTGTCTGCACACACCCAGACGTCACGATACTCTAAAGGAAAACACATTAACAGAGATTAATGTTAAAAAGTGACATGAATGATTTTAGGTTCAACATAAATGAACAGTCATGATCGCTTACCTGAGAGAAAAGTTTCAGGCGCTCTGACAGGTTTGAGATGAGTGAGTTTGGGTCTGTACAGTTGAGTAACTTGATGCCCTCGATAAAATACTGAATGGAAGAGTTCTTTCCAGAGAAACACAGGAACATTAGTACAAACGTTGGGAATCCTACTTGTAAGTAGCTGTAAGTATCCTACTTATGCTGTTTAACTCCCAGAATGTAGCAGGTTTAGTCCTGCATGTTATAACATAGTAAGTACGTCAGAATGTCAGTTTACACAGACATTCGTTAGAAATTTGATTAAAATGGTTTAAACCCCCAGACTGAATTTAAAAGTGAACAGTAAATCTCTAACATCCCCCATTTTCTCAATTTAACACTTGTACCACAATTATACTTGATTTTTGAAAGCATGCCTCAATTTATACCCTAATGGGAACTATAACTGAGAAACATAAACATCATATTTGAACTAGTTATGAGACCACACACAGGATAGTGTTTTCTGTGGTCACAAAGCAACAGAGCTGAGCCCTGTTGCTACAACACAGCGGCGACAGGACTTTTTAAATGACGAATGTACTTGTGACAATGACAATAAAGAATATTCATATTCATTCATTCAATGCAGTTCATGAAGCAGCTTTCATGCCCAGTTGTGTCCTAACAAAGTATAAATCCAAGAGTAAGCACTTTTAAAGGATCTTTGTGCTCGTTTTCATTACATGTCTCCCTATCCTACATCTACATGCACCCCTTTTAAAACCTCTCATGATTGAAAATTACGGCACTTGGTAATGATAACTCCGACTTACCGATTGTGCTACGGAGATGTTTAACTGCTGAGAAAACACAGTGAGAAAACAGAGATGAGCCATCATATTCTTGAATCAGTAAACCAGCATTTGTCCTTGTGCTGTTGTTCAGTACGAGGACAAATGCAAGAGTTACAACTTGTTTTACTTGTTTCAACTACTGACAAGAAGGAAAGTGGATGGGTGCACTTTATAAGGATGTGTTTCTGTATGTATGTAAAAAAAGAGATGAATTAGAAAGCAAGCATCCTCCAGTCAACAAAGCTGCACATGAATAGCTGAAATTAGTTCAGATGAGATAAGAGGGAAGCAAAGAGGAAGTGGTAAAGATGCAGAATAGAGCACGCATGATAGAAAATGCATTTGTGAACGTTTTTGAACATTTTTTAGTGACAGTCAAAAAAGCATTATCAGTCTGTTTGCTTATTGTATATCACATTTAACCTCGTGTGAATTATAATTTTATATTCTGTTGTTTTTTTTAGAAATGATTTATGAATGCAAGCTGTGTTGTTAGTCCAATCTCTTCCCTCCTGTTATATAACAATCACAGTCACAGAATGAAAGCACGGGAAATAAAAACGCCACCGCTAATGACCAGCGTTAGAACAGAATTTGTTGTGCACTGAAATACTTACTACTCATGGTTCAGTATCATTACTCATATGTTTTCTCACAAGTGCAAGAGCAGTGTAATTATATAAATATATAATGAATGGAAATAATGTAGGAAGCAGGAATACAGATAGACATTGTTCAGAAAGAAAGAAAGCAGAGGCCGCTAAGGGCTAACAGGCTCATGAATTTGAACTCCAATCAATTAAAATGACAGAGAAGTTGGTGAGAAAAGTCATAAGTTCAAGCAACACAAGGTGTCAAATGGGAAAAAATAAATTGTAGGCTTACAGTTTTGCTGGACTTGTCAGAACACTCCTGTCAAAAGGAGAAACAGAGTTGAAGCAACAGCAGTAACAGACAACCTAAATGTCAAATAGATGCCAAGCAGCAACATCGGCTACTTTATCAGCTATCTATTCCGCACTTCACCCACACAAAGTCAGCAGTTTTCTTGTAGCTTACATGAGAATGGTGCAGGTGAATCCCTGAGAAGAGGCTTTTGATTCACCAATTCAAAGTTTTACCCCTGACATACTGAAACCCTACGTTACACGTCTATATAACAACCTAAAACCTAAACGAAAAGAGAAACACTTTGGATAACAAAGTATGTAATCAGATAAAGCAGACAGGACACAATAACATCTGACTGCTTTTTAAAAGATGGTTTTGTGCATAATTTTGTTGAATTTCTTTATAGTTCTAAGTACCACCACATAAAAAGAATCACAATACAATTTTTCACTCACTGGTTGGTCAGCTTACCTTCAGAGCATTAAGCTCTGTATTGGTCGATAGTACCGATCGTGCTGATGCACAATTATTGGTAGCAGGAGCTGAAAAGGATGAAATGACAAAAAGAGCCAGAAGCATTGGGAGCAGCATCCATGAAGAGGTGGAGGTAGAGGATCCAGTCATGATGACAATAATAGATATAGACCTGAGAGCTTACGCTGAAATATTCTTTTAGATTTTCAGTCAATATTTTAATTCAAATAATTGAATAACAGGCTGTATTTTCAAGCTCAGATTCGGTCCCTGCAAAGGTACTGTTAACTGTATAAACTGTTAACTGTTTATACAGCTTTATCAGTTTTCGTCCCAAGTGTTGTTGCATGAACCTTCTACTGAGTTTGTGGATAGGTGATAGCTTGCCACCTTTTTAATACACCGGGTCGACACATTTCCAAACTTTGGGGAATCCCTACTTGTGTGTCCATTAGGTGATGCTCCCACACAGGATGTCCTTAGTCAATAGGACCCTGACATGGTGGCAAGACTGATACAGCATGTTTGTGCTCATGCTAGCCACATATCAGTGAGATCTCACTACTTATGACTGTCGCGGCATTTCCTCACCTCTGTGAAGAGCTGGCCGTCACTGTACAGAGGAAAATAAGTCAGATACTTTCTCTTTTGTAGTTTGGTGGCTGTGCACTGAAATCAGGTTTTATCCAGCCAGCAGCTCTGAGACTTGGTGTCAACTTGGTGAAACAGGTAACAATGTAGCACGATGGTAGAACTTGGAGAAAATTTAATTTGATTGTATTTATACAGCTCCAAATCACAACAAGTTCATCATATTGTAATGATAATAATGTCGTTTATTGATCCCCATGGGAAAATTACTCTCTCTGCAATTGAACCATTCTCTCAGTGAAGCAGTGGGCAGCCTCTAAGCAGGCACTGTAAAGTGCTTTGAGTGCTCAGAAGAGTAGTAAAGCACTATATAACAACCAGTCCATTTACCATTTAGCAGTAAATGCATGTAAATGTCACTTTCCAGTGATTATTTTCATGTTGACTTGTAATAAAATATCTCTGCTGTTACTGCAGTTGTAACTTTGCATACATTTCATCTTTTGGAGCATGAGAAGGACACAGTGGACTTTACAGTTCTGTGTAGCATAGCAGAGAAAACAAAAGACATGCATAGATTCATGCTTTTGTCTAGTTGGCTAAGAATCTTACAATAATAGTATTTTTGTGGGCTAAGTGAATGAGCAGTTGTATTATTTTGTTGGCCATTATATGCACAATGCCAGTTACAGAGGTTGGGGACCGCTGCTCCAGACCATGCACCTGAACATATAAAAGTGATGAGCACCACTTTCATTGAATTTTGAGTGTTTTAATCAACCTTGTTACACCTGTGGGAATCCACTCACTCGCTTACTGACTGAATTTGGTGGCAAAAAAATGTTTTTGTGCTAATTTAAGAGCAGTTAAATCACACCGGTCCATCTTAACCAGGAACACTAAAGTAAGGGGCGGGAGGTGAACACAACCGGAGGGCTAATCTGTGCTTCTCTTTTTACTGTGTGAGAAAAGGGTGATGGAGAACACAGTGTAGTGGAAGAATGGGTGAAACTGAAGACTTACGGAGCTCAAGGCTGGAGCTGAACAAAAACACCCTGATAACGACTGTGTTGAGTCTGTTCCTTCCCATTCCATGCAAGGCCACCTGGGTTGGCTGGAAGACTGTTTACTTAGCCTGGCAGGGCAAAGGACACTGTCTCAGCTGAGCTATGGACACGCACACACATACATATACTGATAAGCACTCACTGACGCATCACCCTCCCTACCCCGGATCCAACGCTTACCTCCCCTCTGATGTGGACATCGGGTCAGCTGGAGGCGCAGTCGAAGATTGCAGCGGTGCCAGATCAGATGTACACACTGGAACTCTTTGCCATGCTGCTGTCTGTGTTTATTGTGCTATGGTGTGTTGATATCTATGCATTCCTGTATTATCCTTCTGTGTTACGTATTTCCATGTTTTTTTCCTCGCTACCGAGCCTGACCTGTCTCCCCAATGTGATGTTTGTATTGTATGTACGGTCAGCAAGGTCTGTCATCTCGGTTGTGGGCAAAAGACCTGCAGCTGACAAATAAAAGCTATCTCTCACAGGCTAGCAGTCTTGGCACAAGCAGCGAAAGCAGATATGAGGAGATGTGTGGAGATGAGAAATGAAATGAGAAGAAAAATTCTCCCTTGTTTTCTTGTGAACCTATAAACATACTGAAAAATTATGCAAGTAACTGACATTTGTTTGTTATAGAAATCTGCAACCTGCTGTTGTTTAGTAAGATAAAATGTGTCAGACAAAGTTGGATGAACAAATATTAATTTTCATGTAATTACTTGTGCTTTTGGAAACTGTAAAGTTTGACCTTTTATTATGGAAATAAATGTTGGCATTTAATAAAAGTCAAATTCACCCAAGAAAAGCTTAATAATCTTTCATGTTGTGTTCGGGTCCAATTTGACTGATTTACAACTTAAAACACTCATAAATATTGTGTTTTACATCTGATTGCCTCAAGGCCTTCTGACATCCTCCAGACCAGCGGTCTCCAACCTTTTTTTGCGCCACGGACCCGTTTATGCCCGACAATATTTTCACGGACCGGCCTTTAAGGTGTCGCAGATAAATACAACAAAATAAAACTAGTACCAGTACTGAAAAACAGAAAATTTATTCATAACACACGTGAAAAGACCCAGGAAAACAGAGTTAACGATAAAAACGATGACAAAATAACGCTGGAAACCGATAAAAACCCTGAAAACCAGACATTTCACACCTGAGCCTCAACTCTCGCGGCCCGGTACCAAACGACCCACGGACCGGTACCGGTCCGAGGCCCGGGGGTTGGGGACCGCTGCTCCAGACCATGCACCTGAACATATAAAAGTGATGAGCACCTCTTTCATTGAATTTTGAGTGTTTTAATCAACCTTGTTACACCTGTGGGAATCCACTCACTCGCTTACTGACTGAATTTGGTGGCAAAAAATGTTTTTGTGCTAATTTAAGAGCAGTTAAATCACACCGGTCCATCTTAACCAGGAACACTAAAGTAAGGGGCGGGAGGTGAACACAACCGGAGGGCTAATCTGTGCTTCTCTTTTTACTGTGTGAGAAAAGGGTGATGGAGAACACAGTGTAGTGGAAGAATGGGTGAAACCGAAGACTCGGACTTACTTAACATTCTCTTATTAACTGAAATTAAAATCAAGCCTTTCAGAACCTTAACTCTGTGTTTTATGTGACAGAAAGAAATTAAGGCAAACATCTCTAATTTGCACGTCTTCACCCGAGCCATGCAAATGATCAGTTCTGAATTTTGATCAGATTCTGGAACAGCATTCATTATGATTTTGGTAGAAGAACATTACATCAGGAACTGAAAACAAGCAGTACATGACCAAGTTTTCAGAGTTCACTAGAAGTGTTCAATACAAAGTGTATTTCACCCAGCTGCAGTGAAGGGTTGCTGCTGTGGTGAAGACAGATATTAGTAAAGTGTCAAGATTAGCTTTATGAACCATCCCCATCCTTGCATTTTGAAACTAGACACTCTGTTCGGCTTACCATTTACCAGTCACATCAGCTTTTGACATATCATGCCTTTTGAACATGTTAAAGTAGTTAAAATATGAAATAAACACAAGAGAATAAATGATCCTATTAAAATAAATACTAAATGAACATTGACGTTTTTGTAAAAACAAGTTTTGAGGAGTGATTTAAAAGCAGACAGCTTGCTAACTGCAGCTGCTCCATCCCTTTTGCATTGAGGCGGGCTGTGGGAAGAGTTAGGAGAGGTGGGGTTAGGTTAAAGTAATAAATAAAAGTTTAAATGAGTTTGGTATCTTAAACTGATTTAAACTGGTTTGGTATCTGGTGGCCAATGTAGTGGAGCAAGGGTAGGAGGGATATGCAGTCTCTGATAAAGGTTTTGAAAAGACTGGAGGGGAAATATTCCTCTTCCATACTGGTCGATTGCTTGTCATCTTTATTTTAGTCATTAGACACCATCTTGCTCAATTATTCCATTACATTCCCCTGGAATTACCGACCAAGACACTTTATTAATGTTGGTGGCAATGTGGGTGCAAACCTCACACAGAATTCCACTGATGAAGTAAAATGATAACAACGTGGCTTTGTTTCCTCTGCAAAACTAATTTTGCTTTGAAGGTTTTCAAGCTGCCGTGTGAAAGAAAGAAGACAAAAAGTTAAAAGATCATTTTTTTAAAAGAGGTATCGTGACAAACAAAACAAAATCTAGCACATTTTCGCACTAAAAGCCTAACATATCGTTCGTTTGTGACACAGACGAACTCAGCAGCGATTCTTAGAAAGTAAAACCACCTCGCCACATCTGAGAATTGCTGCTTTATCAGAGGGATACGAAATGGAAGAGTTCAGGAAGTTAGGGCGCACAGAGGTGCACGTCGCTTTGGTATCAAGCTAGTCTCCAGTATAAATGAATTAAACTTAATTTTATACCCATAAATCTCCATTTGAACTGGTCTGTGTTATGTAATTCATTTTGCTTTGCTAGATGACCTCATACGCCTTTGTTAAAAAACAAAACTAATTACAAAAAAGAAGCAGACACCTTTTCATCTTTCTTTCAACAACATGTTATAAAAAGGGTTGTGAAGTAACGTTTTGTGTATCTACAACATTTTGCGGTGTGATGTTGGCCCGCCCTTTGCAGCTATAACAGCTTCCTCTGGCAAGACCTTCCACGAGGTGCAGCTGCGTGTTTATGGACCATGCCGGCCTGACAGGTCTTTAACACGGCAGTATCGCTTTACCCAGCTGTGCTAGCTAATTATAGGTCACTCTCCAACCTCTCTTTATTTTCAAAGATTCTTAAAATATCAGGTTTATTTGGTTTATTTAAAGCAGGGGTCTCAAGCTTAAATGAGCTGTGGGCCACTGCTATCACTGTCGTCTCCTGTGAGGGCCACAACAAACAAATGAGAAAGCACAAACATTTCCAAAATTCTAATGTTTTGTTGTATTTTTAAAATTTCAAATTTTGTATAACAAGACAAATTTTTTCCTCTCACTCTTAACTAACTGAAGCCTTTCATTAAACTACCAGTTAAACACTTTTTCTGTCCGGACCCGTGGCAGCACCTCTGCTATAATTTTGTTCCTATTTGTTGAAATTTAATGCAGACATAAGTGTACACATTAGTTTTTGACTGCTCACACGTGTGTACTCTCTGCTGCACATATTAAACCATTTTGTGCTTTTAAAAAAACGTATTTTAACATTGCACTCAGCAATGAACAGAACAAGTAACTTCAAGGGTCAAACTGCGTTGTATTTATTCACGTCAATATATGGGGTCACAAGTATGGGTGGCGTGGGCCACAAGTGGCCCCCGGGCCACGAGTTTGAGACCCCTGATTCAAATCATCACAGCGACAGTGATTCGGAAATCAGAGACTTTTAATATTAGGCTTCAAGCTTTCCCTTCTAATAAAGCATATAGTTAGGCCTGGATCAGGTGACCCTGTCACGCTGCACAGGCCTCGGCTGCTGGGGATTCCCATGATGCATTGAGCATTTCTTCTTCTCTTCGTTAGTAAAGAGTTGTGAACAAATGCATTTACTGAGACTTTAAAGACAAACTTCAGCTCTCAGCTTTACTTATTGCTTTTGCAATAGGAGTTGGGAAATTCAAATACAATTTCCATAACTGAACTTGTTTTTGCTTTTTTGTGATTTTAATAAATAAATCACCCTGTCTAATGTTTCTTTAACTTTATGGATGTTTTCTTCTTTCGGGACTTGATGAGCACTCGGGCCATATTTTTATACATTTACAGCAGTTGTTGTACTCGTAGATGTGACAATGAGTTTTGTTTCTGATTCACCAAAAGTCACGTTTTCTAATGTTTTCTAATGTAAATATCTTTGCAGATCTTTAATTTGTGGAGCCTTTCATTCAGACCAAAGTTCACTCTAAATGTTCTGTAAGACCTTTTCATCTGAAGTTGCTGATATAAGGTCACCAAAAACACCAGGACACAAACTTGTCAAGGGGTCATCAAAATTATTCATCATGTTGTAGAAACGCGTTGTAAACGATCCTATGAGAGACTCACACCTCGTTTGTCAGCTCACTGAGGTTAACCACTCTGCAAATATGAAAGCGTTACTAAATAAACACAAAAGGATGTGAAATGAGTAAGAGGCCGTCGGCATTCTCTGTTTAGACATTTTGGGGAAAATACTTGTTTTACTTTTTGGCCAGATAGGATCAGACCTGTTCATCTCAGTAGGTGATGTCCATCAGAGGAGGTGGGGTTTGTGTTACTTCACCAGTAAGCTGAGCTACAGTGGAAGTGGCAAACACAATGCAGAGTTGCCCTTTCTGCTGTGGTTAGGCAGCAGAAATACGAGGCCCTTACTCTGCGATTACTGCTGATGAAATTTCAGTGTTTTACACTTGTTTCAATAACATTTGGCAAACTCAAGAAACGTATCATACATACACACAAACACACACACACACACACACACACATATATATATAATATATATTTAATATATAATTTATTACGTGATCCTCTTTGAAAGCAACAGATAAAAACAATATAGTAATATAGTATATATAATATAATGTATATAATATAATATAATATAATGTATATAATATAATATAATATAATATATAATATAATATAATATAATATATATAATATAATATAATATATATAATATAATATAATATAATATATATAATATAATATAATATAGCAAAAAACAAAAACAAAACTCCGATGTACAAATCCTGGAATTACCTCACATTTGACTTAAGATAACGGAAATTAGTAACAATAATAATAATAAAAAAAAACCTACTTAGATTTTTACACATCTGGCATCAAAAATGTGTTTTTGGTGTGTGTGTCATCAACATGTAATCCATTTTTTTCTGACTGCAGGACATTCAACTATTTGATGCAAACAAACACAACTTTCTAGGGAAACAACCTCACACCATCTCTAAGTATGTTTGTGGTTTGGGGTTTCTTTAGTGCCTCGAGGTCTGGGAAACTTTGAAGCATGACACTTTGAAGATAATCTGAGGCCAACTGTCCAAAGTGTCAAAGGCTGAACACACGTTAACCTTTTCCTCAGAAAAACATTGAAAGCTAAAATGTATTTGCTCAATACCTAAATGAATGGAGGAGTTGATATTCCTTGTGATTTTGTGATTTTCAGCTTTATCTGTGGCTGACGAAAGTAAAATAAATTAAAAAAAAATCAGCAAAAATGTGATGTAGCCGACTATCTAAACTGATATGGTTTATAACACATAAATATATCACATTGGTAGGATATGCATAACATAAAATGCTACAACAATAAATAATTTCTTAATTAAATATTTTTGTTTATAGCAAAGTGTAATATACAAATCTGTACTTCCCTACTTGGGCTGTGTTTGAATTGTGTGAGCCGTTGTGGAGTGCTGTTTGGTTCATTTTCTTAAGCACACATCTGGTTGTGGTCTATCCACTCCACTGGGGCACAAACTTGGGTTCATCAGGACCCTACACCACCAGGCAGAAAAAAGGGAGCATATAAAAACACAAAAAATAAAGAAAGCAAGAAGACATCAACCACGGAGAAACAGAACCACAGACAGGGTCAGTTTGAATGTCTGAGCACACCCCAGACCCGGAAACACCTTCAGACAAAAAAAACTGGTTGAGCCAAAGAAGAAAACTCCCCACCACAAGCTAAAGAACATCTGTCATGGTCCTCCGGTTTGCCTTGGGTTGCTGTCTTCACCCCCTCCCGCCAGGGCAGCGCCTTCTGCAGACTCATCATTCCTGATCATTCCAGCCTGTACTTAAGACCTGGGCGGCGTACTGTTCCTCCCTGGATCGTTGTACTTACCTCAGTTAGTGTAGTCTCTTCTTAGTGAATTCCCTTGTGTTTCCTGGTTTTCTTCAAACAGCTGTTTGTCCATCTCCTCATACAGATCTCCCTGGATCCTTCTTGGCTGAGGATCAGTGAGGATCTGCGTGGAGTAGATGGAGTACAGGGAGTGCAGAATTATTAGGCAAGTTGTATTTTTGAAGAATAATTTTATTATTGAACAACAACCATGTTCTCAATGAACCCAAAAAACTCATTAATATCAAAGCTGAATGTTTTTGGAAGTAGTTTTTAGTTTGTTTTTAGTTTTAGCTATTTTAGGGGGATATCTGTGTGTGCAGGTGACTATTACTGTGCATAATTATTAGGCAACTTAACAAAAAACAATATATACCCATTTCAATCATTTATTTTTACCAGTGAAACCAATATAACATCTCCACATTCACAAATATACATTTCTGACATTCAAAAACAAATCAGCGACCAATATAGCCACCTTTCTTTGCAAGGACACTCAAAAGCCTGCCATCCATGGATTCTGTCAGTGTTTTGATCTGTTCACCATCAACATTGCGTGCAGCAGCAACCACAGCCTCCCAGACACTGTTCAGAGAGGTGTACTGTTTTCCCTCCTTGTAAATCTCACATTTGATGATGGACCACAGGTTCTCAATGGGGTCCAGATCAGGTGAACAAGGAGGCCATGTCATTAGTTTTTCTTCTTTTATACCCTTTCTTGCCAGCCACGCTGTGGAGTACTTGGACGCGTGTGATGGAGCATTGTCCTGCATGAAAATCATGTTTTTCTTGAAGGATGCAGACTTCTTCCTGTACCACTGCTTGAAGAAGGTGTCTTCCAGAAACTGGCAGTAGGACTGGGAGTTGAGCTTGACTCCATCCTCAACCCGAAAAGGCCCCACAAGCTCATCTTTGATGACACCAGCCCAAACCAGTACTCCACCTCCACCTTGCTGGCGTCTGAGTCGGACTGGAGCTCTCTGCCCTTTACCAATCCAGCCACGGGCCCATCCATCTGGCCCATCAAGACTCACTCTCATTTCATCAGTCCATAAAACCTTAGAAAAACCAGTCTTGAGATATTTCTTGGCCCAGTCTTGACGTTTCAGCTTGTGTGTCTTGTTCAGTGGTGGTCGTCTTTCAGCCTTTCTTACCTTGGCCATGTCTCTGAGTATTGCACACCTTGTGCTTTTGGGCACTCCAGTGATGTTGCAGCTCTGAAATATGGCCAAACTGGTGGCAAGTGGCATCTTGGCAGCTGCACGCTTGACTTTTCTCAGTTCATGGGCAGTTATTTTGGCCTTGGTTTTTCCACACGATTCTTGCGACCCTGTTGACTATTTTGAATGAAACGCTTGATTGTTCGATGATCACGCTTCAGAAGCTTTGCAATTTTGAGACTGCTGCATCCCTCTGCAAGATATCTCACTATTTTTGACTTTTCTGAGCCTGTCAAGTCCTTCTTTTGACCCATTTTGCCAAAGGAAAGGACGTTGCCTAATAATTATGCACACCTGATATAGGGTGTTGATGTCATTAGACCACACCCCTTCTCATTACAGAGATGCACATCACCTAATATGCTTAATTGGTAGTAGGCTTTCGAGCCTATACAGCTTGGAGTAAGACAACATGCATGAAGAGGATGATGTGGACAAAATACTCATTTGCCTAATAATTCTGCACTCCCTGTAGATGGAGTGTGTTTTTGCCACAGACTGAACGAAGAACCTGGAGCCCCCCTTCCCCAGATCACTGTATATGTATATATTTCGCTTGGTGTTGATATTAAATTCCCCCTTCGACTGCACAGTTTGAGACATGGCTCACCCAGCGTGACAGCGTCATATCTGAAAAAACAAACAAAACACTTAAATGTTTGCTTTATTTCCTGTGTTTACCTTTACTAATAGCTCTATCTCTAATATCTCTCTGTGTGATAATAATGTCTGCTATAATGAGACACAACACATTTCCTTATGAAATTTCTCCATGCCTGCAGTAGTGGGCCTACTGTTGCTTTTAAACAAATGTTAAACTGCATGTATCTGACTGTTTTGAAGCGGTTAAGTTAAATTATATTGTACATCAAATTATGTGTGCAGTGATTTCTGTTTTTATTTCAAAGGGGAGAGGTGTAACAATTAAAATGTGCACGTTGTTCAGTGAATGAATGAAATAATTCAACCATCTGTAGCTCCGTAGCAGAAAAGACCCCATCTGTTTTTCACATGTCAATTTCTACGTCCTGTCTTTGTCATCTCTACTTTATGAACTCACTCCTCAGACTGCTGTCACTGTCAGAGAAAGTGAGAAACTCCTTGTCCAAATCTTCCCCCACAGGCCTCTGGGATGTCTGTGCGTTCCCCTCTCCTCCTCTATTTCCCCCAACTCCTGCATCTTGCTTATTTGGCTGACGTCAAAAGAGTCAACAAAGTGCATATCCACGTATACTCACAATGCTTACATATCAAAATTAAGTTCCTGGGAACCATCAGGTGAATGAAAGAAAGCTTCTTGTGATTCTCAGGTCAGAGGTGCTCCCATCATTACTGAGCTGCCAGAGCCAGACTGCACACTTCCTGCTTTCAGCTCATAGAACAACTTGAGTAGCACGTTTCCATGAAGCTGTTACCTGTAACGATAGATAGCATCAATCTCATGTCTTCATGATGAGCCTCTGAGATTAAAGTAAACTTTTATTATTTATTTAAATTGTACAAATTACTGTGAATGATGTTAAGCAAACTCTGTGTACTCAGGCTCTAATCATGCCCTGTTCTCCCTGCCTCAGCTCTTTCTGAGGGTCCTTGGCTTTAGAAAACATTGTTAGGAAAAACTTAACTTGAAATGACACAACTGCAGAACTGATCCAGCATGGTTTTATAATGATGCAAAAACAGCATTGTACGACATGTGCTGGGTTGGCTGGCAGGGAGATATCTGCAAAGTCCCTGGACTTATTAGCAACTGGTGATAATCGTTGGTAAGGACTGGAAGATGGAGACTTGTGGAAGCAAAGTCACCAGCCAAGGATACGTGGTTAGAATTGTCTCCTATGGCAGTTGGAGACACGATAACTGGCGCCTGATATCAGTCACCACCAACTGCTTAGACGGATGCACATTCTCATATGAAACTCTGTGAACTACTGGGAGAGGTTACTCTCTTCAGGGAAGTTGGCTGCAGCTGTGCCTGGTTTCTGAACACAAGAGATCCACGTACATGCTCATATTTAATCATCTAATGACTTAATAAACAACAATCACAAGTTAAGCCTTTTGGCTCGTCATTCCTCAAAGTACATCTGTTGTCACACTTTAATAATTATTTTGCTTTAACATCCATCCATTGGAGCCTGTCCAGCTTCCAGATTTATGAATGCATATATAAGATCTAAGGTATTTGTATTTGATTTTAGTTTTTGAGGTATTAAAGCATGTCAGTAAATGATATGTGAGTGACCCTTGATGTGACAGGTTTCCACAGTGGCCCTTAGTAATAGTTTGACTCACCTGCTTAAACGTTTGAAGAGTTTTGGATAAGGTTGTTTTTTTTGTTTCTTTCATTTGCTCAGAAGTTGTGGTTTAAATGACACCTCATTAAATGTCATCATTCATTCTGGCAGTATAGAGTAGATTCATGATAACTAACCTATTTCCTTTGCTGAATTTTAATCTTCTCTCCATTTCTTTTTTGTTTCTCTGGAGGCCTGACTTGTTCCAAGATTTGAGCTTCCATGGAACATCGCAGAAAAACCTGTCAGTCAATTTGAAAAGTGAGAAAGGTCTTTATTTCTCAGTTCTGAAATGTTGACTAATTTATTGGTGGAAAGGGCTCTGTGTGGCCTGACCAATGTGATGGTGGTGATAGGGAGAGAGAAGAGCCGCTGGGTTGTCTTATCTTGTTTGGTTTGAATGCAGAAGCACAAAGTTTTCCACCAGTCTGTTTGTGAAAGTGAAAAATCACAATGTTTCTCTGAACAATCCACAATTCAGTGAATTCTTTTCACAAGAACAATGTTCCTCAAAATGTTTGCACTTTTTGAGGTTTTAGCTTTTTTTACTGCCTTCTTTGTGTCTCTCGGTAGTTGTACATTCATTAATAACTGAACTCAAACATCTGAGGGCTGCGATGTGTTCCTAATGAAACGCTTTGATTTTAGTGACGTCACTGAGTTAAAGTATGTTCCAGGTTTACATGCACATAATTTTCCACAATCTCATCAGAAACTACTCTTGTTGAGTTGAATGAGAAGCAATGCAGCTTATCTTATTGCTGCTCTTTCTATGAGTGTAATGGGAAAGCCTCACAGCTGAACTTGCAGTAAAGACCGTTGATGAGATAGAATCTTAAGATTCCCCTTTTCAGTGTGTAGCTTATCCAGCTGGGGGAGTTCCAGTGTGGGATGTCACAGGGCTGAGACTACAAATGAATATATATTCATTAATATATACATTTAATTTTCTATCTATCTATCTATCTATCTATCTATCTATCTATCTATCTATCTATAGATATGTAGATATATCTATAGATAGATATGTGTGTGTGTGTGTGTGTGTGTGTGTGTGTGTGTGTGTGTGTGTGTGTGTGTGTGTGTGTGTGTATGAACAGAATCAACTTCTGGAGAGTTACTTGGATGATTGAGCATGCGTCAAGACGGCAAACATTTAGTTTTGCTCACTCAGAAGAATCAAGTTATTCTCAGTACTGTTTACTCACAATGTTGTGCTAACTTAGTTATTTTAAGTTCATTTTTTAAACTTTACTTTTTGCATAATTTCCCCCCCAGTTCTGTGGACAAATTAGATTTCCCTGTGTATGTATGCTCACCACCCAAGACTCTGTAGAGTCTTCAACAGCATCTTGAAGCACATGGCAAAGGCACACTTCATATAATTGAAGGGAATAAAATCTGCTGCCATCTTCATGATGAAGATGAAACAAAGACGTTTCAGGAAGATTATGACCCAAGACCAGCCAAGAAAACTCTTAAATGGTTTCAGAGGAATAAAAAATAAAGTTGCGCGAATGGCCCAGCCAATCGCCTGACCTGAATCCAACTGAAAATCTATAAAAAGAACAAAAAAGAAAGTTTTTCCCCTCTCGCACCTGCAGGTGATTTGGGTCCTCTACCAGAGGCCTGGGAGTTTGAGGGTCCTGCAGTATCTTAGCTGTTCCTAGCACTGCGCTCTTCTGGACAGAGATCTCTGATGTTGTTCCTGGGATCTGCTGGAGCCACTCGCCTAGCTTGGGAGTCACCGCACCTAGTGCTCCGATTAAGTTGAAAGTTGAAAGCCTTTGTCATTATACATAGTATAACGAAATTAGAAACGGCTCTATAAAAGTGCACACGTGCTTATAGCACATTATAAAGACTATACAATAATTTAATATACACTTACTATAAATATAAATACACACATAAATACAAATATACTGACAGAGACAGACCGGCAGAGAGTTGATGATATTTCAGTGCAGATTGCTTTTTGTACAAGTTTGAGGTGAGTACGGTGATGGCTTTGGGGAAGAAGCTGTCCCTGAGTCTGTTTGTTCTGGCCCTTATGGATCTATAGCACCTGCCAGAGGGCATGAGGTTGAAAAGATGGCAGCCGGGGTGGGTAGTGTCCTTTAAAATCTTTCTGGACCTACTAAGACAACGGGAGTTGTAGACAGCAGACAAATGGTAAATGGCCTGTATTTGTATAGCGCTTTACACATCCAGTCATTCACCCATTCACACACACATTCACACACTGGTGATGGCAGCTACATTGTAGCCACAGCCACCCTGGGGCGCACTGACAGAGGCGAGGCCGCTGGACACTGGCGCCCCCGGGACCTCTGACCACCACCAGTAGGCAACGGGTGAAGTGTCTTGCCCAAGGACACAACGACCGAGACTGTCGGAGCCGGGGCTCGAACCGGCAACCTTCCGATTACAAGGCGAACTCCCAACTCTTGAGCCACGATCGCCCACACATGGGCAGCCGATGATTTTTTGTGCTGTGTTTACCACCCTCTGCAGCTGGCGTGCCACACTGTCACTGCACAGGTCAGCAGGCTCTTGATGGTGGATCTGTAGAAGGTCACCAGCAGCAGGGTGTTTAGTTGCTCCTTCCTGAGCACCCTTAGGAACTGTAGCCGCTGCTGGGCTTTCTTGACTAGGGCCGTGGTGTTAGCTAACCAGGAGAGGTCTGCAGAGATGTGGAAGCCAAGGAATTTGAAGGACTCCACTCGCTCTACACATTCTCTGTTGATGTGCAGGCGGGCAGGGGTAGTTCTGTTCTGCCTGAAGTCCAGGATGAGTTCCTTGGTCTTGGTGATGTTAAGTGCCAGGTTGTTTGATGCACACCATTCTCCCAGTCTCAGGACCTCATCTCTGTAAGCCGCCTCATTTCCTCCTGTGATCAGCCCCATCACTGTTGTGTCATCAGCAAATTTGACAATGATGTTCTCTGGGTGGGCGGGACTGCAGTCATATGTGTAGAGGGAGTAGAGTAGTGGGCTTAGTACACAGCCCTGGGGGGAGCTGGTGCTGAGAGTGTGAGGGGAAGAGAGGTGAGGACCCAGTTTCACCCGCTGGGGTCTGTTGACCAGGAAGTCCTTTATCCAAGAGCAGGTGGATGGCGGGAGCCCCAGGCTGGCTGACTTGGTGATCAAAATGTCTGGAATGATTGTGTTAAAGGCAGAGCTGAAGTCGATGAAGAGCATTCTGACATAGTTCCCCTGTTGTTCCAGGTGGCTCGGTGCTGTGTGGAGTGTGATGGCTATGGCCTCCTCAGTGTCTGGTATGTGAATTGGTGTGGGTCCAGAGTAGGGGGGGGAGGCAGGTTCTGATCATATTTCATTTAGTTGAACTTGAAATGTTTGTCAGTAAGTAAACAATTAGTATTGTACAGTCAGAAATATCAAGTTATTCTTAATACTGCAGACTTGCACTGTATAAGTCGTCCTAACAGTCATCTTAAGTAAGCTTTACTTTTTTGAGGCAACGAGTTTCCTTAATTTTTTTGAGTTCTGGGAACTAACAAGGCTGTACAGTGTACTCAAAATGAGTAAGTTGCCCTAACTTGGTCATCTTACGTAAACTTGATCCAATTTTTTTGAGTTCTGGGAACAAATGAGCTTGTACAGAGTACTCAAAATAAATAAGTTGTCCTAATTTAGTCATTTTTAGCTAAGCTTTACTCAATTTTTTTGAGTCAACGAGTTTCCCCAATTTTTTTGAGTTCTGGGAACTAATTAGATTTTACAGTGTGGGGTCTGACCGCAGCCTCTATGGATCTTGTGCTCAGAGCTTGTTCCTGTGCTGCCATGATTAGTGCCACTGTGCTGTCTTTCAGTCCAGCTTTGTCCAGCCACTGGAAGGATTTCTGCTTAGCGTACAGCCTCAGGGTGCTGGACTTAGGGTGAAACCCTCCATGCATGGTCAGGAGCTTCCTGGTCTTGATGTTGGTGGCTTCTATCTCCTCCTTTGTCCATCTTATTATCCCAGCAGGGGTGTGTTTCTTTGGAAAGGTATTTTATGTTCTCAAATGCCCCATCCATAGACATCCATAGACATCCATAGACATCCATAGACACTGGAATGCTTGATTTAGACCTCTATGTAGTAGCTTACGATGTAACCTGAAACCCCTTTTAACTCGATGCCATAATCTTCCAACCCATTCAAGCATTACGGCACCAACATCAGGAAAAATGTTCATGAGAAAATAGAGAAGTACCATGGGAAACAGCAGTCCCAGTGGTAAAGGAGCTGTAACCCACAAACTGGAAGAGTGGGTCCTGCAGATACCAGGTACAACATCAGACTCTAACCAGTCCTACGATACAGCGGCGCTCTGTTAAGACAAGGAAGGCAAGGACTGACTGCCTAATCAAATCTAAAAATAGTCATAAACTAAAATGTACTACAGTAAAAATGATGTCTCACCTTTCATTTCAGCATCATAAAGCTCCTTGTCTGTTTGTATCTATCCTTTACATACCTGCCATCTTGTGGCTGCAGATGGCTATTGTCACTGGAAGCATTCACAAGAAACCTGATTGGTTCTTGCCATAATATGAATTCTAACAGTTGTTAAATAGGGCCGCCAGCTGTGTACCAACCTGACTTCTGCACTGATGATCCCAAATCCCATGAAGAAGGCAAGAAATTCCAGAGATGAACCCTGACAAGGCAAACCTGTGGGGTGAAACCATTTCAGGTGACAACGTCATGAAGCTCAGTGAGAAAAGTGCAAGGGTTTGCACTGTCAACAAAGCAAAGCGTGGCTCCTTTCAGGAATCTCAAATATAAAACACATTTAGAGTTACTGATCATTTTTTTCTACAATATTCCCCATTTGTTGTGGATTATGGAGTTGAAGCAGCAGCTGCAGAATGCTTTGACAAAAGTTGACATATTTCAGTTACTTCATTTCAAACCCTATTTACAGGAATATCATGATCAAAATCAGAGTTCAGAACAAGCAGGCAGTCTTTAAATAACAGAAGGGCTCATAAGCACATCGAACTAAGTAAAAAGCATGTGAAATAGCAGCAGCAGGCCAGAACAACAACCTCTAACAACAAAAGACAGAGGAGGGAAGACGCAGTAAGAAATGCTTTTTCTAAGAGAGTACATCACACGTGCACCATTAAAATGCATAGTTTATGTAAATGCTGTTAAGATGAATGGAAAATGGGTAAAAATAAATGGTCAGAAAATAGAGCTCAAACTATTTCTCTCGTGTGTTGTTATGTGTTCAGAAGCGATTGTCCGTTCTTATTTAATTCACTTAATGTACAGACTTTACCTGCTTGCTGCATACATGCTACTACTGCACATCCACCTAATGTATATGTTATATTATATAATGTCCCCCCCCCTTTTGCTCAAGTCAAGGAGCGTGTCAGGTTACATTTGATTGTGTGTTATAACTATGCATGTGACGAATAAAGACCCTTGAACCTGAAACATGTGGCAGGATAATGTTTTTAAGTTTGATAGCTGTCCTTAAGTGATGTCACCTGAGTCAGGGTCAGCTGCCCTTTGAGTTATTAAAAGTGCAAATTGGTTGGTGTACATTTACACTGCTCAAATCTGCTGCATGCTAAAGGCTACCTCCATCACTGACTGCCCTGTTGGAGGTTGGTGTTCAACTGCAGTAAACTTAGGCTTTGATAAAAAATAATAATAATGTCATTTATTCTCCTTCTTCATAGATTTTTATCCTTATTTTTAAACAGTGTGTGCTTGCAGACTGTCACCTATGGGACGGCAATAAGAGAAATTAACCAGGAAGGTGAAATAATAAAACCACTTAATAAAGCCACTACTCCACTTTTTGTCTGTATAAAGAGAAACTTAGTTTAAAAGCTACGGTGGGTTTGGGGTGAAACTGGTCAAACTGAAATTAAAATATTATCAAAATGATATTAAAAATGATCTCTTTAATTTTAACTTCCCCAAACCACTTTCATTTTCTAGTGTGGTGTCTGTGATGCCTGGGATAGATTAGTATTGCTGTAAAGTACGAATGTAAAAGTAATACAGAGATCCATACATACATTTAAAACACTGATATCTGTAAATACAAGCATGTCAAATTATCAGTCAGTTAATGTCTGCGTGATTATTATTTATTATTGTTGTTTTTGTTAATAATTGATTTTGGCAACTTCAGTCCTTCACAGATGGAACCAGTTTTCTGGTCATAACTCACAATATGACCGGATGACTGGTGGACAGGTAAATAAATATGCCTCCTAATTAAAATAACACTCGTAATTAGCACCGCTGCTACCTGAAACCAGCAGCACATTTCTAATCTCACACTCAGACAGGAGTACAGGGCGAGGATGCGAGTGCTTGTGGAAAGGTTGTACACACACTCTGTTTAGTCTAATAAAACCTCAGTTTTTTCTTTCATTGTGCACCTTTAAACAGCTAACAGTGCCCATGTAACCTGCAGCAAGGCAGCTATCAAAAATGTTGTCCTGCCCCCCAGGGCTCCGTTTCGGCATGTGCATTTTGTCCAGATGTGTGAACCTCTGTCCAGCACCTCTTTGTGTTTAGTTCCGTCTCTGACCCGCTTTCTTTTTATCAGTTCTTCCTCCTCTCCCCGATATCTCCAACTCTCCCTGGGCTCCTCTCTTCCTCCAGGTGATGACAGTGAAAAGGAGAGGTCCTGCATCCCAGGTGAGGATGAGTCAGTGCAGCCCAGCCAGTCTGCAGCAGAGGATCGTGGGTATCCATCATGCAGTGATGAACCTGGAAACATGAACTTCCAGTAGGACTCTCCTTTAAAGAGATAGACAGAGCCTGGAGAGAAATAAAAGAAACTTCACTGAATTTAGTCTGGTTCTAGTTAAATTAAGTCAACTTTGTCCGTTTATTTCATCCTTTAATAGAAAGATCTCACACATGAATCAGATCCTCACCATTAGTGTCTGTAGTGATTCCATTCACACCCTCTTTGAGCAGTTGTGTCCAGGTGTCTCCTTGATTCTTTTGTTTGGCATCTCCAATTTTTCCCCACACAGCCCCCTCCTCCGGGTCCCAGACCAGGCCCCATCTCTCTAATGCTCCTGCTGCCTGCTCGTCATCATCGTCGTTATCAGTGTCTGCTAAATCTAAGCTGACGCCCGTCCTGAGAGCAGACAGGGGCTGAGGGTAACCTTCTTGCAGAGACAGGTCCTTGAAGAGCCAGAACTGGTGACCTGCAGCAAGACGTCACATGAAAAGGTTAGTAAGCCAGTTCGATGATTCGCAGTGAAACACCATCGATTGTTTCAAAAAGGTTTAAGCTTGTCCACTGTGACTGCTTTGATGTATTATTTTGTATTTACACTCTCACTTTATCATTGCATGCATGTTCTAGGCAGTGGATGTCTGTTGCCAAAGAAATAAGAAGGAAAGGTTTAAAAACCTGAAGCCACATCCAAGGCCAGATAAAGTTTAATAATTGGACACATCAGTTTTGATGCTGGAGAATTTAGTCCTTAACTATGCTAAAAGTATTTTGGTTATAGAGAATGTAATCTACAGCCAAACTGTAGGAGATGTTCAAAGAAGCTATAGGACAGGTGCATGTAGGTCTTCTGAAAGTAGCAGGAAGTAAGTAATAATCTCATAAATCTCAACAAGTTCTGCTTTCTGAAGACATCACTATCTCTCAAACGTATCACTGCTTGCTTGAAAAGTAATTCAGGAATGGCTATAGGCAAATTCTATGAAAAAGACAATTTTGAAGAACACATTCAGTGTACTTCAGTGTGCAAAATGTAAAGGCTAGAAGAGATATGAGCTAAAAAAAACTCACGTCAATCAATTGTTACAGAAATAAAGAAATAAGGAATCTTCTTAGATTTTTTAAACAGTTTCAGTAACGATTTTAATAGCCAGTTATGGTGCGTAATCTGCACTGACTGTTGTGGCCTTTACACCGTTTTACCCCTCTCACAAGTAGGTTACTGTACTGCACCACTGATAAAGATGATCGCATGATCCGAGCGCCTCTCCAGCACAGCTTGAAGATGAAGCAGGTCAGGGGGTAGACCCCTCCACAACCTCCTCACTGAAGAACCGCGCCCCGACACCAAGCCTCCGCCATTGACCCTCCACATCATCGGACCTGAAGCGATGACCCAATGAAAATAATGAATTGTGGTATCCTGTTACTATAGATACATCTTCCATAGTTAAACTACATAAACTACATTTATAAAAATCTGTTTTCAGACCTTTGAAGAAGAAAGTTTCTCCTCGAATCTTTGCCACAGCATCAAAACTGGTGTTACAGTGATCTATGGAGGGGCTGAAGGGCAGAAGCACACAGGGATACTTGTTAAAGGAATGTCGGGGTTTCATTTGGTTAACAGTAGTAGACAGCACAGCCATACTCTTTGTCCTGAGACAGGGGCGAATTTAGCCCAAAAATGGGCTAAAATCGCCCCATGAATCAACTGACATGTCAGTGCGCCCCAGGGTGGCTGTGGCTACAATGTAGCTGCCATCACCAGTGTGTGAATGTGTGTGTGAATGGGTGAATGACTGGATGTGTAAAGCGCTTTAGTATAGCGCTTTACACATCCAGTAAAGTGCTATACAAATACAGGCCATTTACCATTTTTAGTACAGACAGACAGCCAGGTTCATAATGGATATAAGGAAGTTTTTTTTATTATTTTTTTTAAAAGGAGCCACATTCAGGTAAAAGTGTAAAATCAAATGATCCGTCAATCAAGAATAATGTTGGATCAGTGTTTCAATATTTATCTTTTATTAGATGTTTGTGTGGTTTGGTTATTTTCCTTTTGGTTGAAAGTACACTGAGAGAGGACTTTTTGTTAGTGATCTTAATAGTATTTTTTTCATATTAATGTAATTTATCATCTAATTGAATACAATATATTTGTGTATGATTGTCAGTCCAAAGAGGGAGAGAGGAAAGAGGGAACGTGAGGAGAAAGAACAAGGTCAGGAAGAACCAGGTAAGCAAACAGACAGGGAGCAGTGACAGGCACAACAGCAACTGTTAAACTGACAAAGAGGAAAAAACCTGATTTTACTCACAATCTGGAAGTTGTGTCCTCCCTATATTAAAGCTGCTGTACAGAATCTGCTAAACAAACTGGTTTGAAACATTTCTGACCCTCTTTAACAACATTCCAACATAACATTATCATTGATCGGGGAGATTAAAATTAATGATATATTTTTATGTGGTTCAGCCACAACTCTACTAAAACCTCAGCCAGTAATAGGTCGGCCAACCTTTGGACCGTCCAGTTGTCTGTATGACTGCCGCATGTACGTGCATCACATTTGCTCACTATCAGAAAGAGCCAAACAGCCCTGGTGGAGTGAGCAGCTGTAAAGAGAAGCAGATGCTCTGTTTCTACAAATGTTTTAAGCTTGTTTCAAAGATTCTGTACAGCAGCTTTAAATGTTTTCCAAAAGCACACACACACTTATCAGTGTTTCTCACACTTTTTACAGTGTGGACCACCTGATAAAAATGTCAAGCTCTCCTAAGGACCACTATGAAAGCATGAAAGTCATAAATCTTACAACACAAAATTATTATTATTAAATTAGTAAAATTAGTGTCTGCAGTAAAGATTTTTATTTGTAACAATTTATTCTGTTTTGGGAGTGTTTTTCATGTATCTGTATTATATTATACAAACGCATTAAAAGTGAATCTCTGTCCAAAAAATGCAGTCAGTTCACTTTTTACTCACTATGAGCATCATTCATTATTAATAAACCAGTAATTAAGGCTAGGATACGTATTTTTATTATTCCAATCCATTCTTCTTTGGCAGCATTTAAATAACCTTTATCAGATTTGACGGTTTTGTTACAGACTTTGCAAAAAAGTGTTTTGCTTTTCTTTCACAAATGTGGGATTAAATTGTGCTAAAATGTACAAAACAGTGACGTCATGTTTTGAGACGAGGACCCAGGCACAGAGTGACTTGATGAATTTCAGAATCTTATGATTTATCTTGCCTGGCTGGGCAGCTCTCTGGGTGCTCAGCACCCCCAAAGCTCTGATCCTAGACTCGCCGCTGTCCTCAGATGGTAACGAATGTCTGTCTGTTGTAGCTGTTTCAGGCGGAACTTGCTAGCATTAGCTGTTAACTTAGCACTGTAAACATTTTCCTGTTTACAAAATCTATCTATTGTTTATCTAGCTTGTTTATGTAAATATCTTTGGTGGCTGAAATTAAATTTAAAATCTTAATACTGATATTAGATGATTTTGCAAAAATATGGAAGAAAAGAGGCACACAGTAAGAATTCTTGTAGCCATCTAGAATATTTATGACAAAGAGTTTTTGTCTCCTTCTGTCCGTGTGAACGTCCCTTCCCCCGTTTGGCTTTTATGGGATCTAGACCTTCTGCTGCTCTGCTCCTCGCCTCTGGAATTCCATCTCGCCAGACATTCAGAACTCTGACTCTCTCCATCTTCACATCCCGTCTCAAAACACACTCCTTTAAATGGGTTTAATTACTCATCCTGTCACATGAATCCTCTGCTTTTTATTTTTTTTTTATAGTCTTATGATTTTATTTATTCTTAAATGTATTATTATTAATAATGATAATATTAATATGATTGTTATTAACAGAAAAATCTCTCAGTAAGTCATACCCATGCCTATGATGATGCTGACGACGATGATGATGATGGCCTCTGTGGTGCAACTCTGTGGTGATACGAGGAGCCTCCGTAGACAGCAGCTTGTTCATTTGGCCTAAATCAAAAATCACAACAATTTAAATGGAAAAGCTTAAAAAAAAAACTAAATTCCCCCTCCGCCCCTGTGGAGAAGAGAAGCTGTGAAGAGAAACTTCGAGCTGCAGGAAGAGAGCCATCAGTAAGATTTCAGGATAAGACAAACCCATAAATCTTACAACACAAAATTATTATTATTAAATTAGTAAAATTAGTGTCTGCAGTAAAGATTTTTATTTGTAACAATTTATTCTGTTTTGGGAGTGTTTTTCATGTATCTGTATTATATTATACAAACACATTAAAAGTGAATCTCTGTCCAAAAAATGCAGTCAGTTCACTTTTTACTCACTATGAGCATCATTCATTATTAATAAACCAGTAATTAAGGCTAGGATACGTATTTTTATTATTCCAATCCATTCTTCTTTGGCAGCATTTAAATAACCTTTATCAGATTTGATGGTTTTGTTACAGACTTTTCAAAAAAGTGTTTTTCTTTTCTTTCACAAATGTGGGGATTAAATTGTGCTAAAATGTACAAAACAGTGATGTCATGTTTTGACTACCGAAGACATCACAAGATGGTGATGGCCAGCACAGTCTCCAGACTTAAACCCCATTTAACTGGAATATAAACGTAGATTCTCAATGGAAAAATTTAGCCAATGCAGAAATGCCTCAAATCTGCTTCTATCTAAAGGGCAGCAGCCAGTGATAGATATAAAAAGTCTTGCAGCACTATATGGGTCCATACACAGCAAATCCAGCATGTCCAAATTAACACTGTCGGATTTGATTTCAACACTATTAAAGTGTCTATATGGGTCCACACCAGAGAGTGTTAATTTAACTCTTTTTGGAGAGTTGGTACGTTAACTCTGATTTAGTGTTAAACACCAAATCTGTCTGGAGTTGATAATTTAACACTTGGTGTTAAGAGTTTATATATTAACTCTCAAAGAGTATTTTAGTTTAACTACGTAAGAGTTATCTTCTAATTCATTCTAAAAAGCGGGAATTTTACTGTTCTGAACTTCTAGAAATTTCTTTTGGAAATAAACATTTACTAAAAAGACGCAATGGTTTTTGAAAAACATTTATTCTGAACTGTGCACCACAATTTCAAAACATTTTCTGAAAGATGTAACAGTGTACATGTTCTCACTTTCATTAGAATTTTGTTTATCAAAAGGTCTGACATGGTAAATGCAAATAACAGCATCTCATCACTTATTTCTTCAATACAACATGCATGTCCTTCATTCATCCCTTTGTGGAACTTCAGCGCACTTCTGCTCTCCCCCATATTCCATCTTCACAAGCATATCCTGTGCGGAGATTGAATACAAATTAGTTGACACTAATTAATGGCACAAATAATCCAGTAAACAATTGCAGCACAGTAAAAAAAAAAAGGAATCCTCTTTGAGCCAGGTAATACTGAACTAAATGTAAAACTTTTTCATTTTTACCTAAACCGTGTGCACAAAACTCTGGAGGGATCTATGCTAACGTAGAATCCAGTCAGGACGTCTGCTACTGCTGTTTGCTCGTTTTTTTTTATGGGCGATCGTTTTCAGGCTTCAAGTAGCACCATTATACCAACATTTCACATTCTACACATTGTTTTAGGTGTATTTGACCAAAGATTTGACTGAAAATTCACATGCAAGCTTTTTTTCAAGGCTGTGGTATTTGCCCGCAAACAATACCTTTCAGCTAGCTAAAACAGAATATTATGCTATCAGCGAGCAACATGGCTAATGCCTTTCACACAGCTTTGTCTCAACTCCAAAGAGCCACAGAAGTAAAAGCTCATAATAATAATTGAAACAATCTTTGAAAAAATGACTTACCAAGCATGGCAAACAACTCAAATATGTAGAGCAAAATGTTCTGAAACGGCTTCACTTCAGCTTCGATTGGAGCCGTGCTGAGGGCGGAGTCTGTGAATTTACTCTGTTGGTGTCATAGCCCCTCTAGGAGTTCAGAGTTAAGAGGTCAAGAGTTAATGTTTCCATTGTAACACCTCCAGATTTGACAGAGAAACACTCATTTTTAACACTCGATTTTAACTACTATCATTTTACACCTCAGAGTTACATTAAAAGAATGTGACTCTGCTTAGAGTAAAATTAACTCTACTTTTGCAAGGAGACTATTAACACCAAAACATTTAACACTTTTGAATTTGCTGTGTAGGAAAACGTCATTCCTGACCTCTGCAAACACTTCCCTGCTGAGTTCACGGTGATCCATTTTGGGTTATACTGACTGGTTCTTCAATGCTCCTTCTGCGGTTGGCTCCATGCACCACTAAAGGGGCCCACCTGACAGTCTAAGAACCACTGCTGTCATATGCTGTGGGAGTGTCTGGTTGGGCGTGGTCCAGGTTCCTGTCATTTGTCCCTGGGAGTGGAGTTGGCCAGCTCATCACCTGTTGTCAATCTCCGGGGCTCCACCTAGAGGGTTTTTAAGCCAGCACGGCCTGCCACTCCTCGCCAGTTCGTCCTGCTACCATCTGTGATTCTCCACCCATCGCACTCACCAGTAGTGCTGTTTTGGTCTCCATCCTGTTCTCCCGTCTGCTCGGAACCCGAGGATTATATACTCCACTTCTCCTCAGCCTGCCCTTCAGTCTGTATTCTCCACCTCCTCGGAATCTGGACCGGACTCTCCACTCTTGACCCTCTCTGGAATACACCCATGGCAGCCTTTTCCCCGCCTAATAACTAGGGTCTCCAAGTAAGCCCAAGACTATCCACTGGCACTCCGTACCTCTGTCCCTTAC
Source organism: Diplotaxodon limnothrissa (assembly GCF_057381915.1). NCBI lineage: Eukaryota > Metazoa > Chordata > Actinopteri > Cichliformes > Cichlidae > Diplotaxodon > Diplotaxodon limnothrissa. The sequence continues at coordinate 2,967,039 of NC_140597.1, read as the reverse complement.
TCGTTTTTTCCCATTCAGTAACATCTCTCTCCTGTGTTTACAGAAGTTCCCGTTAGAAGTTTCCCCGTGCTCTACGCCGGTTTCTCCGCCCACGGATTTCCTTTAGTTTCTGCGTATGGTTTCTGTTAAACCCAGTTCCATTCAAGTTTTGTTCTTTTCAATAAATTATACACAGTTCTAAGCAAATTGAGTCTGCTCTTGAGTCCACCGCATTCTCGCCCTTGACAACTGCAGGTTGGTGGGACACAGCCAGAGCTACTGTCACTTCCAGTGTGTCACACATGCTTGGTTAAGCCCAGCCTACTGTGATGATTACTCATTTAGCTTCATTTTAGAAGGTTAGTACAACACAGTTCAATGTCCCAAACTATTGCCACAGTATTTGGTAACCAAGTATTTTACAGAAAGGCTTGTTTTCTCTCCAGCGTGCTTCATATTGTGAAATTATTCATTTATAAACTACTTGTCAGACGATAGTTTTGCATTTCACTTAAAACCACAGATACAATTCCATATCATATCTGTGGCAAAGATATTCAAGTTTAACTTCTAGGAGCCACAGACCTTAGTATAAAATGTTGTGCCAATGAATAATATATTTTACATGTTCATTAGTTTAAGTACCAAACATTAAAAAATGGATTGTGGTTAGTAAATTTTCACAATGACAAATTGTTAAACCCGAGATGCAAATATAGTTAATGAACCTGGAACGACACTGAGTGGAAGGATGTATTTTTTGGAACATGTGGGCAGAAGCTTGAATATCCACAGACACAGCGGTTTGCCTGTCAAGCATTCATGACATTATGCAAAAGCAAAATGAACTGAAAAAAGTTAAGAATGGTTTCTGAGCAACAGCGCAGTCAGACATTTCCTCGTTTTTATATTTTACAGTATGAGGCTTTCATGAGAGTCTTCGCTGAATGTGGAGGCTAAAGCTGTGAAGAAACTAATTCTGTCCTTCCTCAATAAACACACCAGAGGTCAGACCAGGGAGCTATTTCACAGCTGTCCTCATCCATCCTTTAAACTGCACTTCAGTGTTTATCCTTTTACATCAAACTTTATATTATCCTATGTGTGCTAATACTGAAATTTTACATTCAGTCTAGTTTACACATCCTCACACATCAACTATAATCAGTATTAATGATTAAATCATGGTGTGAGAAGCTTCACCATAGAGCTGAGTGATGTGCTCCAGGTCTTGGGGTCCCAGGCGGTAGTGGAGAGGGTCTCCGACGGGACCCAGGTAGTATGGCCTCATGACTGAGTGACGGGATGAGGAATGAGGAAGGCCCAGTGCGTGGCCAAACTCATGAACCAGCACTGTGAATAGGTCGGTACCCTCAGAGACTGGGAAGGAAACAGAAGAGGAGGAACAGAAAACAAAATGATGACCTGATTAGAAGAAGAAGAGAAACAAGTCATGGTTTACTGGTATCCGGTTGTTCAGTCTGACGTCACTAGCCGTGTCTGGGTCTAAACTCCGCTGCAGGTCCATATATCAAACGATCACTGTGGCATTACTGAGAGTTGAAAAACTGTCTAAAGTCTTTCATCTTTAATAAAATGATCAGCATTCTGCTCTACTAGGTGTAACAACTGAGTTTAACATCCAGGCATCCACGAAAACGGAATTTATGACATTTAACGGAGTTAGAAGTTAGCACGGAGTTAGCTCGCTAGCTTCTATCTAAATACAATATAACATGTCCTGACTGCGGGGTTTTGGAAACAAATTAAAACGTACAGCTCTGTTATCACTTCCAACATAAATGAAGACAGAAAACTAAACAGCAGTGACGTTTGTAGGGTTACTGAAGTTGGGCTAGCTGGTATATAATGATGTGCTACGTGACCGCTAGCGACACAGCTATGTTAGCATAATATAAACAAGCTAACTTTTTTTCCACTCAATAAAAGTTAGCGTGAGTGTTCTCGGTGGTCAGGAACAAATGTAATCGCATGGCAGGATGCTGTAAAAGGACCAAACTTCAGCCAGGAGAACAACTGAGATAATCCATCCACAATACGAGGTTAGTCACTTATATCATGCTGCATGGGCTGGGCTGTAGTTACATCCTAAGGTTTTAAAAACTGAGCTTAAATAAATGATTAGCGGTAATAAAAGCCGAGGGAGGTCAACAGTGATCACTGACTGTTTTAGGAGCTTTTTGAGATCAAATAGAAGAAAATACAAAACATTAAACATGTTAACAACACAAAAGCCATATTAAACGCAGACTACTTTAGGCCCGGAAGTAGGATTCGTCGCGTCATCACTGAACAACCGGATAGTATGGCCATAGAGTGTATGGAGGTAGCATTGTGGTCCAAAGCTCACTGGTTTTGGACTCAGTGTTATTGTTTTGTCCACTGCCATTTGGCAACTTTGGAGCAAGAAAGGACCATAACTGAGTTACCACCTAGCACTGTCAAGCTTGGTCACCAAGCTGCATTAATCTACACCATGTGAAGACACAAGACAAAAGACTCATAAAAGGTTAGACTTTTATGTTTTTGAAGTGTTGTTCTACCTGGCTGTCTGAATGCCCACTCTTCTTCCGCATCCAAATGAACTACTCCTGCCCGGGCTGGGTCTGAGGGGAAGAAAGCGTGGCCTACTGCTCCACCTGCCCCATCAAAGGGGTAGTCATCACCATGGTAACCATGGAAGAAGTCTACCCACAGGTCAGCTGCATCCGGACTGCCCACCTGGAAACAGAATGAATGAAACTCATCGACTGTGTGACAGAATGGCTAGTTCTAGTCAAAAGTGGCATCTGACAAACCTCATGGAACTCCAGTGGCGTTGGCTCGGCCCACACTCTTAAAGCGTAGAAGATAAGTGAGCGAATTGTTTCCCGAGACAGATGAGAAGAGGAGGGATATGATTGCAACCTGACGAGGTAAGATAGACGCAAAGACCTCACCGAGTGGCAGATACTTCACCAAGCACAGCTTACTGACAATAGGAAGCCATTGTGAACTACTACATCGAACTGATCACAGTCTCCTCGCAAGTTTTATCCCACCTCCAGTTGATGTTCCTGCGCGTCCACATGGAGACAGCCCATCTTCTCCGCCTCCTCATATTTATTTTCTCTTGGTTGGATGATTCCTCCTGGTCCGGTAGTGAGCAGCGTGGCGTGTTCATCACCGCCATTGTCTCCTCATCTGGACACCAGAGAACAGACTCTATCCAATCACACAGAGAACACTAGATTTGAGAAGCAGCATAAACATCTTTTTAAGACACCATCTGTATTCCTCACCTACAACTCCGCTGTCTTTTAGGCCTGCAAACCTTTGCATGGCCCTCACAGCACTGGTGACACCTGTCCAAGCCTGCAGCTGACCGGTGGAAGGGTCTGAGGGTGGGAGGTAACCATACTTCATCAGCCAATCCTAACAAAGGGGGTAAATGATCTCTTTAACAGGGTGTTCTTCTTCCATTTCTATCCTGCAGTCCTGTATCTATATTATATATAAAGCTCACTACCAATGTAATATATGAGAGAGTTGGTAAAGATATTATTAATTTCCCATCAATAGTTGTATGGTTTCTATTACCACAAGTTTGGAGCTCTCATCTTGAGTGGGTGTCACTGGTGCAGAGGATGGTGACAGAGTCACACTAGCAGCACAAGTTGTTTGCATCCATCCACAGCTCAAGCAGAGGAAAGTCATATACATCTTCATCTTGATTACATGTTTTTGGAACTGAATATTCAGTGGAAAGCAGTATTTTCAGTGTGTGGAAATCCACTGGAAATGAAGCAAAGGCATTTTAAAACATTAAAGACAACGATACAGACAGGGCAGCAAAAAACCCTAAAGCCCGACATTTAAAGAGTTTTCCTTAAGTTATCCAAAGTAAACAAAAATATTTTAACATTTTGCACAGTGGTACAGAGGGTGGCTTGACACGGACACAAGGTCGGGTGCAGTGGTTAGTTCTGTCGCCTCACAGCAGTCACAGAAGTTTGCATTCTTTGCAGTTATTAAAATAGAAAAAACACTATATTCTCTTAAAAGGCCGCAATTCATTTGTGTCCTCTGTGAAGGACATGAACCTCTACATCAACCAGAATCTATGCAATCTGAGTCCTACTGTGGTGTCGGGGGACACGCTGGGCTTTTATTGATGCCACATTTTGGGGGATTGGGCTAGTAGAGTAATAACAGAGTTCTTTTCCAAATGAAAAGGCACTGGAGGTCCCACATTTCAGATTAAGTGATATGATATCCGGTTGTTCAGTCTGACGTCACTAGCCGTGTCTGGGTCTAAACTCCGCTGCAGGTCCATATATCAAACGATCACTGTGGCATTACTGAGAGTTGAAAAACTGTCTAAAGTCTTTCATCTTTAATAAAATGATCAGCGTTCTGCTCTACCAGGTGTAACAATTGAGTTTAACATCCAGGCATCCATGAAAACGGAATTTATGACATTTAACGGAGTTAGAAGTTAGCAGGGAGTTAGCTCGCTAGCTTCTATCTAAATACAATATAGCATGTCCTGACTGCGGGGTTTTGGAAACAAATTCAAATGTACAGCTCTGTTATCACTTCCAGCATAAATGAAGACAGAAAACTAAACAGCAGTGACGTTTGTAGGGTTACTGAAGTTGGGCTAGCTGGTATATAATGATGTGCTATGTGACCGCTAGCGACACAGCTATGTTAGCATAATATAAACAAGCTAACTTTATTTCCACTCGATAAAAGTTAGCGTGAGTGTTCTCGGTGGTCAGGAACAAATGTAATCGCATGGCAGGATGCTGTAAAAGGACCTAACTTCAGCCAGGAGAACAACTGAGATAATCCATCCATGAGGTTAGTCATTCATATACTGCTGTATGGGCTGGGCTGTAGCTACATCCTAAGGTTTTAAAAACTGAGCTTAAATAAATGATTAGTGGTAATAAAAGCCGAGGGAGGTCAACAGTGATCACTGACTGTTTTAGGAGCTTCTTGAGATCAAATAGAAGAAAATACATAACATTAAACATTAACAACACAAAAGCCATATTAAACGCAGACTACTTTAGACCCGGAAGTAGGATTCGTCGCGTCATCACTGAACAACCGGATAGGGGTCTACCTACAATATAAAGCACCTTGAGGTGACTATTGTTGTGATTTGGCGCTATGTAAATAAAATTGAATTTAATTGAATATTTTAATGAACCCTCAAATTGTTTCTTCAATATTGTCATTGTCCACGGCCCGGCGTCCGGGGTGCTGATGGGATGCCCACGCCCGTGGGCGTGGCTGCTAACCCCACACCTGCATCCCATCCCAGGCGATCACCAGGTGGACTATTTAATCCTGCCCTACCTGCTGCTCCACGCCAGTCCGTAGCCGTCGCTCAACGGTAACGCACACCTGCGGGAAAGCCCTTATGAAAACTTATCCGTCTGAACTAACACTACTCTGCCCTGTGTACTCAGATCACAACTCGGCGTGTTGTGAGCCACCTGCCTGTCCGCCTGCCCGTCTGAGATTTGGATCACGATCAGCACCCGCCGCCTCGACCCTTTTGGTTCTGCTTCTGGGTCCAGCTTGTGCGCGGAACCTCGGTTCATGACAAATATTAGATTGTTATCTTCAATTTAGTAGAATTTCAGAAATGTGCAGTAATGTTAACACTTTTGAAAGAGAACTTTTATTCAGTGTCCTTTGTAGTGGACAGAGGAATTACTAACTCTGATTTGTGAATGAGATTTTAAAGGATTTCACTCAGTTTGTAGGCAGGGAGTCAGACGAATAGCTGTCCCGGGATGGTGAAAGGTCAGAGGACACACTGGTATGTTCTGCACTCATCTTCCATTATGTATAAGAAGCAATGTGTAAGCTAGGCCTTGGAGGTTTTTTCATTAGAGTTCAACTCTTTTGAAATTGGGTAGAAAGACTTTTTAATGAGAAAACAGATCAACTACAAACCAGAGGGAGGTGCTCGTCTCTTAAAATTGAAAGCATCATTCAGCATATCTGTATATGTGACATGACTCGGATTATCTTGGGTCCTAGTTATAGCCAGGACCCGGTGTATAACTCAGCATCTGGCAGTCAGTCAAAGTCACGAGTCATCTTTATGTCTCGGGTGAGAAAGAAAGAATGTCCTCTGGCTGGTGATGCAACAAGGCTGCATTAATGAGACCAACTAAAACCTTTTTCTGGGTCTCAGAAGGATACAAAGATGAGTACATTACATTTGCACCTGCAATGTAATAAAATATAAGAGAATAATGCCTGTACCAGTGTGCTTCACATCCACCACCATCATCATAGTCCCAAAGAGGACAGCTGCTACCTGCCTGCATGACTGCTGCCCATGGCGCTCAATCATCATGAAGGTTATTCATGGCACGTCTCTGGATGCTGTGCAATTTGCACTCCAGTCTAACAGATCCACTAAAGAGTTACTGGTAATCTGGCATGCCCGGTGTGCTGATGTGTCAATATAATTTTTTGGTCGATATAGTTACACAGGCCACAGACTGGATTGAAGGTCTGCTGTGCACTGGCCCTACAAGCACTGACAGCAGCCCATCCATTCATTTTTATCAGTGACACTAGATTACCCAATCAAATCTCTTCATGCAACCAGGCCCTTCCCAACCTTCCCTGTGTGGTGATGCACGTCCTGTGGCTACTTTTGCTACTGCTAGAAAGTAAAGTGCAAAAACTGTCACAGAAGAACAGGAAGCACACTGTGACACTCCATGTCACAATAGCACGGACGCGTTAAAGCAGTGAGTCAAAGAAGCTGATGGGAAACGTTGTATATTCCCACAGGGTGGAGAAACCTACCAGATTCAATCACGAGATGGACGAGAATTTCCATAAAATACAGAGAGGAGGGCATTGTGCCCTGCCCCATAGGACACTGCTAGATATGTGTGTGCCCATGTCAATCAGAAGATGCCTCCATTAATTAAGTTAGAGGGTGTACCATTTCAGTTAGAGCACTGGGGCAGAGAAGGAGGAGGGAGGATGAATGGAGGACAAGGCAGCTTTAAAGTAATGAGATTAAAGCAGCCACAAGAGTAGAGGGCGAAGGTCGAAGGAGCCGACTGTCAGAAAGAACATTCTGAATTAAACAAGCTGGAATGAACATTAGAGGAACTGCTTTGGTGGCAAATCACGTTGCATCAAAGCAGCTGATCAGGTAAAGTTCATGCTCTAAAATGTAAGTGCATACATTTTTGTCTTAACCCCAAAGCTGACTTATTTTTGCATTTCACAGCGTTTGACTAGTTAAGTCAGGCTTTAAATGAAAAGCAGAGTTTGGAGGAATTCGAGCAGCGGTATTGGCACAGCTGTACAGTAATTCAGGCTGTGTATTAGTCCCTGCACATGTAATATTGTCACCATCTGACAATGAAACCTAACATCTCACACCACTGACCACGGCACATTCATTCATTACATTAAGTTACACTAACTCCAAATTTAGTCTGAAAGCTGAATCACAGCAAGTTAAAGATGAGAAAAGTGCTTTTAACACTTACCTTCCTGCTGCTCTGCCTTCTGCTTCTCCCTGCTCTCTCTTCATTTGCCACAATGGGAACAGATGGATCCTTTCTACTCTCCTGCTCGTTTCCTCAAAGCCTGACTCCTAACCCCCACCCCCTACCCCACCCACTGCCACAGCAGCATGACAAATGAAGAGTTTCATCTTTGCAGAAATATCTTCCTTCCTCTATCCCGAGATTGTGCCTTGGTTTTTCCCAACTTGTTTTTCCTCCTATCAGTCAGTTATTTGCCCTCAGTACACAATTTATGAACAAAGAAAATCTGATTTGAAAACCATTAGTTGTGGCACAATACTCTGTGAGTGCAGAATGCAACATTTGACTCGTGCAGGATTAGTGATGCACAGTAAAGATGGGTTTAGACACGTGTGTGTGCCTTTGCATGTGTGCAACATCTGCATGTTTATGTGTATCTTCTCTCATGATGACATTTTTACACACAATCCTCTTAACATGAGGATTAAAACAAAACCAAGACAGATTTGTGGCTCCCTCTCGTTCTGCTGCAGCTTTTTCCTTGTGTTTCTTCTTTGTGTTTAATCCACTGAACTGGTGGGAGGGGTGGTCTCATGTTGGCCTCTTTCTTTAAATGCAACTGATATCCTACTGTTCATGTCAATGAAAAAAGCATGAACTGCACTAAGCCATGTTCTCCATATTCTTGTCAATGCTAATGTTATTTCTTCCATTGGTGAGTCCCCTTCATGTGAACCCTGCACCATCCTGCTGGGATCATGAAGCTCAATCTAATCTGGTCTTTCTCTGCTGAGAGAAAAAAGCTGCAACTAGAAACACGTGTAGGACGAATGCAGTGTGTTTTCAGGAAACCTGATTCCTGTTATGTGTGTCTGTAGCAGAACAGGCAGATCCAGTGACGGACTGATGCTCAGGACTGACCGTTCTCTGCTCTTTGACTTCAATTTCTTAGACTGAAGTACATTTGTCACGGGTGTGCTGACACACAGGATGCATAGCCAGCAGTGATGGTGCATGTCATTCATGATGTTCATGAACATCATTAGTGGCCTATCCCTGGTCAAAACCACTAAACGAGTCTACAGATGCCCTCGTTGTAGGGGCCAAATGTTCAGGCCTAACTAGCATTAGTCAAATGCTCATTTCAGGCTCCTTTTGAACCGTCTCATGTAAACTGTTATACTTGCTTTATGCTTTCTGTTGCTTTCTGTGCTCACGTCACAGCAAAGTCAAGCAGTGTTTTCAGTGGGAAACATTAAGTAATTTAAAAAGACAGCTGCTGATGAATTACTGTAACAACTTAACAACAATTTCCATCTCTGTCTTCACCAGAACCTGTTGGTCTTCATGGGTCCTGGGTTATATGTGTGTGTTTGTGTGTGTGTGTCATTTTTCTGGGTATTTAATTATAAAAATTACAGCAAAGACTGAGTGAATCGTCCTCCTGGTGTACAAGTAGAACATGACTCATGAACCAAGAGAACCAAGTCACTCCCTCATCTAACTCATCACTCTTCTGCACTTCCATGGGTTCAACTTCTGCTCGCATCCTCACACACCTCACTAATGCTCAAGGATCGCAGCCATCAATGAGCACATTGAGCAATCTCAACTCAGACAGTATTCCTGTTCAAACACTGGCCAGTCAACCAGTTTTGTGACTGAACGTTCCACCCCAACAGTGAATCCTCTGTCAAAGACCTTTACCTCTCATTATGAGAAAGATAGTAAAATGTTTTACTAATAATTTTTCCCTTTCTTTGTTGAACAAAATGTCCTTCGCTGCTTCTTTTATTGCAATACGATACGATTGGTGTGATGCAAATTTTGTGTAAACTGCAAATAAGAATGCAGTTGCATGTAAGACATGCTTTTCTTACATGCAAATGCATGTAAGACATGCTGAGGAATGCAGTTGTTTATAGGATAGTAACACAGCAGAACAAGAAGATATTTAAACTGAAGTCAACACCGTCAGGAGAGGACAATAACTCACATTCCTAATGGATCCTGTCTCTGTTTTTAATTGTGGACAGCTTCTGGCTTTGAAAAGTTGCCTTGAACCTGCGTTCTTTTTAATTACCAGCAGGGGGTTAGCTACTGTGGCAGCCAAAATAATTTTGCTTGTATAGACCTACAGGGGAAAACAACGCTAAGCTCCTTTATTCTATGATCGCAGTTACTTTCCTGGTGGGCTCATGGCTTCAGTTGCTTGTTTCAAGGGTTACTGAGTACATCATGAAGCTGATTTTGTAAAATATGGTCTCCTTTAGCTGCTACAGTATATGAGAGTGCACTGTCTGTGATATCCACGTCTAAAAAGCTAAGATTACAGTACAACAACTGTTCTAGTCCTGGTTAGTTACAGCATATGGTACTCCAGCTTAAAACACTTTTGCAGTCAGAAACATTACCATATATATTTCCATACAGGGATAAACATGTGGATAATTTACAAAGAAAGTCAGATTTTAAACTTTTTATTCCTTGTGTGTTTTTGTTCACTGTTTAAGGGGTAAATGAAAATAAAACTGCTCCTCAGTCACCATGACAACAGCCTATTTCCCGATAAATGCAGCTGCTGGGAGGTGTCAAAGGTCACTCTGGGGTAATGGGTGATGGATGATGGGTGGGGGGATCTTGGTAAATATGTGAATGGGGCTGTGTGTGGTTCATCTTGCTGTTACCCGTAGTGACAGAAATGGCCCTTTTTGGTGTGCATGGTGTCTCTGTTAACTTGTCTGAATGAGCCTTTCTGAAGCGCTGCACACATGGGATCGCTCTGAGCACATCTGTGTTGCAGTGGGACTGATGTTCTGAAGGCCATGTGGTTATTTTGAAGCTCAAGTTGTTAAAAGACAATATATTGTTTCAGTATCCATGATTTTAACAGACATGAAGTCAGGGTGTCCGCAGCTGATTACCTTATGATGGAATATGCCATTGGCCTGAGGTCAGGCTGCACTGTATGGCGCTAACAATGGCCAGCCTGGTCCTGATGGAGCTGACCTGGTGATCTGATGATGGCAAACCCCAAACAGAGCTGTGGGTGGAGGAGAGGTCATGACCACAAAGAAGGCAGTGTGAAGAGTGATTACTAATGTAGATGTCAGAACTGAGATCATCAGACTTTATGAAACTCACAACAAAGTTAACTTGATATTTCATGTAAATCTTTCTTAAATTCATAACAGGATAAAATCCTTACTTGGTTCAACAATGACACTGCTGTCAGCTGGAATAGTACAATAGCACATGCTGTATTGCCAGTTTTGAATGCATTTGGCTACGGATGCATTTTCTGTTGCCCTGAGTGTTCTCTCTGTTCCAGTAAAGGTGATGATGGTGATGAAAACTACGGGAACCTTTTTCTGACAAATCATTTGGTTCTGAATTTCTTACACAGGTGGATCTCATGATATGTAAAGTGGGCAGTGGTGTGGTTGTCCATACTGCTGACTCAGAGCAAGAAGATTCTGGGTTTTGCTCCATTCTCCATGCCCTCTCTGTGCCGAGTGGTGCATGGATTCTCTCCGTCTTCCTCCAGCAGTCCAAAGACATGCATGAGTTTGGTTAATCGGTGATCCCCCCCACTTAGAATAAATGGATGGTAGGAAAGAAGTCTCAAAGGAATTGGATTGAGCAGCCAGAACACAATGACAAAAATATAATTGTTCTTTACAACCTAAAATCGTCTTTAAAATATGGGAAACGGGGATATGTCATCTAACTGAAACAGTCACTTCCTGCACTTTGTATTTTGTCTCAGACATCGATTAAAATATATACTTTAAAATAAATAATTAACTTAATTTTACTTTGAGATCTTCCTGCTTTTGTTTTGAACATCATACTAACAGTGCTTTCAAACACAGAGTAACTAGTGCATTTGGCAAACTAGTAGCTTAACCATGAAACGAGATATATATTACTAATTGCTACTTTTTTAAAATGAGAAAATTTGACTCGGACACAGAATCCAACAGTCAATTTATGAATTTATTAAAAAACAAACAAACAAAAAAAACGTTGGAGATGCCGGGGATTGAACCCGGGGCCTCATACATGCAAAGCATGCGCTCTACCACTGAGCTACATCCCCACACGAGCGGAGGCTCACACCGTAGCCTATATAAACATGGCACGTTTCGTACTATTATACTCTCAACGTAAGCATAGATTGTCAGTGGCAACATTCCGTACCGTCACTTAGAAGGACTTACACAGGCTACCTTGAAGCACACGTTTCCTTAACCATACTGCGAACTACGAAACACGTGACACTAAAAATGTGCTGCCTACTAAAACTTGGGCTAAGGTTTATTTCGCATGCTAAACCTGAAATATTACATAAAGAGATAGTAAGACTTTCGATTGCTACTATTTATTTTATTGTTCTGTGGGTTCCTGTCATAGACCGGTTCGCCCGAGGCTGTGAACGCCATGACACGGCCAACAGGTGTCGCTGTTGGCCGTGCGTGCCTACAACACGTCAGATTGTGCTCTCGGAGAATTTCACAGCGTTTTGTCAGGAACTGTCATCATGCCACCGTGTAACAACGTTTTCAACATGCGGAAAAGCATGAAAGCGGACACGCGTAGATGCTTGGCTTTGACGTAGGCTAGAATCACAGTTTGACCAGACACTAAGCGTTTCTTCTAACTTACCTGCATTTACCTGGTCCGCTCACATCCACCTGTTGTCCCATCGGCGGCAAGTAGGCACACAAAGACGGTGGGACTGTGAGTGAGGAATGAGATGAGGTTTTACCCCTATAAATTAGCATGTCTCTTGGCGTTCGGGTGTTTTGTGTCGGTTACTTGGATTAAATCGATTCCCAGTGATGAAGGTGAGTGTACCTGCTTTTACTTTTCACATGCTGACTCAAACGGAAACTTTATACTCATCTGCTGTTTATTCTCATGGAAACAGAAAATACCGCAGGGTTAAAGTTCGCGTCACAGCGTAGCATGAGCAACTTTTACATTTTTATGTTTTTAAATTATTTATTTATTTTTACAAATTATTAGCATAACCTTCTCGATCGTCGGGCGACGGTCTCTCTGTATACAACACTCTGTTTCACATGGAGTACAAACGTCTTATTGAAGAGGCTGTGGGAAATGTTGTTTCCTAAGAAAAAAAAAGAAAGTTATACCGGTTATAAAGTCTTTCCCTAACGTCATAACATCACCGTGTGAGTTTTAGTAGTAAGCCAACACACCCACCATCTCGGCCTGCCGACCTGCTCCATTACTAACAGCGAGGTATTCAAGGAACAAACGCTTTCTGCTGTTGCTTTTTCACTCTGTTCTTCTCATTCCGAGCTCTTGTATTTTTATTGCGAATGACTTTGTTTATCTTTTAGGTACAAATACTTATTTTACTGGTAAACAGAAGGGAGTAAAATGTCTGTGAAGGTTCTCAGTCATCCAGGTCATCGTAGTCAAAGGAGCTTGCAAAGAAAAGCGTCTGGACTTCTTTAAGTTGCTTGAAGACGTTTCACCTCTCATCCGAGAAGCTTCTTCAGTTCTAAGGTCAAATGGTGGAGAGTCCCAGATATAAAGATAAGATAAGATAACCTTTATTAGTCCCACACGTGGGAAATTTGTTTTGTCACAGCAGGAAGTGGACAGTGCAAAAGTTATGACGCAAAAATTAGAATACAATAAGAATAAATACAGTACACAGCTGTACAGAATAGAATAAAATAAAATACTATATACAGTAGAATAAAATAGAATAAAAATATACAATAAGATAAAAATAGAATACGAATGCTATATACAACTGAGTAAAAATACAACGATGCCAGAAAAGATTATTGCACATGTGTGGATGTGTTTGTTTGTTCAGTTAACCTAGTGGGAGTGACCCCCCACAGAGGGACAAAAGGACCCCCTGATGATCCTCTAATCACCTGAGCCAAGGTGTGAAACTGGGTGTGGGTCCCAATCAACCAGAGTTTCGGGTGTGTTCATTGTGAAACCTGGCCCCACCTTATCATGCGAATTCCTGAGGTCAGAAGGCCCAGGATGTGAGTGGGCGTTAAGGCGTCTGGGAAGGGATCTCAAAACTGGATTATAGATGGCAGAGAGTTGGTGTCGTAAACCCCCGCCTCTGTTCAAAGATGGTCGCTCACAGTGGACTTAGATGGCTTCTTTCTACAAGAAGACAGCTCCTTGGAGGACAGGACCAACTTCACACCCGATCAGATCTGCACACTGTTAGACCTCTGCCTCACCACTACATATTTCAAGTACAACGAAGGCTTTTACAGACAAAAACATGGCTGTGCCATGGGCTCCCCCGTATCACCTATTGTAGCCAACCTTTACATGGAGGAAGTGGAAAGGAAGGCTCTTGTCTCTTTCAAAGGAAGAGTACCCAGCCACTGGTACAGATATGTGGACGACACCTGGGTCAAAATCAAGACACAAGAAGTGGAATCCTTCACTGCGCACATTAACGCTGTGGATAAAAACATCAAGTTCACCAGGGAAGACACAAAGGACAACTGTTTGCCTTTTCTGGACTGCGCCGTGCACATTGAAGAGAACGGCAAACTCAACATCGAAATTTACCGGAAGCCCACACACACGGACCAGTACCTCCTCTTTGACTCCCATCACCCTCTGGAACACAAACTTGGAGTAATTAGGACCCTACACCACCGGGCAGAACATGTTCCCTCTAAGCCTGAAGGGAAAAAGAAGGAACACACACATGTAAAGGAAGCACTCAAAACATGCGGCTATCCTAAATGGGCGTTCTTAAAGTACAGTGCAGCGAGGAATGCCCAGACCTCTACATTGGAGAGACCAAACAGCCACTTCACAAGCGCACATCTGTTATCCAACTGCAATAACACATCTGAATACTACAAAAAAATGTCCATCACGCCACTCTTGTGTTAATCTATGCACGGTCTGAAGCATGTGTGTGGGAATGTATGTGAATGTTTTACTGTTATATCTTATTAGTATTTTAAGTATTCTATCTATTTTATTTATTGAATTTTATTGTTTTATTTATATTTTGATATTGCTAGGGATGATGCAATGATCGGGGACCATTCTTAATTTCGTTGTTCTCATGACAATGACAATAAAGTTTCTGATTCTGATTCTGCATGGCACAACACAGAAGAGCCACCTCCACAGGACAAGACTCAGCAGTCCATCTGCATCTTAAGGATAAAGGTCACTCTTTCGAGGATGCCAATGTTCACATTTTGGACAGAGAGGACAGATGGTTTGAAAGAGGAGTGAAAGAAGCATCTATGCCCACTGTGAGTGACCATCTTTGAACAGAGGCGGGGTTTACGACACCAACTGTCTGCCATCTATAATCCAGTTTTGAGTTCCCTCCCCAGACGCCTTAACGCCCACTCACATCCTGGGCCATCTGACCTCAGGAATTCACATGATAAGGTGGGGCCAGGTTTCACAATGAACACACCCGAAACTCTGGCTGATTGGGACCCACACCCAGTTTCACACCTTGGCTCAGGCGATTAGAGGATCATCAGGGGGTCCTTTTGTCCCTCTGTGGGGGGAAACTCCCACTAGGTTTATATCTGGGACTCTCCACCATTTGACCTTAGAACTGAAGAAGCTTCTTGGATGAGAGGTGAAACGTCTTCAAGCAACTTAAAGAAGGGAGTAAAGGCCTAGCAAGCTGAAACACAGTTTTAATGAAACCAAAAGTTTTATTGAACATATAATATTTGCATGATTAATAAGGCACTGCAGCTCAGACAACAGACATCTTAACATAACAGCGAAAGCACAGGTATCTTCACAGCTGGGCTCCTCTCAGCTGCTGTCGTGGCTTATTGGGACGCTTGATGGAAATGAGCCATTGTCATTAGGCTTGTCCTTTTTCCTCCTTACCTTGACAAAGTTTTATTAATAGTGGGATAGTAGTTTAAAACTGGAAGTTAATACTAGAACTTTATTTGGTATATTTTGAGTTATTTGAGGATTTTCTTTTTGACATATTCAAGCTGTGCAGGTAAATGTTCTATCATAAATACTCCAATAACTGTAGACACCATTAAGTCTGCTGCAATACTGGTGAGCTCTCATACCAGAGCTTTCATCTTAATGCCAGAGCCACACCTGTGAAGTTGGGTAGCTGCATTTTACATTGTTGTGAAGGTATTGTGTTGACAAAACCCGCCCACAGAAAAGCAGACCTATACGGCTAGCTGTAGAAAAGCTAAATGGAAAGGCACATACAGAGTGCTCTTCTAATCAATTTGAGCACCTGATGTGCTTTGTTCCTACAAGCCTGCATTACAACAATGCCTAAACAAAGTCTTATATGAGACTCCTCCTCACCCACCCTCAATTGTATTCCACAACTTAGATATTCACATTATTCACACTCTCATAACACATACATATAGGACCTTGGGGGTGGGCACGCTACACGCTACAAAAAAAAGGGATGGGTATCGTTTAGGTTTTATCCGATACCGGTGCCACACCGGTACTTTTGAAACGGTGCTGGTGCTTAAAGAATGGAGAACACAAACTTTGTCCAAAAACCTCTCATGTTTAGCTGTTTTTTTGTAAAAAGATAACAATGTTAGCCTTTTCTGCAGCTATAGTTCACCGTACATGCATTAATGTAATAACGTGGTTGGCCTACTCAACATAAATTACACACGAATATGAAGCTACTCACGCAGAGAAGAACGGCTGCTGCTGCATCATCATCATTTCTGCTACACTGGCAGGGCTAGGGGCCAGGACTCTCCTCTTCGGGTTTTTGGGGGATGTTGCTAACTCCGATAACAAGGACCACACCCGCAGTAGGTACGGTGCATTTCTCAGCTTTAAAAAAGCTGATGTTTCATCAGATTCGAGGTGTTACCTCCTTTGACAGTATTACAGTATCACCTTAAAGCACTTGTTGCTGCTGAGTTTTCATCTTTTGCTGTGAAGTACAGCCAGACTTTGGACCGCTTCGCCTTGGACATTTTTAATCTGTAGCTCGGCTCTAAAAGAACGTACGTACCTGGGCCCTCCTACTATCCTCGGAAACGTAAAATGATTGGCTAGAATCCAAAGTGTATCACAGCTCAGGAAAAAAAAGCACCGAAATTAAGCACCGAAATGCAGTGTTGGTCAAGTTACTTGAAAAAAGTAATCAGTAACTAATTACTGATTACTTCCCCCAAAAAGTAATCCCGTTACTTTACTGATTACTTATTTTCAAAAGTAATTAATTACTTAGTTACTTAGTTACTTTTTAAAAACACGATTTACAACCTGAATAGGCGATAAAGCGATAGATCTTTCAGCCCAGTTCTACTTTTTCTGCATAATCCATCATACAAAATGTAATCAAATGGAAAAGTCTCTTTTTAAAACTTGTTTTATCAGTTTTAATCTTTTAACTTTATGCATCAAGCAAAAATTTAATTATATGCAACATTCTCTGAGTTGAATAAATTAGTTTAACATTTAAACCTATTTTCTGCACATTCCAGCACATAAAATAAAATATTTTTTGTGTTTACACTCAGTCTTTCAAATAGATGCAAGTAAAACACAGCAGAACATAAATAAAGTCAAAGACTCAGCGGTCCTGTTGCTCTATTTTCACCTGTAAAGCAGGAGTGCGGTAGGCGGAGGTTTACCCTGGTGCAGGTGTGCCGCGGTCAGTTGAAGAATCCGCGAGTTTCTCTGTGAGTTTCCCATTACGTCGTTACAAGTAACGCATTACCGCCCATCTCGGCCGAAATGTGCGCTGCTTTTCGGTCTGGTTACTACCATTTATGTCAGAACCCAGTACCCATCCCTAATACTAATGTGACCCTAAGAGCCTCTACAGCTTAGGAAAACTCAAAGTCATTCATGCATATAAAAAAAATTGATTGTTGAACGTGTAACATGTCCTTTCAAAAGTAATCAACTGTCATTTATAAAAGTGGCAGATAAAAGCACAAAGTGTGAACTGATTACATGAAAATGTTCCGTGAGTGAACGTTGATGTCGGAGAGTTGAAAGCAGTTGAACAAAGAGATTGGAGTGATTGAAAACAAGAATCTCTTCAAGTGCTGCAGACGTGTCTGCACTATAAATAGAGCTGCCTGGTGTATAAACAGAGAGAGAAGCGTCTGTTAGAAACATGAATGTCATTGTGAAATACAAAAATATGGGGAGATGCTGAAATGCCAGCTCCCAAGCAAAGATGACAAAAGCTTACTGATTCCAACTTCTTTGAAGATTTGCATATTTATTTGTTTTCTGTGGTCATTCAGATAAAATAAGGAAAGTTGACTCAAGTTAGGCTTTCCACCATCTGAAGGGACATATCTGCTTAAGGTGGGCGGTTATTATGGAATGATGTGACTTTAAGTTAGAAATTAAGCCGATAAGCAGTCAGTTTGCTGACAACTAGTGTGTCTTAACTCTTTAAACTTTGCTGTATGCATCCAGGTTCAACAGTGATGCCTGACCTGCAGATCCTGTACAAGCGTCTGCTGGTGGCCGAGGAGCTGGGGGGGCAGGTCAGTCAGGATCTCAGCAGCATCCTGGAACAGCTAAGGAACCTTTCCAAAACTGGCAACGACACCTATCTTTACTCTGTCCACAACAGGACAGGCTTTAAAGGTGGGTAGCAGAGAACCCAGCACTATTTGTTTTTATGACTTTGAATAAAGGCAAATGTCTTTGGAAATGCGTCATAAGAGCAAGATATTAGAAACAAAAAAGATAACTACATGGATACAGTACACAGCATCAACAGACCTAAAGCTGAAAACACTGAACACAGTCCATGCTGGATAGCATGTACTGACCAATGCTATTCTCCACTCACTGGGAATCATTCTTTTATGTGTAAGGCAACACTGGACTCAACTTTAAACACAGATTTCTTAACTTTGTAATAAGAATGATAAAAAACAATAAAAAAGACAATCGTGGTGCTAAAGTTCTACAGCATCTTTGAACTTGCCAAGGCCTGTTCATTTCTTATTAGTGATCACGACTGACTCAAACTGGCAGTTCGTTCGACTGCACTGTTTGATGGCATTTATTGGACTGAATAATAGGCCAAGTAACTCAGCGAAGATCTAAGGGGAAAAATTGTAGTTTGGAAGATCTGTTGGAGACATTTTTTAAGCAACTGGAGGTTCCAAGGTCATGAATTCAAACAACTGTAAGTTGGTACAGATTATTCAGTTGGAAGAAGACCCAAAGTGTCACTCTCAGATGAGAGGAAATTGGTTCAGAACAACTCAAAGGCCAACGAGGCTCAAGCCTGCCGAACTGAAGTTAGTTTTATATTGCTGTGGACGGAGGGCGTGCCAAGAAAAAAGGCCTCTGCTCTAAAACTGATCCCTTCGAGCTTGACTGGAATTTGCAGCTTGCGCTATCTGGCTGTAATAACAAAGGTATGTTTGGAGGAGTAAAGGTGAGGCTTTCAAACCTAAACAGTAAAGCCAAATGTGAAGCATGGTGGTGACGGTTCCATGCTCTGGGGCTTTTTTGACACCAGTGGTAGTGGAACATTGCACAAAGTGGACGGAACAATGAAGGAGGACTAGCTCTAAATTCTTTAACGTAACATCAGATGAAGAGCTAGTTGATTGAAACTTGGACACAATTAAATGTTCAAACAGGACAAACACACAGCAAAGCTGCTTTTAGAATGGAAGCAGGCTAACATTATTCTTTCAGAATGGCCTTGCCACAGCCCTGACCTCAACCCTATTAAAACTTTGTAAATGTTTCTTAACCCTGGAGAACCAATGGGGTCGGCTCTGACCCCATTGGTTTACTAGGAAACCATGGGGTCAAATTTGACCCCATGGTTTCTCCAGGGTTAAAATGTCAGTGTTCATGCAATGGTGAATACACAGTATTTCTAGGATTTCTCTGAATCTGGTTAATTAAATTGGTGTTTTTTGGCTTAATGAAGAAAAAAAAAAGTCACAACAGAGACCTCTAGCTGAAACTGTACTTTGTTTAAGCATTTCCACACAATCAAAAGAAATGTGGACCTAAGTCATTTGACTTGTAAAACATAAGGAGATCACCCAGGTTTCTCTCTGTGTAATGTACCACGGGCAGTTTATCTACAGAAGTTGCAGTTGATGGTTGACACAGGAGCACAGGTCTCAAATTTTGTCTGTCTGCCATAATTCCTATTTATTTAGTTTCCTGTATGTATAGGAAACAAAATACATATGAAAGTTAATCATATATTTTTACCTGGCCTATTAGCATGTTGTGTGCTAACTGTGCTAACTATAACACCACATGCCTCTATCCCTTTTTCTTTGTGTTTACAGAAACAGAAAAGCAACCTACAGGCTTGCAAACATTCATTCAGCCCAATATTTACATTTTCATGCCCCACCTCAGACTCCATCCGGGCAGCCTTGTACCTAATGTAGTGCTGGGACAGGGACGTCGTGGAGGTATGAAGCCCTCACATTTAATAAAAATGCACAGCCCTAGTATTCAATGAATCTTGGTAGGATTATGTGTGTGTGTGTGTGTGTGTGTGTGTGTGTGTGTGTGTGTGTGTGTATGGTAAATGGCCTGTATTTATATAGCGCTTTACTAGTCTCTAAGGACCCCAAAGTGCTTTACATATCCAGTCATCCACCCAGTCACACACACATTCACACACTGGTGATGGCAAGCTACATTGTAGCCACAGCCACCCTGGGGCGCACTGACTGTATATATATATATATATGTATATGTGTATATAAATAAATAAATAAAGTGAATGCAAGAGTCAAATAAGGGATAGTCAGTTTTACATCTGCTGTGCTAATGGAAGCAGACAGTGACTATAGTTTTTCTCTGGTTCTCTATCCTGTCATCTCTCAGTGTCCGTGGTGCTTGGCATTCCCACTGTGAAGCGTGACAAGCAAAGTTACCTGGTCAACACGCTTAGCTCTCTGCTATTTAGCCTGACTTCATCACAGTGCCAGGATCTCCTCATCATCGTCTTTGTTGCTGAGGTCACACACACACACACACACACACACACACACACACACACACACACACACACACACACACACACTCTAGCTGGCTAACTGTCCGTAAGTTTGCTGTTACTTTACAAAACAAATGTAAGTTATTTATATCTTTGCTTTGAATCATTGGATCATTTCCTGCTAGACACAGTGTAGTTTCATATTAAACACAAGTTACTAAGAAGAGTTATGTTAGCCAGTGAAGTAATTTGGCCTGCTATATAACTTTAATTTCTGCTGCGATGCAATTATGCTAAGGTATAGTTAGCCAGCTACATGTAACTTAGCTACGGTGCATTCATGTGGTGGTGGTTAATTTATAAAGTTAGCTGATAACTTTAAAAAACAACCACCAAATCTCAAGCACAGTGGTAAAAGTTTCACATTGTGGGGATGTGGTTTTCCCCTCTCACTCAGATGGGCTTCATTGGATTAAAGTTGTTTTTTTTCCTTTCCAGTTTATGCTAGCTAATTTTAGCTTGCCTATAATAAATTCCTTGATATGCAGTGTAGCAGCTGGCTTGGCTTACCTAAGGCACATCAGTGTTTGTTAGCCTATCCTAATGCACCTGACCTCATAACACTCCTGAACTCAAACACCATAATTTAGTGGTGAACAAGGTAAATTGTTCCCTACTGCAAACAATTAATTTCAATTGCATGTCATAAATTATAATAAATCATAAATAAATACCATAAATAAGTATTCAGGACCAGAATGACCTTTGCTTCCTTCTTTGCTCCCACATGCTGATTTACTTATTGGGTGAGATGTGACACACAGCTGTTATACAGTGCCACTAAAGAACTTTTTTCTGATGTCAGTCTGACTCACTGAGAGTGCTCTTGCATATGGACTATAATGTGCTGTTTGCTAGACATCTGAGAGAAAGGACACATGAACACCTAACGACTTTCATACCTGCTCATCTTTGGGGTTTTCTTTTATTGTTTTTTTTTTTTTTGTGAGTAACAAAAACTATAAACAGGAACACAACGAGTCTTTATCAACCCCCAAACTGAAACTGATAATATGTCTGGCCTTCAAAGGACTTGCACAGTTACAGTCTCAGTCTGTAAGAGCACCAGCGTGTATTCATTGTTGCAAAAGCCTCGAGGAGCTCAAGTTTTATATTAATTCAGTCAAATATGCCCCCCCTCCCCATCACTGACCCAGTCCTGTCTCTCTCTCTGTCTTTCAGACAAACTTAGACTATGTGAACAGTGTAGCAGAGACCATCATGAAGAAGTAAGTGAGCTAGATTGCCTCCCATGGGGCAGTTTCTCTGTTGTATCAGTGTTCACGTTAGACTTAAGTTTCATGCTCTTTATTGCTTGCAGCACCAGCAGCAGACTGCTGTTTCTGTCTGTAAGTGTATAAAAAATAAGATGTTTATTATTACAGTAGGATTGTATTGCATGTGGGCATTCACCAATCTATTTTTCTTTAGTCAGCCATGGACTAACTATGGCTGATGGTCATATGTGTGAGATTTGTCTACTGGGGAAATATTTCTCTTTATGTGCAACTTCAACATGGAAATGGTCTGTTTTATGTATCGCTTTACAAATAAAGGAAAACTTAGGCAGCTACATTTCCATTTCTCTTCTTTGAGATTCAACCACAGATTAAAAGAAATAAACCTGAGATAACAGGGGTAATCTGTAAGCATAAAACTACACATTGGCATGTAATTTTATGCAAAGAGAACACAAGAAATGTCCAAATCTTAAATGACTGTATCACTGGAGTGTATAAAACTTATCTTCATACATTCATTCATTTTTTTGAACTCAATTAGATGTTCTGGTAAAATGGAACTGGAAACGCCTGATTACATTTCTGTTTACGCAAATGCTTCAGTGTAGTCTATGTGCACTGATGCTTTACATTAGCCTCTACTACATGCTAACAAAAGCTGTCACAAAACAGGTTTTTAATGTTGTTGCTGCTCTTCCTCCCGGCAACGGGAAAGTGTGAAAGTTGGTTCCCAGCATATGTTTTCAGGAATTTGTTCTCTGATTAACCTAAACGCCTGTTGGTCAAATACAATGTTTGATCTGTGATTTAGGAAGAACTTTTCAGGACAGCTAGGTAAAGTGTGAGAATGAAACGCCCTACAGTTCATAAGACTTGTTATTACATATTTTGTTAGCATACACATAACTGTTTGATTAACCTCTAAATACTAACAAAGAATGTCTATTATTTCCTTTGTATCTTGATGTTGATCTCTGCAGTTAACTAGCTCATTCTTTGCAGTTTTCCCAAGGAGGTGCAGTCTGGATTGCTGGAGGTCATCTCTCCTTCACAGTATTACTACCCTGACTTCGCCAGCCTTAAGGAGACTTTTGGAGACTCCAAAGAAAGAGTCAAGTACGGTGCATATACAAAATCACATGATGCAGTCTCGAAATGCTACAAATGTTTTGTCAGTGATGGTAATTCTGAAGTGTTTTTTACCGTATTTTTCGGACCATAAGGCGCACCAGATTATACATTACAGAATCCTGCCATGCAATTGCATTTGTCCATAACCATCGGGAACCTTCGCATTAACATTTTTGTCGAGTGGGGAAAAAAAGTTAGCGTTCATCCTCCAGCTTCACTGTGTTTATGTTATGCTAGCATAGCTGTGTCGCCAGCGATCACGTAGCACAACATTATATACCAGGTAGCCGAACTTTAGTAATGCTACAAACGTCACTGCTGTTTAGTTTCATTTATGTTGGAAGTGATAGCAGAGCTGTACGTTTGAATTTTCTCACAAATCTGTCAGTCAGAACATGCTATATCATGTTTAGGTGGAAGCTAGCGAGCTAACTTCCTGCTAACTTCTAACTCCGTTAAATTTAATACATTCTGTGTTCATGGATGCCTGGATGTTAAACTTAATTGTTACACCTGGTAAAGCAGGAACGCTGATCATTTTATTAAAGATGAAAGAATTTAGACAGTTTTTAACTCTCAGTGATGCTGCAGTGTTTGTTTGACTTTGGGACCTGAGGATGACGGAGTTTAGGACCCAGATTACTGCGCGAGGCTCCTGCCTATGGTAGCCGTAATGCTCCAAAAATCCATCAAGTTGTGCGGCTTCGTAGCAACCAAAGTCGTACTAAAACATTTTTTGACAGATTTTTGAGCACCATGTACCACATAAAATCGGTTCAAGGTCAGTAAGCACAACCAGAATTCATACATAAGACGCATCAGATTATAGGGCGCACTGTTGATTTTGGAGAATATTAAAGGATTTTTAAGAGCGCCTTATAGTGCAGAAAATAGAGTAGGTGCTGCTGCAGTGGCACAGAGGACACAAAACCAACATATACACTACATAACCTAATAAATAAATGATGAAGAGTAGGAGACTTATAATGTGTTTGGTGTGTTAAACAATAAACTGTTATTTATTGAATGCAGAGTGGTGTATAAACACACAGTGAGTACCAAAACCAAAAAGGTGAGTGAATTTCTGCTCGGGTTATATTTGTGCTTCTTGTTTGATTTTAGATGGCGAACAAAACAGAATCTGGACTTCAGCTTCCTCATGCTCTACGCTCAAGACAAAGGAACGTTTTATGTTCAGGTTAGGGTCAGACTTTAGTTATTATTTATTAAACACCTTATTTCTATTGTGTTTTGCATATCATGTTTCAGGAAAGTTATTTTTAGCACCATTTATTTGTTTGTGATATCAGCCAGAGTAGCTTTGTATGTTATAATTCTTCCTTATATATCTTTCGCTTTCACATTGCTTGTCTGGGTAGGGGCACTGCAGATGAGCTCAGACTATAAATGCTTACAGAAGACCCAAAGATGACATCACAGAAATGTGAAATACAAAAGTCTGAAATGATAGCCTGTTGTAAACTCTTTCTCCTTTTCACCAGGAGTGGTCTGATTGGGCTGTAGCTGTGCTTATGTTTAAACTTTTTATAAATAGTGTCTACTTCCTGACACGTCTGTTTTTAACAAGCTAAGCAGATCTAAAATGTGTGGTCGAATGCCTAAGTGCAGCACAGAGTCCTGTTACGTTTAGGATAACTAAGAAAAAGGATAAAGGAGCAAATTATTATTTGTTGTCTGTTGATTTCCAGTTAGAGGATGATGTTGTTGCTAAGTCGGGCTACTATGACGAGATGAAGGCCTACGCCACAAACGAAGCTTCAAAGCCATGGCTCTACCTTGAGTTCTCCCAGCTTGGATTTATAGGTGTGCTTTTGTGTAAAATACTGAAGTAATTTTTGTGTGTGTGTGTGTGGATTTTTTTAGGTAATATTACACGAATGCATTTGTGTGTATGTGTGATTCTCCAGGCAAGTTGTTTCGCACCCGGGACCTCCCAATGATCGCCGAGTTCTTCCTCATGTTTCACAGAGACAAACCTATTGACTGGCTGCTGGATCACATTCTGTGGGTGAAGGTTTGCAACCCCGAGAAAGATGATGTAAGTCAGTTATATCAAGAGTCAAGAAATGCAAAGTATAGATTCATTTGTGTTTTGGGAAAGAGTCAGACCACTTCATTTTTTTTTTTTTTACACACTTTGCTGTTTGTTACAGCCCTACAAATAAGAAAAAACACGTTGTTGTTGAGGATTTTTGTTAAAATGGAGCATAAATCTCTAAATAAATCTGTGGTTAAATAGATCTGGGACTCAGACTCTACACACTCTATGTAGATGACACCTCTTGTCTATACAAAGCATGGTATTTCCAGTACTGAGAAAGCATTGAACAGTACATTTTTTCCTATTGCTTGTTTTTTTTGTTGTTGTTGTAAAGAGCAGCTTTTACAGTGCGTTTCAAACTCACATGTTCTCATATTGTATATAGAAACACTGCACAGAGCAGAAGGCACTACTCAAGCAGAGGTACAAGCCTTCCCTCTTTCAGCATGTTGGTCTCCACTCTTCTCTGCCCGGGAAACTGCAGCATCTGAAGGTGAGAGTTCTGTTGGGGTTTGAATATATAATCCGAATGCGTATTTGCTGATTATATTGTTTTAATATAAGAGAGGCCTAACTCTGAGTACAGTCTGTGCCAAAAAGCACTGACAGGGAACTGCATGCTTTTGCAGAGCAAGCTTTTGCAGCCGGAAAGTGAAACTAAGCAGAGTCTTTGATTGAAACTTATAGTGGTGTGATGTAGAGAGCAAGTATATAAATACCTCCGTTTGTGCTTCAGACCTGGGGTTGTGTGTTTTGTGTTCAGGTCTCCATATCAAGGATATGTAAAATAGAGATCATTTTTAAAGTAAAAGGACCACTTCTGAGCTGTGTCTTTCTTGGCCGTAAAGAATACAAAAGAACCGGATTTAATAGTTCAAATTCAAATTTTACTGCTTTGAAAGCAGAGTTATCCAAAAGCATGAATCTGCCGTAGTCTGTCTTATGGCTTCTTTGTACACATGACTGCTCATTTTAATTTTTCATGGGTTATTGAATTTATGTTTGACGAATGTAATTGTCTGATAATTTACTCATGATTGTGTTTTTCCTTGCGAGCGACCTTTAGAATAAATAGAACTCCACAGATGTCTGCCAACCTGTATTTTACAGAGAGAGAAGGCTTGAAGAAGGTCCTTGTAAACACACAAACAGAGCTTGGTGTTCCTTCCTGGAAGTCAAGGTTCAAGGTTCAAGGTTCTTTATTTGTCACATGCATAGTTATACAAGTATAACACACAGTGAAATGTAGCCTGACACGCTCCTCGACATGTGCAAAAATTGGGGGGGGTGTAGAGGAAGAA
Organism: Diplotaxodon limnothrissa; assembly: GCF_057381915.1. NCBI lineage: Eukaryota > Metazoa > Chordata > Actinopteri > Cichliformes > Cichlidae > Diplotaxodon > Diplotaxodon limnothrissa. Next base: position 2,940,742 of record NC_140597.1, on the reverse strand, counting down.
CATTATATATATATATATATATATATATATATATATATATATATATATATATATATATATATATATATATATATATATATATATATATATATATACACACATAGTATATACACTGGGTGAATGTGCAGTAGTAGTAGCAAGCAGGTGAATTCTGTACATTAATATGAATAGACATCTGACTATTTTACAGGATAGACAATATAAACATATTTAAAATTAAAGGAATTGAAATGTACATTGTGCCTTGGTTTAGTGTCTGGAAGAGTCCTGTCTCTGTCAATTATAGATGATGTGAGAGGGCGGGTGTGTGTGTTTAGGGCACGGATGGCTTGGGGATAGAAGCTCCTCTTGAGTCTCTCTGTCCTTGCCCGGAAGATGCGGAACCTTCTACCAGATTGCAGAAGTTGGAACAGTTTGTTGCCAGGATGGGACGGGTCCTTCAGTATCTGCGCTGCTCTAGTCCGGCATCTCCTGGTGTAGGTGTCCTGAAGCGGGGGGAGAGCAATCCTGCAGCAGCGTTCTGCTGTACGGATCACTCTCTGGAGAGCTTTTTGGTCCTTCACACAGCTGTTCCCAAACCACGATGTCATGTTCTGTGTGAGGATGCTCTCCACAGCGCCTGTATAGAAAATCCTGAGGATCTTTGGAGAGACCCTGAACTTCCTCAGTTGTCGTAGGTGATACAGGCGCTGCCTAGCCTTTTTGGTCTGGACCTGAATGTGGGCAGCCCATGTCAGGTCTGAGGAGATGTGGACACCAAGATACTTGAAGGACTGCACCCTCTCCACTGGAGCTCCATTGATGATAATGGGCTTGTAGTCTCTGTGCTGACCCCTTCTGAAGTCCACCACCAGCTCCTTGGTCTTGCTGACGTTCAGCTGGAGGTGGTTGTCCTGGCACCACGATGCCAGATTCTTCACTTCATCCATGTAGGCCGCCTCATCGTTGTTGGAGATGGCACCCAACACCACTGTGTCGTCAGCAAACTTCACAATGGTGTTGGAGCCGTGGGTGGCCACACAGTCTGAAGTGTAGAGGGAGTAGAGCAGTGGCGAGAGGACACATCCCTGAGGTGCTCCTGTGTTGATGGTGATGCTGTTGGAGAAGCACCTGCCCACCCTCACCACCTGAGTTCTGCCAGTGAGGAAGTCCAACACCCATGCACACAGACGGCTGTTAAGTCCCAGTTCCCTCAGCTTTGTGAACAGTCTGCAGGGCACTATTGTGTTAAACGCTGAACTGTAATCTGTAATCTGAACTGTAATTTGATAACGAGGTTCAAGGGTCACATGTGCAGGGGTTGCATATTACTAGAATCTGGTGGTAATGGTGTCAGGACACCTGAGTGGGAGTAAAAGAGAAGGTGCTTTTCTAGTCATCTTTTCTTCTGTTACATTAGTAGGCCTTTATTGAAAACTTGTAAAATATTTTTCAGATTTAAATATTTAAAACCTGTTTTACAAATATGAACCAGGAAATGTGTCAAACGTGACTTAAACAACAGAAGAAGGCTAAAGGTGAACAGGGTGGTAAAACAGCTCTGTGAACTACCTGTGAAACTAGTAGAGTTAAATAAGGTGTGACAGCTGAGCAATGAAAAGCATTCCTGTGAAACACTTCAAGGCTTTGGAGCGTGATGTCACGGGAGGGGGCGTGACCGCCGAGGCGCCATTTTAGCAGGCCAAACAAAGGAGCGAAAGCATCAGCAGTGGTTCGCACTTGCTGTGTTGTCGGTTGTAATGTTAGATCGCACGATCGGGAAGGGAATAAGCTAGAAAATTGGCTCTGTTTTTATCATTTCCCCACCTGGAAGCAGCATGAGGGAGCTCATGTGTCGGATGTTACCGAAAGAAGGCGTCTAGCCTGGATAGCAGCTGTGAGATGAGCTGATATCCAGTTCTCTTCCATCTCCAGATATCTGTTGGTGCTCCAGACATTTTCATTCAGGTAAGATCTAAATAAGTTCATATTACTCTTTATAGCCTAATAGTTGTATTTTCAATGCGCTCTGAGGTCGTAGCAAATTAGAACAAACATCCTAATGAGTGATTTTGTAGATATATATATATATATATATATATATATATATATATATATATATATAAAAAATAGAATTCAACTTTATTGTCATTGCACATGTCACAAGTACAGGCAACGAAATGCAGTTTGCATCCATCCAGAAGGGCTTTAGCCATAATATAGCTATATTACAGAAACGGGTCTGTTATAGGTATGAGGGTACAAAATATGGGTCAATTATGGGTATGTTACAGTGTACACAGTATGAAGGTATGTTATGAATATGCTATAACTATAAGTATGTACAGACTATGAACAGGATATAAATATGAAAACTATACAGAAATATGAACTATGCAAGTTATAAACAGTTATAGAATTATAATTATTATATACATTCTCTTTATAGAGTTGCTAATTGTTTGTCATTATTGCAGCAAACCAGTCTATGAAACGGATGAAACAAATCCTGACTGGGTTCCAGCGCTACACATGGGGCACTACGAAATCCCTGCTTCAAACCACATGCTACACACCACCAGGCCACTCAGATTACTTCTTCCATGTGAGGGTGAAGAGGTGACCCTTCTGGATAAGATGGTGAAGGTTTTGGTGAACATGTGCCCCAGTGTGGTAGTAAAACCAGGGGAAATGCTCTTGTTAAATACTCTCAAAAGTCTTGTGCTGTATATGTAGTGATAAGTTTTCAAAAGAGACAGAATGCTAGCAGCGGGTGATATTATTTAAATGCTCTCATGATTTTATGTGAACATTTTGTCATTTGTAAACTATACATTGATTCTACATTGTAACTGATGTGATGTTTTAATTAAAGGCAAACATTTATTTGTTTCTTTATTCAACTTTTGAACAGTGTTACTTAGTAAGTACATATTCAGTAAATGCTAATTATTTACATGGCAATGCACTTCAGGCACAAATGTAGACCCCCTAAATACAACATTATGGGTTATCCCTCCATTGAAGAATGAAGGCTTTGGCTGGATCTGCCCCTTTGACCTAGGTCAGAGCCACGTCACCAGGCTCCTGATTGGTTGTCGCGGCGCGATTTGACGCTGGAGTTCAGATTTTTCCAACTCGAGCGGTAGACGCGAAACGCGCGTATGCACAAAATGCAACGCAAAAACTGGGTTTGTTTGCGAGTCAAACGCGCCAGACGCGCTACACTGACGCGCGTTTCACGTGTTTTCGCGACGCAAATCTGCTTCGGAATTTTCGCGGGACCCGCAATCGCGTGTCATCGCACTTTTCCATTGACTTTACATGTAAACCTGACGCTCTGTTCGGTGTGGACACACCGTAAGTCAATAGCGGTTGGCCTAGTGTTTCTACTCCACTGTCGTTATTTCATACGGGTCCACATTTCCAGTGCACGCTTTTTTTTGCAAGTACCGTGTCTTTGCATCCGGACGCAATCTGTCTCTATACCGTCGTTTTTATTTTGAGCTGCTTTTAAGTGTGGTTCGTAGCAATCTTCCTTCCAACACAGTGTGGTTGTTTTGATTCGTGGCCTGCTGAAATGGTGCCGCGCTCCCACAGTGCATTGCGGCGTGACGTCAACTCCAAGGCCCTATAGGATCAGCCGTACAGTTTAACCTGAGCAGAAAAAATGTTGTTGATCTGCTGTTTGCTTAGCTGACAATAGAGTTCAAGACAAGAGAAAGCGACTGAGATGAGTGTGAAAGAATGATGGTGTTTGTCATGGAGTAGCTACATGACAGCACAGCCTGATTTAACATGAACACTGGCATATAATGTGAATGTGCAGCTTTAGCATTTTAACTGTATGTGTTTTGAATTGACCCAGAATCATTCATTCATGTTGTTAAGGCAAGGCAAGGCAAGGCAAGTTTATTTGTATAGCACAATTCAAAACAAGGTGATTCAAAGTGCTTTACAGAGACATTAGAAACAAGAACAAATAAAAAGCATGATTTAAAATTGATTAAAACAAGCAAATAAACTAACTAACTAATTAACAAACAAACAAACAAACAAACAAACAACAGTATATAAAATCAAAACAGATAAAATCAGAACAGTAGATAAAATCAGTAGTTAAATGTAAGTTTTGAAATTTAAGCTTAAAGTGTGGATTTGGTGCTTTATTCAAATGCAGCTGAGAACAGGTGAGTCTTCAACCTGGATTTAAATAAACTGAGTGTTTCAGCTGATCTGAGGCTTTCTGGGAGTTTGTTCCAGATATAAGGAGCATAAAAGCTGAATGCAGCTTCTCCGTGTCTGGTTCTGACTCTGGGAACTGATAAAAGACCAGATCCAGATGACCTGAGGGATCTGGATGGTTCATACTGGGTCAGGAGGTCATTGATGTATTTTGGTCCTAAACCATTCAGAGCTTTATAGGCCAGCATCAGAACTTTAAAGTCTATCCTCTGACGGACAGGCAGCCAGTGTAAAGACCTCAGAGCTGGACTGATGTGGTCCACTTTTTTGGTCTTAGTGAGGACTCGAGCAGCAGAGTTCTGAATGAGCTGTAGTTGTCTGACTGATTTTTTAGGTAGACCTGTAAAGATGCTGTTACAGTAATCAAGCCTACTAAAGATGAATGCATGGACTAGTTTTTCCAGGTCCTGTTGAGACATCAGATCTTTTATCCTTGATATATTCTTGAGGTGATAGTAAGCTGACTTTGTTATTGTCTTAATGTGTTTTTCTAAGTTTAGGTCTGCATCCATCACTACACCCAAATTTCTCGCCTGGTTTGTGGTTTTTAGATGTATAGATTGAAGTTCTCTGGTGACCTGTAATCGTTTTTCTTTGGCGCCAAAGACTATTACTTCAGTTTTGTTTTTGTTTAGCTGGAGAAAATTGTGGCACAACCAGTCATTGATTTCCTCAATGCATTTACCAAGAGCCTGTACAGGGCCTCGGCCTCCTGGTGACATTGTGATATATATTTGTGTGTCATCTGCATAGCTGTGATAGTTTATTTTGTTGTTCTTTATAATCTGTGCCAGTGGGAGCATGTAGATGTTAAACAGAAGGGGTCCCAAGATGGAACCTTGGGGAACTCCACATGTGATACTTGTCTGCTCAGATGTGAAGTTACCTATTGATACAAAGTATTTCCTGTTTTCTACGTATGTTTTGAACCAGTTTAGTACAGTTCCTGAAAGACCTGCCCAGTTCTCCAGTCGTTTGAGTAATATGTTGTGGTCAACTGTATCAAATGCTGCACTGAGATCCAGTAAAACTAGGACTGACATTTTTCCACTGTCTGTATTCAGACATATGTCATTAAACACTTTGGTCAGAGCGGTTTCAGTGCTGTGGTTCTGTCTAAAACCTGACTGGAAGGCATCGTAGCAATTATTCTGTTTTAAGAAGTAACTGAGCTGTTGAGAAACTGCTTTTTCAATGATCTTACTTAAAAACGGGAGATTTGAGATCGGCCTGTAGTTGTTCATTTGTGTCTTGTCAAGATTGTCCTTTTTCAGTATAGGTTTGATTACAGCAGTTTTTAGTGATTCTGGAAACACACCTGATAATAAAGAAAAGTTGACGATCTGTAACAGGTCTGACTCTAAAGTCTTTGAGACCTTTTTGAAAAAACTTGTTGGCAGGACATCTAAACAGCAGGAGGAGGAGTTCAGTTTACCTAAGATGTCCTCCAGGTCTTTGCTGTTAATAGGTTGAAACTGTTTCATGGTGTTTAAACAGTTTTTTGGTGGACACAGTACATATCCTGGATCTGCTGTTGATGTACCAATTGCTTGTCTAATTTTTTGGATTTTTTCAGTGAAGAATTTGGCAAAGTCATTGCAGGCCATGGTCGAATGAAGTTCAGCTGCCACTGACACAGGAGGGTTTGTTAGCCTGTCAACTGTAGAAAATAAGACCCGAGCATTATGGCTGTTTTTAGTGATGATGTCAGAGAAGTAGGACCTCCTTGCACTCCTCAGTTGTAAATTATAATTGTGAAGTTTCTCTTTATAGATGTCATAATGAACCTGGAGGTTTGTTTTTCTCCATCTGCGCTCAGCTTTCCTACACTCTCTTTTTTCTTTTTTCACTAGTGTGGAGTTTCTCCATGGAGACTTTTTCCTTCCAGAGATAACCTTCACCTTAATGGGAGCAATAGTGTCCATTACATTTAACATGTTAGCATTGAAGCTATTGACGAGCTCATTGACTGACCCTCTGGGCAGGTCAGGTGTTAATGGGAAGACCTGGTTAAAAATTGCACTACTGTGTTCAGTTATACACCGTTTTGTGATCACTGTTGTTGATATATTTGTGTGGGCTGAGATTTTACTTTCAAAGAAAACACAGTAATGATCAGACAGGCCCACATCAGACACAGTAACCTTTGAAATGCTCAGGCCTTTGGAGATCAGTAGGTCAAGAGTGTGTCCTCTATTATGTGTGGCCTCTGTTACATGCTGAGTCAGCCCAAAGTTGCCCAGAGTGTTACTCAGGTCTTTAGTCCCTTTGTCCTGAGGGTTGTCCACATGAATGTTAAAATCCCCAGCAATAATTACACAGTCAAAATCAACACAGATCACAGACAGCAGTTCACTGAGGTCATTAAAAAAGTCTGTGCAGTATTTGGGAGGCCTGTAAACATTAAGAAACACAACTTTGGATGGGGCCTTCAGCGGCCTTCTGTTAAGTGTTCTCGCCTGTGGATGTGCTGTGGTATGTGCAAAGATATTTTTCTCTTCTTTCTCTTATCCACTTCAGGACAAAGACTTTGGGAAGCAGACGCTGTACAAGGCTCACAATAACCCACCTGCAGAGGTGAGCAGCACTTTGAAACACTACCAGACGCACAGTTTGAAAAGTGCTTACGAAGGACGAGATTTCTTCTGGGCAATAACTCCCCTCCAGGGTGACTACATCCTCTTCAACTTCTCCCAGCCAGTCTACACTTCTGGGTTAGTTTGTTTAGTTATTTTCCATACATTCTGTAAATTTTGCAAATGAATGTTTTCTATTTAAAAAAAAAAAGAAGAAGAAAAGAAGAGGACAAAAACACAAATGATGGTGACCCAGTCTGCACATTAAACTGCTTTACAAACTGCTTTCATTCATACACACGCATGAAACAAGCAGCAGCTAGAGGATGACAAGGTACAGCACAAATGCTGCGGCAAGGCAGAGCTAGGATGTTGGGTCAGGGGGAAATGTCATTATCACCACCCTCAGAGATTGGGTACCAAGCCCTAATAGCAACTGGTGCGTCGAAGGTGTTGAATGTGAGAGCAGCTGACCCGAAAGTGAAGGTCATGGCTAAGCTGGAAAACATGAAGTACCCTCTGAAAGTCTACTAGACGATGTGAATGCAGCATTAGAAACAATCCCTACTGTGACCATTACTGAAACTGACTGATGTACACCACAGCAACAGTGATCATCAGTGTTGGGAAGGTTACTTTTAAAATGTATTCCACTACAGATTACATGCCCCAAAATGTATTCTGTAACGTATTCCGTTACGTTACTCAGTGACAGTAACGTATTCTGAATACTTTGGATTACTTAATATATTATCTTGCTTTTTACAACTACATGAATGTACTATTGCTGTGTGATTTATTACTTTTACTGAAGGTTACTCTCCATATCAATACCAACTAGATTTTTAAATCTGAATATATTTGCAGCGATCTCGTATAGAAAACTATTCCTCGCGTATATAAAACAGGTCCGCGGCTCCAAACCGTAGTAAAGGGACCTCTGGCTAATACGTCGGGCTCGTAGCCGAAAACTAGCTTTACTTTGTTGTCTGGGTCAAGTTTTAGAAAGAGGCGTTGAAAGGCTGCTCCAATGGAGCTTATTGTTTCAGAGGAAAACACGAACACAGCGTACAGTCGAGTCTTAATAGCTTACTTACAGCTGGGCTCGTCAGGCTCTCTGTTTGGCTGCAGTGGTTATTATTATATTTACATGCTTCCAGCTCCCGTTTCTGCTCGGTGACAGCTCGTACTTTTCCTTTCTCTCCCTCCCTCGCTCACAGACACATAACGGGTATGGCAGTCCATTCTCCCTGCAGCACGGACTACACTGCCCATCAGGCTGCATGCTTTAGGGCGATGCCTGTAACACTCTGCCTTCATATTAAATCATTTTTGTGAATAATTCTTTAACATATTTCTTCACGTCATTATGCTGCTGCAAGCAGTGGTGACATGGGCGGCGAGATTGAGACACAGACATTAGAGCCTCTTAATGCGTGTTTTGTTTGGGGCGTGGAAACCAAAAATAGAGAGGGCAGAGCCGAACATATGAAACAGGAAAAGACCGCCGTGTAATCCCTTTATTTCAGCAAAGTAACTGTATTCTGAATACCACCTTTTTAAACGGTAACTGTAACGAAATACAGTTACTCATAGTTTGTATTTTAAATACGTAACGGCGGTACATGTATTCCATTACTCCCCAATACTGGTGATCATTCAGATGCTTGACTATAAGATGAACAACGGCTACAAGGAGCCGTACCCTCCATGGAAAACTGGAAATCAAGGCTGCATGGAGGGAGGTTAGCCAACTATCAGAATGGCAGAAAGGATTAATGAAGATTGTAGTGGCAGATTGTTGTACAACAAACTGCCACTACCTGAGGCCTTAGAGACAGTCAAACAAAGACTCAAAGCCTTGGCTAACTGCTTGAACAAGACCGATAGGACCCAGGAGAATAAACCAGCCCTGCCCCACTGAACTATCCAAGCTGTACTCTCAGTAGTAGGGAAGCAATGTGAGAACAACCCCATAGAGTCTGGAGACGGAGCAATACTGGAAGAACATATAGGAGAAGGACACAACGTATAACAACAATCCTTATTGACTAGTGGATCTAAGAATAGACCACAGCAACCTCCCTAAACAGGACCAACCATCACAATGGCAGAAATCCAAGAAAAGGTTTCCACTATAAAGAGTTGGACAGCAGCACACCCTGACATGATTCACTCCTGCTGGCTAAAGAAGCTAACTGCACTCAGTGAATGTCTAGCAGCACAAAGGAACCAGCTGCTACCGGATGAGATGCACCCAAAATTAAGGCCGGACCGCCCTTATCCCCAAGAAACCCAGGAGTACATCAGGAAGATGGCCACAACCAACCACGTGCTTGGTGAGAAACCAGAGAAAGAAGAGGAGCAAGGAGAAGAACCATAATGGACCAGGTAGAGGAAGTGTCTGACAGCACAGAGGCTGGGATCTATCACACCAGGCAAGACCCCAGGTGCAGGCTGGTGCAAGATGCTAGCATACATGGAACGCCATAACCAAGCGGTTACTATCACCCGCTAGGGTGATTGAAAATGACCGAGCTAAGATTCTGTGGAACATGTACAGACAAACGGTGATGGCTAACCAACCGGGCTTTCAAAACATGAGATTTAAAATGTGTAACTAACAGATATCAGGAAGAAGGAATATGGGTGGCTCAAGAAGTCCCAATGATTGAGAGAAGAGCGAGAGAAGATGTGGAAGGTGAACGCATTAGTAGTCCCCGTGGTAATTGGAGTACTCAGGGCAGTGACGCCCAAACTGGGCGAGTGGCTCCAGAAGAGCGCAGTCTTAAGTACATCAAAGATACTGCACAGGAAAAAGATACTCAGATAGTAATCTGAGAATCTTTTTAAAAAACGTTAGCACTCATATTCTCTACCAAATTTGATAAGAACTGATTATTTAATGTGTGATGTATTTCCTAAGAATGTTTAAATCTCCTTGTGCTACTAAGTAAAGAGAAACTGGAGCATCAGAGTCAGTATGTCACTCGTTTTGTGAAACCTGTGCTGTTATGGTCGAACAAAAAGCGATGATTGGTTGCAGCACGTCTTTCTGGAAAGTCAACATTCTAACTGTATGAGCTTCATGACTTTTCCTGTACAGTACATGTGCCAGACTGTGATCCTGTGCTGACAGGACTGTCTGGTAGTCACACAGCTGTTTGCTTGGTTCCAAAGAATGACTTCCCTCCATAATATGAACCAACTACAAAAATGCATCAAGACGAAAACTAGAAAAATGACAGTTTCTTTGTTCAATTTTAAATATTTTCCTCCTGTCAAGTGATGCTGTAGCAGTTTAAAACATCTTTGCACAGGTTTCAGTTATTATTCAGAATCATTTCTGTATGTTAGAGCAGTAAAGTTTAAAGTGATAGGTTGAAGTTTGTTGGGGGTTTTTTTTCATTGCACAAATGAACATGAACGCCAGTTTAAAGGAAAATGTAATTTAGAAATGAAACTGATATGACGTGATAATAATGCTGCGTGCAGTATTTGAGCCCAGGAGCATCTTTGTGTGTAGATGTTACCAGTTTGGTGTATTTATATTCCACCTGTGCTCTTTTCTTTAACAATGCAGGTACCTGTTTCGCAGTGGAAATATCGAGACCAATGGAGATAAATTCTTCAATACAACAGTGGAAGTACTGCCTAGCAGTGTGAGTAACGTGTGTAAGATAAGATAAGATAGAACTTTATTAATCCCTCGGGTGGGTTCCTCTGGGAAATTCGGTTTCCAAAAGCACAACACCGACAGAAGTTACAGTTACAGATTATTATTTATATATATATATATATATATATATATATATATATATATATATATGTATATATATGTATATATGTATATATATGTATATATATATATATATGTATATATATATATATATATGTATATATATATATATATGTATATATATATATATATGTATATATATATATATATATATATATATATATATATATATATATATATATATATATATATATATATATATATATATATATATATATATATATATATATATGTATATATATATATATATGTATATATATATATATATGTATGTATATGTATATATATATATATATGTATATATATATATATATATATGTATATGTATATATATATATATATATGTATATGTATATATATATATATATATGTATATGTATATATATGTATATATATATATATGTATATGTGTATATGTGTATATGTATATATATATATATATATATATATATATATATATATATATATATATATGTATATATATATATATATATATATATATATATATATATATATATGTCCGCGTCAGGTGTTGAGGAACCAGGGCACCCTGACGAAAAGTGGGCTACTGGAACAAGAAGGCATCGGTGGGCAAGAGACGAAAACAGGGCGTTGTTGGAATGCTACTGTGCAAGTAACCCCGGCGGAAGGGGCTACATGAATAGGATGAGGGACCTATGGATTCTTCGATACCCAACATCCACAATGACGGCGAAACAACTAGTAGCTCAGTGTTCCAACATTCGAAAGAAGGGACTGCTCTCACAGCTAGAGATTGACGAGGTACAACACAAATGCTACGGCAAGGAGGAGTCAGGACGCCAGGTCAGGGGGGAGATATCATCACCCCCACCCGAGATTGGGTACATAGCCCCAAGTGCGATAGGAGAAGGATCGTTGAGTGCGAGAGGAACTGACCTGAAAAATAGGATCATGGCCAAGCTTGAAACCTGGATCCCGCGTAGCCGGTTACCAAGATTACGTGAAGTTCCCTCAGAAGGTCTGCTAGATGATGTTAATGCAGCACTACGGGCAATACCTACAACCACGATTACCGACACTAACAAGCTGATCTACAATACGGCAACAGTGATCAGTGAGATGCTTGGCTACAAGTTGAACAGCGACAAGGGGCAGTACCCTCCATGGAGAAGGAGGCTAGAGGGCAAGATCAAAGTAGCACGGAGGGAGGTTAGCCAACTAACGGAGTTGCAGAAAGGTGCGACAAATAAGGTGCCTAAGAAATACAGCAAGCTGTCCATACCTGAGGCCTTGGAAACTGCCAAGCAAAGACTCACAGCCTTGGCCAGCCGCTTGAGGAGGTACACCAGAGAGATAGAAGGCAGGAGAATAAACCAGCTGTTCTCCACAGAACCAGCAAAGGTGTACTCTCAGTGGCAAGGGAACAATAAGAGAACAGCACCACCAAGGCTGGAGACGGAGCAATACTGGAAGAGCATATGGGAGAAGGATGCAACCCATAACGGCAATGCTCAGTGGCTAGAGGATCTGAGGGCAGACCACAGCGACCTCCCTGAACAGGGTCCAGTAACCATCACAGTGGCAGATATCCAAGAAAGGGTCTCCAGTATGAAGAGTTGGACAGCACCAGGGCCCGACATGGTTCACGCCTACTGGCTGAAGAAGCTGACTGCACTCCACGAGCGTCTGGCAGCACAAATGAACCAGCTGCTAGTTAACGAGAGACACCCGGAATGGCTAACTGAAGGCCGGACGGTCCTGATCCCCAAGGACCCCAAGAAGGGACCGGTCCCCTCCAACTACCGACCAATAACCTGCCTCAGTACTACATGGAAGCTCCTGTCAGGCATCGGCATCATATCGGCTAAGATGAACAGGCACATGGGTCAATACATGAGCGGGACACAGAAAGGAATTGGCAAGAATACCAGAGGCGCAAAACACCAGCTACTGGTAGACAGAACAATCAGCCGAGACTGCAAGACCAGACTGACCAACCTGTGCACTGCCTGGATTGATTACAAGAAGGCCTATGACTCAATGCCCCACAGCTGGATACTGGAATGCCTAGAATTGTACAAGATCAATGGGACCCTAAGAGCCTTCATCAGGAACTCAATGGGGATGTGGCGTACAACACTAGAGGCCAACTCCAAGCCCATAGCACAAGTCGCCTGCACGGTATGTACCACCGGCAGATAGAGGAGGTGGCTGATATCCAGAAATCCTACCAGTGGCTGGACAAAGCTGGACTGAAAGACAGCACAGAGGCACTAATCATGGCAGCACAAGAACAAGCTCTGAGCACAAGATCCATAGAGGCTGGGGTCTATCACACCAGGCAAGACCCCAGGTGCAGGCTGTGTAAAGATGCCCCAGAGACAATCCAGCACATAACAGCAGGGTGCAAGATGCTAGCAGGCAAGGCATACATGGAACGCCATAACCAAGTGGCCGGCATAGTGTACAGGAACATCTGTGCCGAGTATAACCTGGAAGTCCCGAGGTCAAAATGGGAGATGCCCCCAAGGGTGGTGGAGAATGACCGAGCTAAGATCCTGTGGGACTTCCAGATACAGACGGACAAAATGGTGGTGGCTAACCAACCGGACATAGTGGTGGTAGACAAACAGAAGAAGATGGCCGTAGTGATCGATGTAGCGGTTCCGAATGACAGCAATATCAGGAAGAAGGAACACGAGAAGCTGGAGAAATACCAAGGGCTCAGAGAAGAGCTCGAGAGGATGTGGAGGGTGAAGGTAACGGTGGTCCCCGTGGTAATCGGAGCACTAGGTGCGGTGACTCCCAAGCTAGGCGAGTGGCTCCAGCAGATCCCAGGAACAACATCGGAGATCTCTGTCCAGAAGAGCGCAGTCCTGGGAACAGCTAAGATACTGCGCAGGACCCTCAAGCTCCCAGGCCTCTGGTAGAGGACCCGAGCTTGAAGGATAAACCGCCCGCAGGGGCGTGCTGGGTGTTTTTTTTTTTTTTTATATATATATATATATATATATACACATACACACATACACACACACACACATATATAAATACAGAGACAAATATAAATAAAATATACGAAGGGGATAAATAGAATAAATAGGAATAAAAATACAAGTGAATTGCACATTTCAAGTATTGAGTCTATTGCACCATTGACTATTTACAAAAAGTATTGCACAGTGAGGTGAAGAGGCACTACAGCTTAGTTGTTCCCTTAGTTGTGTGTGCGTGTGTTTATTTTCTGGGCGTGTATTCTTTAGTTCTAATGTTGCGGTTGAGTGGGTCTTGGTTTTCATCTCGGGTGTTGATGAAAAGAGTAGCAAGGCAACAAGAAACATCTACCACAACAAGCTATCTGCTATCAGCCTGCTGCCTCTATTTAGCCGTGTGTGTGTGTGTGTGTGTGTGTGTGTGTGTGTGTGTGTGTGTGTGTGTGTGTGTCACGCTGAAGGGGAAAAGTGGTCAGGCCAGCGGTGGCCTTTGAGTAAAGTTAGACAGACATGGAATCCCTGTGTGGAAGATAAGAGGGAAACCTCATCGTTTAGTTCCAGGTCCACAAGCTTTTCAGTTCACAATAACAACAAACAAACAAAGGATTGGAACAAGATTTCTGTTTTTATTTTTTATTATGAAATATCCAGTGCTAGATGTGGTTCCTTAAAGGCCAGGACAGTTGATTCTGCTCATCTGCACACAGCAGTGTCAGTGGGAGAAACGTTTCATCTCATCCAAGTGACTGAAGTCAAGTCATCTTTATTTATATAGCACATTTAAAAGACATCAAGTGTCGGCCAAAGTGCTGAACAGAGGGATAATGTGATAAAAAGAATTAAAATAGATAAGATGGAAACTATCACCACTCACAACAAGTTTTTCAGTCGCAGTCACGCACAGACAAATCCCACAGTTGTGCAACTGATCACAACCATAAAACAGCCGTTTCAAACAATAACGCTGCAGATGTGGAAGCAAAGTAATTGTGGATGTCTGATCAGGCCTCATAGCACAGAGTGTACCCGGGGAAATTACACCAAGTCTGTATAGTTTGTCTAAGATACACAGCATAAGCAGCTGAGGCCTTTAAACTTCTCATAAGTGATCGTGATTGACTGCGAGGGCTAGTTTCTTTTTGCCATTATGTATTTTAACAGAATGACATCACTAGTCCCCAGAGTCCGTGTCTGTTCCCAGATCAGCTAAATAGAACTTTTGACTCAAACAGTAAAATGATCAAATGTGGACTATCCAGTATTATGTTACTCTTTTCTAAGTTAATAAATGATTTAATAATTGATCAAAATACAGATTTATTTTGTTTTCCTTCAAAAACCTGGCTGCAGCTGGATGAATTTGTCTAAATGAATAACCCTCCCAGAGTTCTGCTAAACCGCTATCTGGGTCCTCACAGCACAGGCTGAGGACGAGTGGCAGCAAATTTTTACTCAAAGAATTATCAAGAAATCCAAATAATTTGACAGATTCATGATTCATTTGAAAGCCTCACTCTTGGCCTTGTTACCCTCTAACACATGAAGAAGTTTGGTTTTGTTTCTGTCTGATTTCTTAGACTTTTTACCTGAATTGTTGCTCATAACATTCACGTGGATGCGCCAAATGACAACCCCTACACTGCATTGTTACTCTTTGCTAAATATGAATGAACTGACTGACTGTTTTGATCACACACGACATAGAAACTGACCAATAACCCAAATCTGTCTGGACAGTAACGTCCATTTTACAATAATGGACTGCACAGTTTCAGTACACTCTTCTTCTTTTTTTTTAGGAAAGTGCTGTAAGGCAAGGCAAGTTTATTTATATAGCACAATTCAACAACAAGGTGATTCAAAGTTCTTTACAGAGACATTAAAAAACAATAAAAAGCATGGTAATAATTTTTTTTAAAGGTGCTTCCTTCTTATCTTCTTCAGTGGAAGAATATGCCACAATAATGTAGAGCAGCTATGTAAATGTTATTCTCAGAAGTCAAATATCTCGTGTTACATCCTCACTGCATACGTTGCAGAAAACTGTGGCTCCTCTGAAAAAAGCTTGAAATCAGAGGTTTGATCCCCTGATGTAAGACAGATAACTTGAAAACTGGAGAGGAAATGACATTGCACTCATTTAAAAGAACTTTGTTTTGCACGGAAGGATAGTTTGCAGCTCTACAAAAACCCTTCCACAGACTAGGTCATTTTACTACTGGCTACTGATGTAGTAAAATGAGATAACCCCAGGCTTCTTTCAGCACTGTTGCCAGGCTGACAGTCAGGGCCAAGTCTTCCTTTTTTACCTGTTTTATCTGAACTAATAATGAATTTCACCACAAATAAAATGTTCCAGTCACAAAGAAAAAAAACATGTACATTTTATTGCATATGTATACATTTTATTTTTGCGGGTCATACCCAGATGTATTGAGCTATGAAGCTGGATGACACCAATTTAAAGCAGCGGTCCCCAACAACCAGGGCACCGGTACCGGTCTGTGAGCCGTTTGGTACCGGGCCGGGAGAGTTGGGCTCAGGTGTGAAATTTATGGTTAACTCTGTTTCCCGGGGTCTTTTCCCGTGGTGTAGCTGTGTGTCTTATTTTGAAAGAAATATTTACACGTTACCATAGTGACCAGAGAGCGTTAAGGGGCAGAGAGGAGGATGTTACTCTGTGTTGTCTGCGAATTTCAGGAGGGCGCTGCTAACAAAGTTACACGATTACACAGTGAATTCACGTTTGCTATTATTATATTTACAAAATACAGTTTTTGTCTTTGTCCTATCAAAGACAGCTTAAAGGTGAAAATACCGTCTGATATTAAACCGACACGTGGCGCAAAAAACGTTGGACTGCTGATTCAAAGTCATGTCTTAAAGACATAAAAGGCTGGCTGACTTCTAATTTCTTACTTCTGATCTCAGACAAAACTGAGATTATGTTACTCGACCTGAAAAATCTTAGTAACATTGTTTCTAACCAGGATGGCATTAGCTTAGCCTCCAGCAACACTGAGAGAAATCTTGTCCTTCAGGGTCCAAATGAAGCAAATATGTAGCGCTGCTTTCATCCACAGAGCATCTCTAAAGTTATATCCTGTCTCCGAGTGATGCCGATGCTTTGGGGCTGGACTGCTGCAGACCAGGATTAGGAGGTTGTTCTAAAAGTTCCTGAAAAGCCTCCAGTTAATTCAAAATGCTGCAGTGGGAGCACAGAGAGAGAGTTATTTCTCTAATACCATGATGTCTTACCAGTTTGGATTTGGGAGACAGACATCCTCTCTTCTTTTAAGATTAGATTCAAAACTTTTGGATAAACCTTATAGTTGGGGCTAAATCACATGACCCTGAGCCATCTCTCATTTTGAAGTGCTATGACATCAGAGACAGATGGCACCTATGTGTGCAGTCTATTCTGATTGTATGGGTAGAGAGCTGTCGGGAATATGTCGCGCAAACCTCAGCTTAAAACTGACTAAAACTCTGCAGAAGACTGCCTGCGCGTCCTCAGTCTTCTTGTGGTGACGTCTTCTTGGCACACCTTCAGTTTGGAAACGGTACTAGTGCTTGTACTGAGTTTACACTTTCAAATGATGACATATAATCGCATGATTTCTCCCCTTATATTACTCGTTGACTCTGACTACATGTCCTGATAGGACTTCATAAAAACCTGTAAAAATGCCAAAGCAGTAAGGTAACCAAAAAGACAACACGTGTGGTCGTTACGTAAATTTACAAGTTCGTAATTGTTCCATAAACATGGGCAGCATTACCAGTGTTGGGCAAGTTGCTTTGAAAAAGTAATTAATTATAGTTACTAGTTACTTCTTCAAAAAAGTAACTGAGTTAGTGAGTTAGAAGATTCTAAAAGTAATTAATTACTTGAAAAGTAACTATTGCGTTACTTTAAAAAAAAAAAAAAAGTTTAGCCCTCTGGGCTCCAGGGTATAATTGGCCATTTTTAACCACTTTTCTTCCTCACGTGTCTGAATTTACAGTTATGTTTTCATTTTGACAAACTGTAGTAACACAATTGATCTACAATCAGACAAAAAATATAACTTTCTACTCGGATTTTATATTTTTTACTGTAACAACCACAAACATGTTTATTGAATCATATTTCATAACTTTAAATTTCATGTGCACAAGTTTTGCAAACAACAAAGATATTTGCAGCCATTTACCTTTTACCCTTTTTAAAAAAAAAAAAAAAAAAACTATTTACAGAACAATCAGCTGTTCTTCAATAAGATGCCACACGAGTTATTTGTGCCACTGCAAATATTTCTGTCCACTATAAAGGAAACATCACAGCCTGATACCTGCAGCTCTGACAGCAGCAGGTGTGTCACTCCTGTTTCTACCTGGAGACAGCAGTCGCCTCATTGTTCTGACACACAACACAAAACTATCCACAACACTACACACTAACTACACAAGACAACACATGAACTACACACTCCAAACACGCTAAACGTCACATCTCAAAACTCTCTCTCTCTCTCTCTTCCTAAACAACCAAACATCATGTTGCCATGTCATTTCTGATTGGTCGACATGGTGCATTTTTCCACCAACACGAACGGGCTGTTTTTTGTTTAGTTTTTTATGTTTTGCTCATAAGCAGAGAGCGCTCGCTGCGCTGTCTTTAGACGTTAAATGTGACGAAACTATTCAGGAAAAAACACGCGTACATATTGTTTATCATGACTCTGGTTTTACTGGCCCATCAACACAATTTAAAACCTGGTATATATCACATTGTTGCTTTGTCATCTTGAAGTGGTCATGTGATTGACCACGACTCTGAGGTCTGAGGTCTGTTGTTCGTCTGTGGCACAGTTTTTAAAATATAATCATCCATGTTTGCTTCTGTGGGGAATACGTTACCCGCTGTCTCTGGAATACCACAGCTCCTGCTGATCATGCTGAACTCCAAATGATAGGCAAATGTCAGTGTTGTGCCTTTTACACCTGAGATACTTGTTTTCTTCTTTTAGGTGCTGGCAAGACACAAAGTGGCCATTCCTCATTACAGGGAGTCGGGCAATGGCTTCATCATTGTTGGTAAGTGCATAAACCAAAGGAAGGGGCTCCCAGCGTCTCAAAAACGCTCATTTATCGTACATTTAGCAGCAATCACACATTATTCATCAACCATCTCTGTTAACCCTCTCAGGCTCAAATTAAGTTTTAGTTGCTAATGCACAACCAAGTCCTGCAGTGGTACTTCTGAGTAAAAAAACCTCATAAAATATGTATGTGGGGGAATCAGGTTGTTAGTTTTTAACTGTTGTAAATCTGCAACGCCTGCCTGGAGAGGGTTGAAACTAATGAAGAAGGAAAAGCATGCCAACAGGTTCCTATTAAACGCTGTATGGCCGAGGATGAAGTAGCTACTTATTATTCTAAAAGGGAAATATTATTGTACATTTAGCCGCTGCTCAGGTTGCTCTACCTGTTGTACCAGCAGCTGGTGCTTTGAACCTCTGCTGTGATGCCTGAGTGAAGCTTCCCTGTTATAAAGCGGCAGGTAATTGGCCAGTAGTTTGATGGTGTCACAGCCTTGTAGGGATCCTTCATAATCAGGACTGTTCTGCCTCTGTTAGCCAGTCCCTTTGTGGTGTTCTTGTTCTGGGAGAGTACTTCACCAAAGCTCTGAGCAGCTGTTCTTAGTTTGTTCTTATTACCATTAAACGTGTTCACAGCACTAAGTATTTCGCATGTTTGAAAAAGCTTTTGCATTATATGAGAAAAGGAAGTTACTCTGTTACCTGTGCTTTTTATAGACACCCCCCCCCCCCCCCCCCCCCACACACACACACACACACACACACACACAACCAACCTACTGCTGTGTGTTTCCAGGTGAATTTGTGAATGGATTAGCTGAAGGAAAGATTGAAGCAGCACTGCAGCCGGTCTCTGCACTGCGCCTGGTGGTCCACTCCGACTCCGATGTCTGGGCTCTGCTGAGTGAGGTCTGACCCAAATACTTGTGTTAAGTGTGTTTTTATGCACTTAAAAACAATCTCGTGTAAGAAAATAAATAAATAAAAACAGTAAAAAAAAAGAAATGCACGAAACTAAAAGCAAGCAGCCATCAAACAAACAGTTCTTCCCTGTTCTTATGTCACATGATGTAATTTGATGTTATGAAACGTATGTGATCAAAGTATCTTGTTGGATTTCTGTCATTCAAGTTGCTGATTCTTAAGATGAACCTTTAAAACGGACTCAGTACCACTGTGGTCAGCTCACAGTAGTGCTAGTAGGCCACATGCTCTGGATGCAGCAGTTTCTCCCATCAGTATCCCAGCCACTTCACATACGGCTGCACCCCCACTCCCACAGAGTGCACTGAAGATCATCAGGAAACAGGAGTTGTGGCAACTAGTACAAGAAAAGAGTCAATGTTGTGGTTTCATATGGGCTCAAAATGTGGTCATAAATATTTTGTACTTGTAAAAAAGATTTGTGTGTGCGTAAAAAAGATTTGTGTGTGGACTTGTGTGCCAAAAAAACCCTGCAAGTTACAAGTACGAATTTTGACCCTATTTTTCTTCCTTTCATCTGATTGGTCAATGTCATGTCAATCACAAATGTAACAATCCAATCAGAGAACAGATGGGTTTGGCTGTCAGAGGGGCGCTTTTTTGAACTGCAGGTCCTTGAAGGGTGATACAGTTTGAAGCTGGAGGATCTCTATATAAATATCCGATAGCAGCTAGGTCCCCTAACTTTCAGTAGCTGTTGAAAGGATAAAGTTGTGGTATATCAGTGGTTAGAAATACCATCATTACTTTAGGATTAGTTTAACACAACGTCAGGGCTGACCCGGGACCATTGCTGTGAGTCACAGTGCGCAGCATAAAAGTCCTTTCACATCGGACGCAGGATGTGCTGCTAATGCTAACTGCTAACTAAAAGCAAAGGATCCAGAATTTGTTGCTGGCTGCTGGGCTCTGTGGGTTTTTGCAGCAGCTCTACCTGTACTAGATGCACCTGCTCCTTGTCTTTTCTATCTCTGACTTTATGTCCTCTACAAGTAGGGTTGCCAACTTCCTGAAAAATAAATAAGGGACACCTCGTGGCCAGGGCCAGGCGACCCAGTTGTCTTCACCCTTCCCAGTTTGGTGAATTTTCTAGCTCTTTTTTTTAACCATTTGACTTGAAGTTGATTTAAGTAGATATGTTCTACTTAAATCCTATTCTATTCTTTGTGATATGAACACATGTGAAACAAATGATCATTTAGCCATTTATTTTTAGCTCAAAATGACAACATTAACACATAAAACAGGTCTCTTTCTTAAACAGAAGCCTGTCATGCTTAACTTTTGAGAATATAAGTAAATCTTTCTTTAAAAGAACTCTGTCCTGCTTAACTTAAAATAATAGAAAACAATAGAAAGAAAAATATTCTTGTAACAGTGCACATTTAGTGCATTTAGTACAATTGGCTTCAGTTGAGGTATTATTTCAGCTTTTCTAAAGCTAATCAGCTGCTCCTGTTTGTAAACCCGCTTGTTCCCATGATTACGCATCTTAACTCATCATCATTATTCATCTATGTATTACTTTTATGTATTAGTCATCTATTTGTTGTAATCATCTATCCTTGCAGTTGTTTCTTACACAAAATAAGTTATATTATCACACTTCTGGCCACATAGCGCTGATATTCACTGCACATGCCCATATTAACTTTTTCCAGCCAGGTGTTTTCCTTTTCCCATTCTTCCCTTTCTCTGAGCGAACAAACATTGCTGCTCTAATGCTGGGCTCACACTGTGCGATTTTTGGCCCATTTTGAGCCGATTTTTGAGTCGTGCGACCGATTTGGTGATCGGCCCGATTTTGGCCTTCATCGTGCGTCGTGTAGTATACGTGGGGTAACGAGAAGCGGTTAACACCTCGAGCAGCTCCCGATCATCAATCGCTCGTGAGGGTGTCACCACAGCCGCTCACACTGCTCACGCACAAACACGTAAACGTCGGTGAAAAAGACGGAGCAGCACGGCTGTGCAGCGTGTGATCTGGACACAAGCGATGGAGGCACAACTTGTAGAACTTTGGAAAGCTCATCCGAGCCTTTTCGATGTGGCCTCACAAAATTATCACGACCATAACAACCGTGAAAATAGTTGGATTTACATGCTGCTCAATCACAGCTGCCTGATCAATGTTTTTCATTAGCAATTTAGCAAAGTTGATGGTGGTGTGTCTGTGTGAGTGAAAGACAGAGAGAGAGCGACAGATTTTCTGTTATAACCTTCATGTTATGGAGGCACAGTGTGAGCACTCAGGTCGCATCAGAGCATCGGGCCGTATAGTGTGAGACCTGCATCGTGACCTACCAACTTCTAACCCCTGCGAGTCAATCGTGCAGTTTGAGCAGGAGCTGAATAACGCGACTGAAAAAAAAATCGCACAGTGTCTGCCCAGCATAAAGCTGGGCAAACAGTGTGCGATAAGTGTGCTGTCAGCTCATTGGTCACAAAGCAGGAGAGGGGCTGGGAATTATGTTTTCAAACAAAGTGTTAATTCCATTAAAAGTTATAGACTACTTTTGATTCTCACTGTATTACGGGACAAAGTGCGTCCCTTATTAGCTCAATACGGGACGTGAACTTTTGTTTCGAAATACGGGACAATTCCGTATTTTAAGGGACGGTTGGCAACCCTATTACAAGAGTTTCTGTTTTTTTTGCTGGTTCTTCAAATGTTCAATAAAAACATGTATGCTAATTCATAACGAAGAAAGCTTTGTAATGAAGACTGTCATTTCCAAAACACTGCCCGCCCCCACCCCGCAGCGCTGTTGAAAAGGCTGTGGTAGTCCCTGTATTAAACACGTAGACCTGTGACACAAAAATCACCAAACTCTGACGACCACAGACTGTTTTCCTTCGTGGTGATGAAGGAAAACGCTGGGTTGGCATGTAAAAGGGCATTTATTCCCTTCAAAGACCTGCAGTTCAAAAAAGCGCCCCTCGACAGCCAAACCCATCTGTTCTCTGATTGGATTGTTTAATTTGTGATTGACATGACATTGACCAATCAGCTTAAAGGAAGAAAAATAGGGGTCAAAATTCGTACTTGTAACTTGCAGGGTTTTTTTTGGCTAAGTCCACACACAAATCTTTTTTACGCACACACAAATCTTTTTTACAAGTACAAAATATTTCTGACCACATTTTGAGCCCATAGTTTCAGACTACTTTCAGTTCCTGTTAAATCAAACAGGAATATTCATTAAAAACAGATCAGGTAGAAAACCAGGCTTGTTGTACAACCGGTCTGACCTCTAACTCTCTTCCTATGAAGTATGAGGTCAGACTGGAAAGAACAGAAATAATAGAGAAAAAAAAATTATGACGAAACGCCCTTATTGAGCTCCGCTGTTACTTTCACAACTGGGCTTGTGGTGGCATGCAGACGTTCAATCACACAGCAGCTAGTCTGACTGAAGTTATTCTGAGGTGCACCAAGTTGTTTCAACATATACCTCATGCATGCGTGCAGGTTTCCCTGCAATAACTCGGTCTGTGAAAATCTACAAAGCTCAGTTTTTCTTTGTGTTACTTGTTAACCTAAACAATAAGCCAGGAAGAGGTAGGTGGTGGCGTCAGTGGATGCTGTGTGTGGTTAACACTTTTCTTTTTCTTTCTGTCTGTCAGATACTCATTAAAGTTTGAAGACCACAGACAAGAAGGAAACTCTCACTCAGGCTGATTAGTGCGACACCTGCTGCACAAAGACTTTGTCTACATGGACGTCCAATAAAAGGCTTACATGTGCCTAAACTGCCTGTTATGTGAATAAGGATGGATGGAAGTGTCCAAATTGGCCACAGTGGTGGCTCATATTAGCTGCTTAAATTCACTCCACCCAAACGTTTCACTGATGTAACACCAGAGCTATTCACTGAGTAAATTACTGCACTATTCTATTTTTGTTACAAATAAAGAATATCAAGTTGTCTTGTAAGGATTTCATTTCAGCTCATTTTACATGAAAAAAACGCAAAACAGGTTCTTCAAAGTCCAAAGAATCCCCTGCAGCGACAGCACTCTTTAGTTTGATGCTCAAAGATGTCAAGTTTCATCTCATCATGCATCTGATACAGGCCATTCCTATAGGCTGTCCAAGTATGGTGACACTCTATATTTTACTTGACGCAAGCAAAATCCAGCATTAAAGCATGCAGAGGATTCTGATGTAGTGTTTGTATCCACAGTCTGATGCTATATGGATGCACAGAAGGTAGCAGCTGCATCAGTTCCCTGAGAGCTAGACACACACTGTAGTTTCTTCTGACTCAATGATACTAATGCACCGCTGATATAAATATAACCGAGCAAAATATTTTGAAATTCACATCTGCAAAAATTTAATATTGCATTTTTTTTGTTCTTGAGCAGCAGGTCTCCAGGCTTTCTTTGGATAGTGGCGTTTGATACTGGTCACTTTCACTCTAGTCCTTTAACTGACCATCCATCCATCCATCCATCCATCTTCATCCGCTTTGTCCGGGGCCGGGTCGCGGGGGCAGCAGCCTAAGCAACTTTTAACTGACCACTTCCAGAGAAATCTTTTGTTTGTTAAGCCACTTAGCATAAATCTATGAACCATTCAAGCATGAGAAAGGCACCAAACTCGAGATGATCCAGTGTTGTTTAGACCAGCGGTCCCCGACCTTTTTTGCGCCATGGACCGGTTTAATGTCAGACAACATTTTCACGGACCAGCCTTTAAGCTGTCGCAGATAAACACAACAAAATAAAATGATACGACCAAGACAAAATCTGTGGTATCTTGTAAATATAATAATAAATGCAAATTCACTGTAATTGTGTAACTTTATTAGTCCTTTATTTTATTAGTCCTCCTGAAATGCACCAACAACACTGAGAGTAGCATCCTCCTCTCTGCCCCTTAATGCTCTCTGGTCGCTATGGTAACATGTAAATATTTCTTTCAAAATAAGACACATAGTCACAAAGCAAATATAAGGCACATGAAAATATATCGAAAAGTTATAACACACAGGAAAAGACCCAGGGAATCAAAGTTAACCATAAAAACAACTCAACTCTTACAATGCAGATGTAACACTGTAGCAAAGATACTATTTTAAATTGCATCTTTGTCATCATTTGTACATATTCTTCTTCTTCTTCTCGTTATTATATAGTTGAATATACCAAAATAGTTTCTTTCCTTTTTTTAGTTTGACCACCTTTCTGTGTTCTTATTCATACACCAGCTGTTAAATGCATAATGGATGGTATCAGGTCCTGGTGAGCACCTTTAGTTGACTCCGTGAGCGGCAAATAAAACAAAGAGATTGTTAGCTCAAGAAATATCACTTAGAAACGTCATGAAAAGATCGTAACTTTATTTAACTAAGACTTGCCAAGTCAAACTGGCAATCGAACAAAATGTAAACAGTATACAGCATGGTTAAAGAGAAGTTCATCAATCAGCGCACACAGGCTCAAATCAAAATGACACATCATGGTTTTAGCTGTGAACTCAAACAGTGCCACTAGTGTTGTTTAATCCCAACCCAAGCAGCAAGAAAGAGGAAGTGACATCACGCTGAAATGACAAAGACCAGGGGTTTGGAACTAAAGTAGCCATTCAAAGATCCACTGGAGCTGTAGCAATGGCAGCAACACTGACTCAGAATTAAAACAAGGTGTGTCAATCCCATCTTAGATCAAGCCAAGCTCCTCACTAACAAGTATCGAGAGCAGAAGACAGAATTTAATGTAAACACTTCAACATCTGTGGTGTGGAAGTTTTCTTTTTGTGTGTCAGGCCTGTGTGCAGCGCTCAGGAGCAGTAACGTCACCGGTATTTTCAAAGCATCATCTGAACTGTGACAATTGTAATCCAGTGTCAGTTCTTCGGTGATGCCTTCCTGTGTATCAGAAGATCTGCAGGAGGTGTAACACTAACCACACTGACTGGAAGCTAATCTATTATTCTTGTTTCTGCTGATTTACATCTGTGAGCACCGAATACATGAAAACACCGAGACTTTTGTCACACTCACAGAATAGCCATATAAAAGCAAACCATTATTTATTTAATGACTCCAAAACGTACATGCAGTACAGCTCACAAGACTGCTGCCCCTCGGCAGGCTTCCTAAAGGTGGAAACCTAACCACGAGTTCAGCTTGTTTGCTGATACACAAAAAGCCAGTGTAAGATTGCACTTTTGTCTTTGCTTTGTATGTGTGCAAAATGCCAAAAAACAAAGTCTGAATATATGAACATGGCACAAAAGCTGAGCTCTTACGTCTTCTGAAACTCAAAGCACTCACCGTCGCTTAAACGGGAAGCCCGTCTTACACACTGATTGGGTCTGGTTTCTTTGTTTACATCAACACATTACACAACAGGATTCTAGAAAGTCTAGTTCCAGGTATCTCACCGGTTTCCTGTTTGTGTGCCACGAGTTTGCAAACATAACTGAACTGACTAACTGTGATGTCCACAGAGTTGGTGTTACAGTTAACCAGGTGACAGCTGCTTGAATCGTATCTCATCATTTAGATCAGGGGTGCTCAATCCCAGTCCTCGAGAGCTACTGTCCTGCAGCTTTTAGATGCATCCTTGTTCCGACACAGCTGAATCAAATGAATGGCTTGTTATCAGGCCTTTTCCAAATGGCATGCTGAAGAGGTAATCAAACATTTGATTCAGCTGTGTTGGAGTAGGGATGCATCTAAAAGCTGCAGGACAGTAGCTCTCGAGGACTGGGATTGAGCACCCCTGATTTAGATATTCCAGAAGAACAAATGGGATTGACAGTGTCGTGTAGAAGGGTTCCTCCAACTTCCTGAGGTCTTTTACATATTTGTCACACTTACATGTTTCAGATCAAACAAACGTTCATATTAGACAAAGATAACCGGAGCAAATATAAAATGTAGTTTTTAAATGATTATTAATTATTTAAGGGAAATAAACGATACAAACCCACCTTTCTGTCCCTACTTATGGTTATTACCCCCAAAGACCAAATAACTGGTTGTGCAACAACTGCTGTCAATTATTTGTGTTAAGTGGCAACGAGTGTCTCACATCACTCAATCGGATCAAGTCGGGATTACTTTTCCCACATAGGTTGGTTTGCACAGCTTTAACATGTGTAACAATCATTTAAAAACTGCATTTTACTCATTTCAAAGTCTAACTTTTGATGATCTGTAACAAATATGTAAAGAAAATAAGAAATTAGGAAAGTGCTAAACACCTCACAGAACTGTACTTTATGAAATAGGACTCATTATGTGGGAAAAACAGCAAAGCATGTTTTCCTTCTGTAGACTTGCACAGATTTCAGGCACTCAGATATCAGAAGAGGATTCAGGCCAGCTGTCCTTCCTGACAAGTGTGTGTCAGCTCGTGAGTTAGGTTTAATATTAATGTGCAGCTCTGGATCAGGTCTCCCTTTCTTCTTTTTCTTCTGGACATTCTCTTTTAATGAATGCAACACTGGCCACTGCAGCCACATTACGAAAACAACAAATTCCCTTATTTGCACATGTTAGAGACAGAAACGGGTTTCAGGTTTCAGCAGTATTAAAGGGTCCGTGAGTCCAGTCCTCTGGTACGGTCTGGGCTCTGTTAGGGACGGTGGAGGGGTGGATTTAGGTCAGGCCTCTCTGAAGGTCTCCTTACTTTCGTTTGCTCTTGGTGTCAGTGGTCTGAAAGACACTGGAAGCCGACATGAGGTTCTCAATGTACTGACCCAGGACCTGGTTCTCTGACTTCAGCTTCAGGTTCTCTTCCTTTACAGCATCGACTCGGGCAGACAGGTCTGAACACGTCAACAAAAACATCAGTCAACCATACAGGAATGTGGAAACTACAAGGGTGGTAAACGTATTCATTACAGTTTAAAACATCATCATTATCCAAGAATCCATTAAAAAAACATTTAAAGCTCATTCATAGTTCAGCAAACACTGTTATGTTAGGTGCACCTATTCTGTGTTTCCTTCATTTCTGTCACACCTCCTGATCTTTCCACTCTCCAAACACAAAATAAATGTGTGTGTCTGTTCACACAACACATCTCAGTGCTGCACGTGCAACAGGGAAATTATATTTAACCATAATAAGAAGATTTGTATTGATTCAGAAAGTAAGGCAATCGCTGAGGCCACCATCGACCACTGACTTGGCGTGAAACACCAAGGACTTTGTCCACACTGCAGAGACTGTAGGGTTGTGTTGAAGTCACCTTTCCCCACTGATGTTCAAACACTGTGCAACCAGAACTCTCAGAATGAGTTTCTACTATCAGCCAGACGGTGCAGAGTTCAACGGGCCAAACTAAGCTGGTTTAAAAATGAGGCTAAACAGCTCAAATCCACTCTGAGTGATGCAGTGTTGCTGTGTGTTATCAATCTGTGAACATTCTGCTGGCACAGATACATTTATGAGTAACATTCACATAGAGAAATCAACATTCTGATGCTTCCCACCAAAAGCCCATCCACAGTGTGTAAAGTTAGGGGCAACTTTTAAAAATGTAAATGCACAATTTCATCTACAAATCCCAGCGTGACATGAAGCTGCAACACGAGTCTAAGCCACCCCACAAGAAACCTTACAGTTTATATTTAAAGAATTCATTTTCCATTTTAGCAGGTAACAGCTGTGAGGCTGCACGTGCCTACCCTCTAAAGTGTGCTGAAGCTCCAACACCTGGTTGATGAGCCTGGTCTTCTCTTCCAGCTCAGCCTGGTTCTCCATGTCACCTGCAGCAGGCGAACGCAGCCGTCAGGCGCAGGAAAGAGTGAACATGCACACTGTGGAGCGGTGTGTGTGTGTTGTCTCACCATCCTCTGAGCTCATGGTGAAGTACTCGTCTTCCTTTTTGGAATGCAGGGCTGCGACTCTCGGGGACACTGCAGGAACATTTGACAGTTAAATATCTGTAAGTTAGCTTATCCACTGTTTGTAGCAAAAGCTACGCATGCTTGAAAACGACCGTACAGCTTTTCACACGTATGTTACACAACGTGATGAAATGCTGTTTACCAAAACTGCTCTGGGCAGCTGCCTCAGCTGTCACTTGGCAGTAAACGCTTACATTTTGTTGTCATGCGGTGCACACAATTCTTTTTAATCATCACTTTTGCCACACCTATAATAATAACAACACATTTTAACAAGAGTTTATTATTCTCAGCACACCAGTGCAGCGCCGTGACTAAGAGACAGTGCCTACAACAGCGTTAATAATGCTAACAGCTAAACCCTATGACCGCTTGTTTGTCTGGTATCGGACCCTTCTAAAGGTCACGTGAACCACGGGTATTTTTAAAACTGATCAAAGAGACCAGCTGGCCAAAGTAAACCACACCGTGCTAACAGTGTGGTGCTAACTAGCTGCTCCTATGCTAATAACCGTTAGCCGGAGGCTATTTAAAATTAGCTGCCACACGCAGTTAGGTATAAGCCGTGAAATGAAAGGACCCATACCCAGCGACGTGGAAAAACAAACGTTGCAGCGCTAAATATCGATAGGAAAATTAAAGACTAGCGTAATTCAGCACAGCTTGAATGTTCTCGGCAGTGCTAGAATTCATTGGCTATTATCAGGCACTTGCACCTCACAGCCGCCAGGGGGCGCCGTACACCCCGCTGGGACAAACAACAGAACGACATCATAGTTCATCTTTTCCCCCTTTTTTCCACTGTTTGCAGTTATTTTATTGTACCACAGTTCTTGCCGGAAACAACACTTAAGGTGTTGCACACTTGAAGGTAAATCGCTTAAAGCCACTCCTTTTTTGAAGTTGGAAAATGCTGTTTTAGATAAGCTATGCAGGCCATGGTCACACAGTTAAATCTAACAGATATTTATGCTATTATATGTCTTTGTTCCAAGATTATATTAATGAATAAAAACCAAACTAAAAGTATAGAGAAAGAAAATAGTTAACTCGAAAAGTAAAACTGAAAAGTTAATCGTAAATACACACATAGTATAATAATAAGGAAACATACAGCACTGAATCAAACACTGAAACTAATTTAGAAACAACAACAACTGAACATGTAAACCTAGTCTAAACTATAAAGAACTGAAAATATAAACATTGGAAAATAATTTTATAAAAACTTCTACCAAATACAAATAACTTTATTTGTTGGTTTGCACAGTTTGATGACATTTTTCAAAGTTAGATAAGAAAGTATTTGTATAGTATTCCACGCAGCACTCCAATCGAACCCAGCAGAGACAGAATGCCGAGGACAACCAAATTCAGAATAAAGCCAGGTAACCTGCAAACCAGAAAGTACTCAGTCAGCGTGCTGTAATAGGTCAAACATCAGATACTTTAAAGTCAGCGCTGCCACCATGTGCTTTTAAGTATTTGATATTTTAGTATCATGAAAGACCTTTTCTTGGGGGACGTGATATATCCACTGAAATACATCTGTCGAGCGACCATGTACACTAGCCCTCCTGCAGCTGCAATCACCTCACTGAAGAAGGTACCACAGGTCCACATCGACACCAGGAAGAGAGGGTAGAACTCCACACAGTTCTGACTGAGAACAAACACAGGTAATGTTAGGACATCCTTGGAGCTCCACCTTGTCCCTACTCTGACTGCAGATCAGCTCCCTCCGCCACACTGCTGCTCACTGATTGTCAGCTCTCTTCTTAACCTAGCTTCAGAAACTCCTTTGAATAACTTCATGGTGTGGTACCAGTAAACTGTTTCTCCATTCCTCAGGCATTCTCTCCCATATCACTCTGTAATCAGACTAAACAGACTACTTTAAAGTAGTAAACTAGTTTTACCCTTCAGTTCATTTGACTATAGCATTACAATCAGGTCTTCTTACTGTGCACGGAATGTCCTCTCAAATTCTGGAGGTCCAGTGACAACAGGAGGTACGATGTTGTAAGCCATCCTGGATCTTCCTACCCGCCGAGCCAGGTAGCCTGAGAGGAGACAGTGACAGAGGTTTCTTTACATGTTTCTTTATACAATTCACAAGTATATTTCCTATTTTAGCCACCTAATTTTTTTTTTTGCACAGTTTAATAAATTGTAGATTTTGTTTTCAAGGGATAAAATTGAACATTGGAACAAAATCCAAGCCATGAACTTCTCTCTGTAGACCACCATGATAAATCTGACCAAGCTCCATGAAGTGTCAGTTGAACAGCAGGCACTTCTCAGCTCCTCCGTCTCAAAGCAGATTCGTAGTTGTCCAAATGCTCTACAGAGTCTAGATTCTACCCAGAAGAATATTCTGAGCTTCATGGTGAGCCGTGGTGTTCGCATTATCATGTTTTTGACATTCTCCTCAGAATGATTCCACATTAGAAAATGCATCAACAACAGCCATGATCAAGAATTCCGGTTAACACTGGCCTGGTGATAGTTAAACCTGCACACAATTTTTCTGGGCGAAGAAACGCTTGAAGCCACATTAAAGGCCCACAAGAATCAAAGTCTGAAAATACTATAAGAATACTATACTATAAAACACGGCAACATATACTGCTCAACATATGTGTAAAAAGTGGAGATTGCTCAGTATAAATCAATAAACTAGTATAAAGGGGAGGACCTTCTATCACTGTGCCATTGAGAGCATCCTCACTGGATGCATCACCACCTGGTATGGCAACAGCACCGCTTACAACCGCAAAGCTCTCCAGAGAGTCGTGCGGTGCTCTGAACGGATAATTGGAGGTGAGCTTCCCTCCCTCCAGGACATCTACAGGAAGCGGTGCCTGAGGAAAGCGGGGAGGATCATCAAGGACTCCAGTCACCCCAGCCATAAACTGTTCAGACTACTTCCATCAGGAAGGAGGTTCTGCAGCATCCGGTCCCGTACCAGCAGACTGAGAGACAGCTTCTTCCATCAGGCCATCAGACTGCTGAACACGTCATAGACACCTCAGCTTCACTACTGGAACTTCAACATTATGCACTCCATACTGTATAGTAATGCCACTTGTTTTGCACAATATCCAACTAACAACCTCTGTATATTTACAGATATATATAAACAAATAATTTCCCCCAGGGATCAATAAAGTATTCTGATTCTGATTTTATATATTTATTTTATTTTAACTCTATTTAATTTGTAAAATATGTGCACACACACATACACACATGTAGACATACATATTTAGTATACACATTCAGTAATGTGCATACACTCTTATATTGTACACATATTTCTTCATATAATTCTCAGATTTAGCCATTCTTATATTTGCTTATGTTATTGTACTTTGCACACCTCTGTTGCTTGTGAAGCTCGCACACAAGAATTTCACTCACATGTGCTGTACCAGTGTACCTGCACCTGTGATGTGACAATAAAAGTGATTTGATTTGATAAATGCACACATTTAAAATAATAAGGATGTTGTTTGCATTTAGAATGTATGTGCTTTTCTGTGTGGGAAACCATGTTCAAGCTGCTGACAAGAGGAAATCCGCATCCTAGATGTGATCTGATGATCACTAAATGAGTGGAGTGCTAAGTGTAAAACTTGCCTAGTCTTGCTGTTGCACAGTACCTACACAGGAGTGGGAAACCACACCCACATTATTATTAAGTTGGGACAATACCTTGACATGCACAACATCCATTAAGCTGCTGTGTTTTACTTACACATGTGCAGAACTGACAGCAGGGACACTGCAGCCAACAAAAGAGGGGAGTCCGCTTCCATCAGACTGTTGGGAAAAAACAGCCGTCCTCACAGTTTGCTCCTAAACACAAAGTCAGCTTTACATAACAAATAGGAGGTACTTCCTGGGGCAAAGGGACTTTAGCACATCCCACAAGTTGTGCAAGTAAGAAAGTCCCGTGACTCTTATGCAGCTAAAGATCTGCCATGAGTGGGCAGAACTCTCTATGAACTCTATCACTAACACTCCACAAGAAAAACCTGGCTAAAACTTTAATACCTGCTGTTAGTTTATCATCAGCATATCATACAGTTATATATGCACATGTATAAATGCATGCACAGAACTGAACAATTAAAGTGTGATGGTCCTTAATTAATTACAGTGGCTCGAGCTTCATTTATCATGCCACTGTATACCACGCACTGTTATCAGTGTGAGTTTATTCTGCAGGCCTGGTACTGTAGGGGGGGCATTTCTTAGAGCATAGTCCAGGGGTCGGCAACCTGCGGCTCCACGTGGTTTGAAAAAATATATATAAGTATTTAACTGAAGTGTATTTTATTTGTGTTAGTTCTTTTTTAACTTCTAGTTGTAAATTGGAAGATTCTCGTGGTCTTCAAATATCAAAATAAAATCATATGTTATTATCATCGCTCAAAATAAGCGTCACACTCGCATAAACCATATCAGCCGAAATGCCCTGCATTTATGGAGAGTGTCAACCCCAGGCAGGCCAAGTATGGAGCTTCGGATCCACATACGTATGTGAGCAGCTGTTCTCCACCATGAACTACGGTAAAAACAAACAGCGCTCACGCCTCACAGATGGCAGCTTACAGTCCTGCGTAAAGACGAAGTGACTTCGTACAGCCCCGATTTGCAGACGCTGTGCGCCATGGCAGACCCAGCGATGTTTGCATGTACATGCTTTTTTTCTTTATTGAACATTTTTACACATTGTTGCTGTAGCCACACAGTCGACACAACAGCAGAGAGAGCACAGACTTTAAGCCGGGGGGGCTTGATTGCGGATGCCGCTCAGGTGCGTCCGCCTCCCCTGTAGCGTGCAGACCACGCCCCGCCACACACGTCAACCACTTAAAATAAATATTTATACAGATATTTTGCAAATATTTCTTTTTCTTTCTTTTTTTAGCAGTTGAGTGAATTTTTCCAATTACTTTTAAAATTCAGCTCAACGCTACAGTTTTTGTTTGGTATATGAATAATTTAAGATCAGCTTTTTAATTCATTTAAAAGAGACCTTCAACTGTCTTTCCTTTGTGTTATATTTTTTAAGAGTTCAAAATGTGTTCATTCCATAAATAAAATTTATTTTTCTCTGTAGCAGTTCATTGATTTCATAAGTCAAAGTCAAGTCAAAGTCAACTTTATTGTCAATTCTGCCACATGTACAGGACATACAGAGAATAGAAACTACGTTACTCTCAATCCCTAGATAAAATAGCAAATGAACATTTAAATATAAGAGTGATTAAAAAATGCAGGTAAAATAATTAAAAAGTAAAAATTTAAATAAATACAATTTTACATATAACAAGAAAGCTATACAATATACAATATAATGGGTAAATGACATTGGGTGTAAACCAGGCAGAGTAGTGCAAGTAGGCAAATAGTGCAAATGGAGATTTAGTAATGTACGGTAAGAGATAGTGTAACAACAAAGTCTTATGAGGTAATGGCAGTCCAATGCTCCACAAAGTGACTGGTAACTGGTGCAGGCCAGTGAGTGAGTCAGAGAGTGTGTGTGTTTGTGTGTGTGTGACAGAGTTCAGTGAGACCGTGGAGGAGAGAGGGGAGAGGGGGCAGAATCGGGAGGGAGTTAAGCTTCCTGACAGCCTGATGGATGAAGCTGTCCTTCAGCCTGCTGGTCCTGGCCTGGAGACTCCGCAGTCTCCTCCCCGACGGCAGCAGCTTGAAGAAGCTTTGCATTGGGTGCGTGGGATCAGCCGCTATGCAAAGGGCTTTTTTAGTGAGACGGGTGCTGTAAATGTCCTGGAGGGAGGGGAGAGAGACACCAATGATCCTCTCTGCAGCTCTCACTATGCGTTGGAGGGTTCTATGACAGGACGCGTTGCAGGCTCCAAACCACACAGTGATGCAGCTCGACAGGATGCTCTCGATGGTGCCTCTGTAGAAAGTGTACATGATGGGGGCTGGTGCTCCTGCTCTTCTTAGTTTGCGGAGAAAGAAGAGACGCTGCTGTGATTTCTTGGCCAGTGCTGTGGTGTTGTACGTCCAGGAGAGATCCTCTGTGATGCAACACAATACACAATACAGGTGTATACAAGGCATAACAATAACAGTGTTATCTTCATTTTAGATGACAAAAAGTATTTGCGGCTCCCAGTGTTTTCTTTTCTGTGGAAACTGGGTCCAAATGGTAGACAAAAGTCCGTCGAGACCAAGACCACGTAAAAGTGGTCTTGAGACCAAGACCGGTCTCGAGACATCCAACTCTACCAAATGGCTCTTTGGGTGTTGCTGACCCCTGGCATAGTCTGTATAAACTGCAATTGTATGTGAATGCTACGACAAAATATAATGTATGTATTTAATGTTTGAGAAATGAATGATTACATCTGTATGGAAGCTTTCACCACATATTTTTTGTTTGGACATAGTGGTGATTGGTTGATTTTAGTGGATTTGTAGGTGAAAGAAAATTGATAATGAGAAGATGTTGGGTAGGTATGGACATGAGAGTAAGAGGATGACATAAAGGAATGTTAATGAATCAGGAAGTATAAGGAGGAAGTGAGGGCAGCTGTGGAAAGGTAGTGAGTCCTGATGATTTACATGTGGAGGTATAGAGATGTCTGAGAAACAGGGCAGTGGACTTTTTAAACCAGATTATTTAACACAGTTTTGGAAAGGACGCCTGAGGAACGAAGAAGAAGTGTTCTGGTACTGATCTTCAACAAGGATGCAGCTATAGGAAAATCAAGCTGATGAGCCATACAACGAAGTAGAAGCTAGAGAGGTGACGGTCAGCAAGCAGCAGTAGGGCTTCATGCAGAGAAACAGTGTTGAGAGAGTTCATGAAGACGTACAAAGAAGGCAGGTGTAACACTGAAGCTGCAAGTAGATGTAGGGAATGAGGAATGGTTGAAATACCAGGAGTCAACCATGTAAAGAGGCATTTTATAGAGAGGTGATGGAGAGATTGTTACAGAAGGATAGGAGTAAGAGTGAATGGGTGGATTTACAAAATGGCAGTAGGACCTGTTATGATGTTTGGTTTGGAAGTGATGCCACTGACAAAAAGACAGGTGGCAGAGCTGAAGGGGCTTTTCCCCTGGGAGTGACCGGCACTGACAACATTAGAAATGACCACATCAGAGGGACAGCTCAGGTGGACTGCTTTGGAGATGAAGCTGAGCAAGTTTGCACATGCATGTTGACAATGAAGTCGCCCGGCACAAGGAAAAGAGGAAGACCACACAGGACGTTCATAGATGTAGTAATGGAGGACACGCTGGTGTGACAGAAAAGGTTAGGGTGAGATGGCCTTTTCTTCTTCTTAGTGCAGAAAGAAGAAGAAAATGTGACCTTATAGCTATAATGGTTATTTTGTAGAAAACCCCACTTTGAGCAGCGACGGCTAAGAAATGCCATTAAATGTTTACAGAAATTCTTTATGTAAATGTTGGCTCTACTGGGGGGATCTAAGTGCACTGTCAGTTTATTTACTCTTATGATTTTTTTTTATTAAAGTAAGCTCGTTGAGATTTCTTATTTTTAATAATAACCTACTAGTTTTAAACACGCTATATTTCCGTGCAAATATAATGAAATGCCCACGAAACGTGTGGCATGTGAAAAAAGGTGTCCCCGGTTGTCATGTTACCGTCGCCACATGGGTGGCAGGAAAAGCAGTCGAAGCCGTGGTGCGGTCACAGCGGTCTCCTGCAGCATGGACAGCGACGATGAAAATGTAGAAGAGGTTGTAGAAGGTACGTAACCTCTGCCATTCGTGCCGTGTACGCGTGAACGACTGCATTTGCACCGTGGAGAAGGTATTCTCAGCGCTTTGGCTGAGTGGTGTCGATTGTCTTTAAACAAATCTTCATGAGTGGATCTGTCGGCGGGCCTGCTCGGGAGCTCGCAGCGCCAGGCCCTCTGTTTGACAAGGAGATCCGCCGGTCAGGCGCGTGAGGGCGGTGTGTGGGGTATTAGTGCTCCGCTGCCAGCGTGGCTGCTGTGTTTAGTCAGCAGGGCAGGAAGTGCAGAATGACACCAAATGTTACTTTTTGTTGTAGTGCTGCACTCGTTGCTGCGCGTCTTTGTTGTTAAACTAGCACCACCGTTACACGCGGGTTCTTTCTCCCTCGTTCAGAGGCTGGACTGAGATTTCACTGCGTCGGACTAAAGTAGTGCTGTCGCGTTAGGAGACCCGGGCTGAAAACTCCGCTGTGGCGCACACAGTGCTGAAAGCTACGGACCCGAAGCCCCCGTTAGCACGCAGCCCTCACAGAGCTAATCACAGTGCTCTTTCAAAGGAAACCGACTGGACACGCTGTAAGAAGTCAGAAGGTTTAAAAAGCCCCAACACCGCCGTAAAGGGTTTCTACCCACCCCGACTAAATAACTGCCCTCAGAGGTTGAAACGGTTTAACCCGTTTCCCTGACTCAGTACTGCTTTGCACGTTGGAAGTCTGGCCTACTGAATTCTGCAAATACAACGGTATCGTGTTGCGCTGCTGTTTGTTTGCCTCATTTATATTCTAGCTGTAACTTAGTTTCATTTGCTGTAATCTCAGTTATCTACTCACTGTGAGTGAGTAACGATTATGTACGAATATGCTGTCAACCAAACTCTCACATAACACATATTAAGAAATGTTATTGTTACTTGGTGGTTGGTTAAAAGTGTGTCGAGTTATTATTGTTGAATTTATTTATTTCCAGGAGTGTTGTGATGTGATTAGCACGTGCAAATGAAGCTTTTATTTCCACTCCAGGGACGTACTGATGCTTCCTTTTGCAATAAAATAGATTTTAGTTGGTGTTTTGTCGCCAGCATTGCCGTTTCATTTCCTGACTGAAGTAAAATATTGTAACTGGTTCCGTGTGTCATTAACAACTAATGGGAACTGATTGAATTATTCTTCTGTTCGAGTTTTCTTTGAAAGGAACTTTAGTGCAATTAAACATAGAGGAACAACAGTGTTTGGTGTTTAATTGCATTAGAGCCTGACTGATTTATCAGCAGGCTGATGATATTTGCTGTTTGCCGGATTATCGATGGCTGATAAGAACCTATAAATCCAATAAAAAGAAGAGATGGGAGAAGCACTCAACAACTTTGAGTGTTGATGTTGCAGTTTGTCCATCAGAGGGCACTCTTCAACGTCATTGCTTTTTAATTTGCATTGTCACGATCTTATCACAAAACCTGTGATATTAGAAACCCGGGTTACTAAATCACCAAATATGAGTATCAGTCTTTAAAGAAACAAAAAAACAAACCTTGTATCAGTTGGGGTTTAATTTCTATCGCCGTGTGTAATGACCAAGTGTTTCTGCTGAGCTATGTCAGCACCACTGAAGAAACCACCTGATGTAACCTGCACTGAACTTCTGGAACATTGAAGGATACTTTGTTTATTGTGAGGATTTTGAAAATAATGACCCATCTATGCTAAATAGACTTTAGGCATCATTTGGTTCATACTTTACAAATCACAACTGATGTTTTGGTTGGATGTAACGGTTAAAGCAAGAGGTTAACAAGTAAGTTGTTGGAGTAGACCGAGAGAGTAAAAAATAGAGATGTCACTGTTAGCAAAAGTGTCCAAAAACAAATTATTAGAGCTCTAGACTGACATGTCCTTTTAGCCAGGTGCCTCTGTAATCATCCACGGGTCTTGTTGCTGCTCCATGAGGGACGTGGCTAAAATGTAACAGTAGATACAGGAAGTGCTTTAGGCGTTTAAGAAAGGAGCTTGAGGACCTCAGCAGAAACCTTTACAGGCTTTATTTGTAGTACTCGTTTAAATCAGCTGAACATGCTTTGTTTAGTATTTTATGGTAGATCCATGAAAACAAATGGATGGGCCTATCTGGGATCTATTTCTATAACCTGATTTCATTAAAAACTCATCCTCATCACACTGAAACATTGTGTCTGCATGAACTTTCAGGTCCATTGGATGAAGATGGTCAGCCCCATGGTTTCTGCACTGTGACCTACTCGTCCAGTGATCGCTTTGAAGGACATTTCACCCATGGAGAGAAAAATGGCAAGGGCAAGTTCTTCTTCTTTGATGGAAGGTACTGTAAACATAACAAACTAAGGACTTAAATAATCTGTTAGGATCACTGATGGGGACGTAAATCTGACATTACTTGAATTAAAAACATTTACTATATCTGACCGCTGTCACTGCCAGATATGAAAGATGTATGTTCTGCATTTATCTGACAAACGCCTCATTATTGTGGATATATTGGTAATAATAAAAGAAAAGTACGATTATGCATGTGACAGCAGAGGACATGGCTTTGAGCAGCGGTCAGTTTCCTCCAAGGAGAAGAGTGTAACACTGCAGGAGCAGTCAGACGCAGGTATTGTGATAGTGTGCTGTGCGATAAGTGAACATCTGTGTTACTGCAGCTGTGTAATGGCACCTTTCCAAAGCTACATATGTATTTGCCAATAGAAGGTTTTGAGACTTACTTATTAATATTGTGTTAATGCATGTGTGCTTTTCAGTAGAAAAACAGAGTAAAGTTCTTGAGCATTACAGTTACAAACATTACTGGATTACAGGCAGCGGCATCAGAAGTAAACAAGAAAACAACTACTCTCCTCCTCCAAGTCCAAACATGCAGTACAACACATGACTGAGCGGCTTGCCCCGTAGATGGAATAGATTATTAATGGGACCATTGCAGATATACCAACACAGTCTGATTGTGGGCTGCCAGAAAACCTGTGACCAAACCTGTCCGATGTAATTACAAAACCATCACAGATGTAATTTCCTTTTAAAACTACCCCTAAAATTGTCGTGCAGTATACATTGAGTTATTTTATGCCATACCACCACTACCTCTCTCAAAACAATACCGCAGAAATGTGAAAAAGTTTTGTTTGTTCTTTTTTAATAAATGATATCATATGGCTGATATAATGATAATATTATGTTGTACTTTTTAGAATGTCAGCACTGGTTTTGTTTTTCAGGATTAAAGTTTGTCCTGAATAAGAAGGAACAGTTAGACAAACCTCAGAAAGAAATACTGGAGACATAAATAACCTTTGTCTGGCCCTATTCACCTTGAAGATTGAATTTAGACTTCAAATGTAAAAATCTTAATTGCAGTTGTCCTTCTTTTCCCTCTCACAGCACTTTAGAGGGGTTCTATGTAGATGATGCTCTGCAGGGCCAAGGAGTGTACACCTACGAAGATGGGGGCGTCCTCAACGGGACATATGTGGACGGAGAGCTTAATGGGCCTGCTCAGGAGTTCGATGGCGAGGGTCACCTGGTGTTCAAGGGCCAGTACAAAGGCAACAACCGCTGTGGGGAATGCTGGGTCTACTACCCTGTGAGTCAGCTTACTGTCTAACTTCTGCTTATACAGAACATAGCAGAAGTATTTCTAACCATGTGTATTGTGCATGTTGGCGTGTACTGTGGTGCGTCTAGGACAGAGGCTGTGTGTTTGGGGAGGTAAACGAGGACGGGGAAATGACTGGTGACTCTGTAGCGTATATCTACCCTGACGGTCGAACGGCTCTATATGGAAGCTTTGTGGATGGGGAGCTCATTGAGGCCCAACTTGCTGCTGTCATCTCCAACCAGACTGGGAGACCACGCTTCGAAATCAGCCCCAATAGTAAGGAGTGATGCCAACGTCCACATTTGTTTGTCGAGACTTTTGTTCAGGAGTTGATGCATTTAATAAGAAATTGCCCTTTTCCTAAAATTGATTATGTTGGATTTTCAAGATGCAAAAGGCTAAAGCGTTAATAGATGTGAATAAATAATAATACATTTATTATCAAGAAACTGTGTTATGGTATAATGCATGATGACATGGATTGTTTCAGTGCAATGTAATATACTGGAAACGTAATGATAGAAACCTCAATCATGTGCACGGGCAAGCTGTTAAATTGTTTAGCAGTTTAATAGCTTGCAGCTTGACAAATGGACCAGACTAAAACATCCCATTTCATAATTTGTACTTCCTGTGTGAAAGTCTCTCCTTTGCATTTTGCTGCACTCTGCCTGGACAGCTTTACTTTCTGCTCCTACCAGGTTTAAGAAGATTAACATATAACCAAGTTCACGGTCCATGGATGCTAATATGAAAGTTTTCGGTTGAGCCAAATTGTGAAACTGTGTTAAAACCTACAAGAGCTGATCTTATGTTCTTGAAAGCTTCCCCTTAAAGTTCTAAAGGATTTATTAAAACTGCTTTAAGTTATACACTAACTTCTTCACATCATCACTAAGTGCTGCTCCTCTCTCAGCTGGTCAGTGTCCAGAAACGTGAGACACAACGACTATTAATATTTAGGCTAGTTTCAAGAGCCGAAAGCCAGCAGGAGCCATGGATGCAACCGTTTATTTAAGCTGGCTAATGTGACTGAACAGTTCTGAGATATATGTAGAGGAATTACTGTCACTTTGGTATCATTCTAATTGAAGTTTGTTTTTTTACATTTCACTCATTAACCAATGCTGCCTTGCATGTGCTGTCCACCACCCATGCTCGTGTCATT
Organism: Diplotaxodon limnothrissa; assembly: GCF_057381915.1. Taxonomy (NCBI): domain Eukaryota; kingdom Metazoa; phylum Chordata; class Actinopteri; order Cichliformes; family Cichlidae; genus Diplotaxodon; species Diplotaxodon limnothrissa. The sequence continues at coordinate 2,899,680 of NC_140597.1, read as the reverse complement.
TCCTCTGGCCCTGGTTAATATGGTTCCACTTGTATTTCATGGAGAAAGGCCTGTGGTTAAAGAATCCCACTAATCTGACAATCTTCTTTTACAGGTCCTGTGTACTCGTATGACAAATCCACATCCACCTGTATCGCCACCCATACTCTGCTTCCAGATCCTTATGAGAGCCAAAGGTAGATACGTTTTATAGGAATCCTGACCAATCACATTGTTCCTCTTGAATTCGTGGTCAGTATTTCATTGTCTTACCCCTGCCTCTGTTTGTCAGAGTGTTTGTGGCAGACTCTACAATCAGAGGAGCGGGACAGGGACTTTTCGCCAAGACAGATGCTGAGGCCAACACTGTGATGGCTTTTTACAATGGAGTACGCATCACCCACTCTGAGGTATGAAACACAGACCACAAACAACGCACCAAGGTCATTAAGAGTCATCATGTAGCAGTTTCAAATATCCAGTGGCCTTGAGGTTTCCAGTGATGAAGAATGGACCCACTATCGTTGTCCCCCATATACCACACCAAACCATCACTTTTGTTGTTCCAACAGTCTTGGAGGGATCCATCCAGTGTGGGTTAGTGTCAGACCAATAGCGGTGGTTTTGTTTGTTAACACCATTCACATAGAAGTTTGTCTCATCACTGAACAAAATCTTCTGCGTGAACTGAGGGTCCTGTTCCAGTTTTTGTTTTGCCCATTCTGCAAATTCTGTGGCCGATCTGGGTCATCCTCGCTGAGATGCTGCAGCAGCTGGAGTTTGTAAGGGTGCCATTTGTGAGTAGCTGATATCCGCCGAAGGGATGTTCGACTAATGCCACTCTCCAGTGACATGCGGCGAGTGCTACGCTGTGGGCTCTTGCTGAATGAAGCTAGGACAGCCACTGATGTTTCTTCATCAGTGACAGTTTTCTTGCGTCCACATTTTTGCAAATCCAACACTGAACCAGTTTCACCAAACTTAGCAAGCAGTTTGCTGACTGCAGCATGGGAGATGGGTGGTCTCGTAGGGGGTCTTGCATTGAAATGTGCTGCAATGACCCGGTTACTGCGTTCACCAGAAATCAACACAATTTCAATCCTCACGTGTTAACCTTCGACATGTCAATGGCTGTGAACAAAGAGAAACTTGTAAATAACTCATGAAAGAATAAAGTTACGTTGAAACCAAGCACACCATTGTTGTGACATTACCAATAAGTTTGATGTGTCACATGGCCCTCTTCCTATTGAAGAAACAAAAGTTGTATCCAAGATGGCCGACTTCTAAATGGCCACCATGGTCACCGCCCATCTTGAGGAGTTTGCCCCTCACATATACTAATGTGCCACAAACAGGACTTTAATACCACCAACCATTCCCATGTTGTTACGCTGTATCCATATGAATGGCCCACCCTGTAGAATTATCCCCATTAAATGCGCTTGTGTTTTCTTTGTGTTTTTATCCGTGACTCATCAGGTGGACAGCAGGGACTGGGCACTGAATGGAAACACAATTTCACTCGATGAGGATACCGTGATTGACGTCCCTCAGCCATTTGGCCAGACGGACAGATACTGCGCGTCTCTGGGTCATAAAGCAAACCACTCTTTCATCCCCAACTGCAAATATGACCCGTGAGTATAAGCTGACAGGTTGACCAGCAGAGTCTGACATTTAAAAAAAAGAAGCCTGATGTGATTACAAATTGAACAGAAATAACCTCACTCAGACCAGCTGAAGACTTTCTGTAGTCATGCACCACCAATGTTGTTACTGCTCCCGAAGACATCAAGCAATCTTTGATGAGTTATACAGAAGGGAATTATTTTTAATAGAACTGTTTTTCCTCAGCTAGATCAGTGGTTCTCAAACCTTTTCATCATTCCCCACACATTCACGCCCCATCGAAGCAAAACAGTGACAGAAAGCTGCAACTTTATTTAGATAACAAAGTCATTCACAATGAATCCTTCAGTAATTTTTGTTTTAAACAAACAACTTTCATTTAACTATTTGAGGCTTTTGTCACTAGACTGCTTCATTAGTCTGCAGCACTTCTTCAAAAACGCAACAAGTTAAATAGAACGTGAACATTGCCAAACATGGAAAAATAAAGTTCAGTCTTAGTTTTATTAAAGAAAAGAAATCCAGAAACTTGTTCACAGAGATGAAAACATATAATTCAGTGAGAGTTTAATACTCTTCACTCTTAGTGGCTGCAGTGAGCCTGTTTCTGACTGCAGAGCTGTGCTGGGGCATGGTCTGCAGCTGCAGGGGAGACGGGCACACCTGATCAAGCCGATCACGCCAATCCCCAATCATGCCTCGCTGGCTTAAAACTGAATGAACTGGGTCCTGTTGTTGTTGATGTGTGTAGGCTGTAGCACAAAAGCTTCAGCCCAGTGTGTTAGTGGACAGCTGCAATAAGAAGTATTCTGAAAATGTGAACACGTGGTCGGGTCTCTCGTGACCCAGTCCTGGTTTTCGGCACCACTGTAAACGATGCACGACAGACCCGACCACGTGTTCACGCTTTTCAGTGCACTTCTTCTTCTTCTTCTTATGGACACACGGCTGCAGCTTTCAGCAGATGTGCATATTATTAATCCTAATTAATTATAAATTTCTTTGTTCTGCCGTAAAAGTTAGTTCAGCGCGACTTTTCTGCCAGGTAACTTGTGCCCCACCTGTCAGAACTGAGAACCACGGAGACAGTTTGAACAGTTCAGTGGTCATGCTGTCTTAATAACACACAGTGTCGTATAGTGGGGCTGGAGCCGTTTTCAGCTGTCGGTAGGTGAACAGTGAGCCATAGCCTGGACAGTGAACACCTGATTTGCATGTGGTTATTCCCCTTCCAGTAACAGCAAGTTAAAGATCAAGAGAGAAAAAAGTACATGTACCCCGCTTTAACCCCCTAACAGCAATGGTCCCATTAATGTTGTTATGGAAAATATCACATCAGCACCAGCAGTGGATTCTTTGGTTTTGGTTTTTTTGGGGGGCTAGTCAGTGTAAGGAGGCTAATGCTATATTCATATATACCTCTTGACACAGGTTGCAGTTATTCTGTGTAGTTGGCCACACTTGTACAAAGATGACAAACGATACAGCTGCTCAGGAAAGCCTGAGCTAAGAGCTCATTGAACTAGCGACATGTAGTGATTTGATTATTTTATTTTACTAAGCTTCAAATGACAAAAAGCTAACTTAGCATGTGAGCACTGTCAAGTTTTAAAGTTAAACCAGTAGTTGTTTTTATAAGCAAATATTAGCATTAGCAGCTTATATCTCATCTGTGTAGAGTAAACACTGAGTTCAGGGTCATCAATCAACCATCATTACTCTCATCATGCACACATTTATTTATTTACGTGTTCGTCTTTGTAAACCAGCAAGGTTTCTTTCCAGGAGCAGGTGCTTAGAGCATTGTTTGCCATCCCATTCAATAAAATAACCGTTGTACCATTCATGTGGAAGCTCCGTGTATTCTATCCTTGTGTTAGCCTGCGTTAGCCTGCTGCACCATCTGAGAGTACAATGTAGAAGTCTCTAAAACACAAAGTTAGATGCTTTGAGAATAAATTCAGGCACCTGTTTACTTTAGTTAACTTTAGTTAACTATTTTAAACAACACTTTCAGTCACTGCCACTTAGGGCAGTGGGTGATTCTAATAGGACCAGTCCATGGTACATCCTGCCTCCGGCCCTGTCTCATATCACCTTTCCTACACCAAAAATGTTCCAAAGATTTGCCCCGAGACCCAGTAATATACTAAGCATCTAACTTGTGGTACCATGACAGACGTCACTGTAGCATATCTCACAATGAAATCACAAAGTAGTGTTTCTTGCCTGACTTTGTGCATTTGTGTTTATCCTGGGTTTGCACAGGTTTGTCCATCCTCGTTTTGGGCCGATCAAGTGCATCCGAACCTTGAGGGCTGTGCAAAAAGATGAGGAGCTAACGGTTGCCTACGGTTACGATCACCAGCCAACTGGAAAAAATGGCCCGGAGGCTCCTGATTGGTACAAGCGAGAGCTAGAGGCGTTTGAGCAGAGAGGAGGGGCTCCTACTGGACAGTGAGATTGCAGATGAATACCTCTGGACAATGAAAACGTTCCCCTCTACCTGTGCTACCACCTTACAAGACTGCTGGAGCATTGTGGCAATTGATATTAGAGAAATATTTGCAAAGTTACCAAGTTTAGTATTCAAATGGAATACTACTTGAGCAATTCAGGATGATTGGAGGCCTCTCTCAGGCCAAAGAAACACAAGAACTATGCAAGAAACCAAATGATATTAGAGGAGACACATCTGTGGCTGGAGGCGCCGCTCTGTCTGACATCCTCTTCATCACACACACCCTCATTCAAGTCAAGATTTCTGTGCAATGATGACTTCCTTCAGTTTCCACTGTCTGAATCCTCACTCGCTGTATGTGTCTTCTAGCTGCTGTTTACCTAACAGAGCTCCCCTCCAAACACCACTATTTGGACCCCACAGTCTTTGTGTCATCTGTTGCAAACTGTTCAGCCCACACTTCATTTGCACTAATTTACGTATCCCAATCTATACATTTCATAAAGTGTAACTTGACAGATCTGTTTACTTGCCGTACAGGATAAACATCGCAGTGGCTAATTTATTTCTAAGATCTGAAGTGGTTAGGTACTGTACGCCCTGAGCTTTGTAAAGGGCGTTTCTAATCCAAGAACTCTGGGAGAAAATAATGGAATGTCTGCCATTACTCACCTGTGAGCTTGTTTCACTTTTCTAACCAAACTATCTGTGTGCATATGCTCTCGGAAATAAAAGTACAAGGTAAGGAAACCCAGTCTGCATGCATCATCATCTTAAGACACAAGAATGGAAAGTTTCGACTTTTTTTGTTTTAATTTTTAATTGGTAGAATCTCCTGTAGCAGCAACGACCCCCATAACATCGCTGCTGATTTATAAAACGATGAGGACAGACTATTGACGAGTTCTCATCCTCTCTTTACCCATGTGCTCATTATCCTGTGTCCTGATTTATCACATCAGCCAAAACAGCGCTATCATTAATATTTTAATGTTTACAAAAACACAAATACAGTCACTGAAGAAAACAAGTTTTCACCGCTCTGGTTTCAGATGTCCAGGAGGCTACTTGGTAAACATGAAAGTAAATCTTGGCTTCCATATTTTTATTCCTTGACTCTAGCTTTGTGTGATTCACAGTTTACTTGCGTACTTGTAATAAGAGCCGTGTGCCGGACATCATACAGGTGCACGAATAGAAAGACTGTTTGGATCCTAAAGGTTTGGTTCGTGTGGATTAGGTGTAGATATCACAAAGAAAATCATGATCAAGATCTTAAAGATAACCTGTAAACACACACTCACGGTGTACAAGAACAGCTTCTTACTGCAGCAAAACAATGTTCTGTAAACTTCTCCATAAAGCTACTTGTGCAATAACCATTAACCTGACAGAGATGAGAGATGGATCAAAATGTTGTCTAAATCGGGAAAGTCTGGGGGCTCCAAAGCAAGTTTTATTTCAGGGAAAAGCCTAGCTTCTTCTATGCAACGTGTCTTATCGATTTAATTGATTATCGTGGCTCAAAAGTCCACACAGTTGAGAGGATCGCTGTTTTCAGAGTCCATCCATTTTCGTTCCTGGTTTTGCCCATCGTTGTGCAGCTTAGGAGACCGGGCCGGTCGCAGGGCTGAAAGTCTTTGGACCGTGGAGAGCACGGACACTCCACGCCGAAAGGACCGGGCTGGATTTAAGGTCAGGAGCTTCCACGGTGTGCGTGTTAAACCTGCAGTGAGGGTGGGGCTTGGCTGCCCACGGTCCAGACTCTGGACTCGGAAATCCCTTCCTGCTCTCCACCTGCCGCCGGGCACAGGTTAATGGATAAACTTCCTACCTGCTGAACCAACATCGAGATCCGTCGAGTGCCCGGAAGATTCACTTTACCCGATAAAAGGGCCGTCGGACGAGAACAACAACGACACAGGTGTCGGTAGCGGGACTCATGTTTCTGAAAGCCGCTGCGAGCATCAAAGTAACTTCAGGTTTCCACCGTCGAGCAGCTCCACTTTTCTTCTGACCAGAGTTGGCACACGAAGGACTTCAGGGTGCTTTGCGTCGGGTTAGCACCCGGACATGGACCGGTACAGGTACTTTATTTTTAACCAGAAGGGCGTGCTCGGCCTCGGTATCCTCCAGGTGGCTTGTGCTGGTCTCTGTGTGGTCTGCGGGCTCATGGACGCTGTTTTTCGCAAGGACACTCCGCTGAGTACCACCAGGACGCCGCTGTGGGGAGGACTGGTGAGACTAACGGGCATTCAGTATAACACAAACCCGCAGGACACCTGCCTGTTCGGGTATAAAACTAAACGGGTTTCGTCACTTAGATCTCCCGCTAGGATCCTTGTTTTGTCATCACTTTTCTTCTAAGCACTGTTTTGACCAAAGCTTTAGGCAACGAGTCTAGCGTTCTCTCCGTGAGAAATACACGGAGGATTTCCGCGTGAACAGTGTTAAAGACTTTCTCCCTGCATTTTAAACTCTGTCACTTTCTTTAGATCATGGCCTCTCCAGGTGTGCTGGCGCTGTTTGCCTCCCAGAGGAAGAACCCAGTACTGGTCAGTGTGATGGTTGCCAATTATTCTTGACTGATAACATCAGCAGGACTTTTAGAATGAATGACCGTGTCCGTTTCTCTGGAAAACAAGCAAACAAAAATAACAAGTAACACAACTAACAAGAAAATAAAAATAAAAAGATTCCGCAAAGTAGTCGGAGTACATTCAGAGTTGTACTTTAGTTAAGGTGTTGGTGCATCTCTCACATTCGCATTAAAGGCCAACCATGCACCTTTGCTGAACTCATCTGTTATTTGATGCCTGGCCACCATTGTTATGTTTGTCCCCCACACTGCACTCTGAGCACTACAGCCAGTGAAACTTCACACAGATACAAGTGTGTGATGGGTGTTACTTCAGCAGCCCTGTCACAATAAAGAACCGTTTAAGGACCTCTGGTTAAAACTTGGATTTGGGCCTTTCCTCACCTGCCAACCTGCTAATGTTTACATATTAAATCTGCCACCAGCAGGTTCCTGTTCAGTCCATCAACAGGGCTTTGGACTAAAAATAAATTATTTGGATTATGATGGTCAAGGATGCAAGGGACCAGGCGAGGTAGATGCAGATGGTCCAGTGTGGAAGAAGAAAGTTTATGATGTACTTAATTTATTTTCCTCTTCAGACAACATGTTCTCTAATCGAACTCTAACAAACCGATACCCCGCCCTACACCTAATTCTAAACCAATACAAAACTCATACAGCTCTTTGGAGCGCTGTAAGAACCAGCCAGACTGTATTCACTTTCTAAAAATGTCCTTTCTCCAATGGTTTGAAACTCAAACTTGGCTTCATTAAAAGGTAGTCGTACACACATAAGCACAGAGTCCTCTTTCTTTGGCTGAACTTGTGTGTCTGTCCTCAGGTGAGTGTGATGGTGGTGGCCTCAGGCCTGTCTGTTTTGGCTGCAATCATCATATCAAGTTACTCCTGTCTGACCCTCACCTATGGGCAGGAGGATAAAGAGGTCTTCCATCACCACAACAGTCCTGAAGTGGTAACCTGCACACACACAATCACTGTTTTAATCAGTGACTCATTTCTTGACGAAGTCAGTTGTAGTAAATAAGACCTGGTTGCATTTCATCAAGAACTAACAGGTCCTGCTGTTGTGAATGACCAGCTTGAGGTGCTTTTACACAACGAGTTTCAGGAACTTTAACTTCTCAAGATCATCTGCAGGGGTAAAGTGGTTGAAACATTCAGGAAAATACGTTCAATCCCTGTCTGCTCCAGTCTGCATGCCAAATATCCTTTGGGAAGATACTGACCCCAGGTTGCTCTCCAGTACATCCATCGGAGTGTGAATGTGTGTGAATGTTAGATAAGAAGTGCTTGTGCAAATGGGTGAATGAGGCAAGTTGCTTTGAGTGCTCAGAGTAGAAAGTGTTATAGGAACAGGTCCATTTATCATGTTCCGGAGGTCTCCAATTATTTTAGATGTGACACTGGTCACCTGCATCTCCTGCACAGTTACTTGTGCAGGAACCTAGCATAACCTTTCTGAATGTCCTGACACATTAATGTTGTTCAGCAAACAAACGAATCAAATTCCATGTTTGGAGTTTTTTGTTGTTGTTGTTTTTCTGTTCCTCTGAGTGGGTTGATGATTTACATATTTACCAGCAGCTCATGTTAGCATGCCTTTAAGCTCACATCTTCCAACAATGTCAGAGGCGTCCTATTGGAGAGGGAAACCTTGCTATGCGCTCTCCTGATGTGATCTTGACTCACATCAGCAGCACTTCTGGCCAGCTGTTTCGCAGTAGTGCAGACACTAGGATGAAGCATGGATGTGTGAGTTGGTGTTGCTGCTAAGGATGTGGGACATCAGTGCTGCCTGTCTGTCACATCCTGATGTTTTTTATATGCCCTCCTTTGTACGACTCTATATATGCAGACTTATCCACAGTTCATGGAAGTTGATTACACACAAACATGTCTTGTGGCTTTCCAGTTTTGTTTTGTTTTTGGGTAGTTTGCTGAAATGTGTAACAAAAATGTCCAACACATGGAGGGATAAATAAATGTGCAGCTTTTTGTTTCGGTGCTGGTGTTTTAGAGAGATAATTTCACTCTGATCTCCCCCCATTTCTTTATTACACACACACTTCATGGCTGTAACATTGTTCGTCTCCCTGCACAGACGTTTGTGCTTCATCGGATGGTGAAAGGTGCCAACGCCACCATCCTGCTAACCTGCGCCATCAGCCTGGTTTTCTCCTCTGTCATCGGCTACATGGGCTGTCGCAGCATCCCCTTGTGTGCCTGCTATGATGCCAGAACTGGACTGGTAAGGACAGCATAGTAAAAAATCATAACATGTTTTCATCTCAAATTATTTATTTAGAATGAACAAAAAACACAAAGGTCAAATTTACTCTAATGTGCTGTAATTGTAAGGAACAAGAACCCTGAAAGTCATGATTTCATTTGAAAACGCTAAGATTAAAGCAACATGATAACCCTCACATTAAAATATGAGTAACAGTGTATTTCAGAGGAAGACGACTCTGGTTTTTAACTAAAGAAAAACATGAACTAATAACACGTGCAGAATGTTTTTATGTTGCAAACATACTTGGACAAAGACACGGGTCAGGACTAAATGTGTTTGCCACACAGATTTAAACAAAAAAAGAAGCTACCTATGGTTGTTTTCGTAGGATTGTCCACATTCACTAAGGAGCTGCTAACATTAGCCTAAAATATTAGTTACAGCTTGCTAGTTCCAGCATAGCTCCGCATGTTTCCAGACTAGATGCTGCAGATTTTGGTCCATACTGACAGTTGCAGCAGTTGCTATAGATTTGCCATTTGCACATCCCTGATGCAAATCTCCCACTCTGCCACATCCCTGTAATGGATTGAGGTGTGGTGACTGTGGAGGTGATTTGAGTGCAGCGAACTCGGTGTTACTGAGCTGTTTGAGATGAGCTTTGTGACGCTGTGCAGCCATCAGAAGATGAGCACACTGAAAGACGACATGGTCAGCTTCATTTATAACGAGTCTCCAAAAGTGTCTCCACCATTACAAGTGGCACCAGCATCCTGAGGAGCAGCTGAAAGCCAGGATGGAGCCGTGCGCAGTTGATAACATTTTGGTGAGTCACTGTGACCTGATCGGCTCATAGGAGCAGCACCCAACGGCGTCTTCTGCTTTAGCCCGTTTGATTCAAAGTTCAACAAGGCTGTGCTTTCTGAGATTCTCTTCGCCACACCTTGGTCATAACGGGTGCTTATTTGAGTTCACGTTGCATCAGTGTCAGATTGAAATAGTCTGGCTCTGATCTCTGGCATCAACAGGGAAGTGCAGCACACTATACATTTACATCAAAAGGGCTTTGGACAGGCGTACCTAATGAAGCGGATCCTAAATGTTTGCAGGAAAATGGCCCAGCTGTTTGAGCTGGTTTATTGATTGTGCGATATCAGCAAGCGCTCTCTGATTAGTTTAACGTCTCATTACAAAGTGCTGTGAATTTCCCAACTGTGGGACTAATAAAGCCTATCTTATCTTACGCGTCTTATGATTATTTTCAAAATGATGGTTCCAGTTGGAGTAAACAAGGCAATTAAGGCCAGATATGATTAAGGGTGGGCGTTGTGGTTGTCAGGTTGCTGCCATATAAGTCCAGCGTGTCTTCATTTCTTAGTTGGGTCCACCCCTTGGTTCTCATGTCCAGTTTCCTAAAACCAAGCTGGTGACGTCTTTAAAAAAACCCTTTACTAACCAGTGTGACATAATCACAGTGGGGTTCTCACGAGGCCACACCTGGATGTTCTGTTTTCACTTCAGTTTGTTCACTATGTGTCGTGTGTGTGTTTTCAGGAGAGCCTGGTTCCTCAGTGTGATCCCGGGGACACGGAGATGTGCACTTTGCAGAGTAAGCTTTAAATGTGGATCCTGTGTTAGGAAATTTTCTCAATAATCAAGGTGAACCCAGCATATAACATTTTAATGTGGTGGATTTAGGTTAAGTGTGTGTTGGTGTTTTATCACCAAACAATGATAACAAAGAAAGAAATTTCAGACACTACTCAGGAAATCTCACCATGAAGCCTCTGACAGAGAATGAGACAATCATGTACAATGAAGCAGCAGGTTCAAAGGTCACGGGGGCATCCACATTAGTGTGCTGCTCTGTCAGGTTTGTGTAGCAGTGTGCCTGATTGGTCTCTAGTGGTAAAAGGAAGTAGCATGAGCACTCTTCCTCTGAAACATATTCATTAATCTTTTTTCTTGTACTTGTCACATGAAGCATTGTGGGAGGGGCTTGAATCGAATCTGCAAAACAACAGCATCGTTTTTCTGATGCCAAACAACATAGGCTGAGCGGGCCACCATTATGATCCAGAGACTTCTAATAAACGTCCCACCCATTAACTAGTCACGCCTTTATGCACCACAAACTCAGGGGACCCAAGTCTCGCCCGTGTTTCTGTTTTTTGTTGTCCAACTCTCAGCAGTCCTGTAATGAAGTTCTCATGTGTGTCCAGCAGGAGGAGACAACAGGCTGTTTAACTCTCCAGCTCAAACGACTCACAAAGACGATCCAGAAGAAGAGGAGGGTTCCTCCAACCTGCCCCCATACAGCAGACTGACCTGACACCATGCCTGTTGGGGACTTCATACTCCTGCTTGCTTCCTTCTGACTGCAGGTTCATTATATTTAAAGCTAAAGTCTATGGGTTTACTTCTGAGCACAGGCAGAGGCGGAATTACATAATTCAAGTGAAGCTCAAGATGCCAAGTCTTGAAAAACAGGACTTTTTACAGATCTGTTGGAGAGACACGAATTGTTGCGCTGTGGGAGTTTCTTTTGGTTAATGGCCTCACAATTCCACAGTCAGACTCATTTAAACTTGCCAAAGCCTGAACACCTGTGTGTGCGTCGTGTCAGTACTTTCATGTTTAATTCTTTTTACGCTGTGTGAATGACTTTTGCTCTGACTTAATATATTTGATATGTATGCATTAAATACAAATTGGACTGAACTGTTGGAGAGCTGAAACATTATTGCACATAAAACCACAGAATCTCCCTTTTTCTCCACCAGTTTAATGGATTTAATTCATTTCTTTCGGCCCATTTACAGTAAGATATACAGCAATCCTGTCTTGCATCTTTAAAGAACAAAAGTAAACCAAAGGAAGTTACAGTAGAGCCCAGTGTGAAGGCGGACTTGGAATGAAAACAAAGGACACTTTGCGAACAGAAAAAAGCAGCCGAGCCCACAACAATTAAAACCCACGCAGTGCCCACCCCCCCATTCCAGTCACATCACTGACAGGCTCCACAGATGCTTGGGCTGTGAACAGCAAGTCCTGAGAGAAAGTGGTGTTTTCATTTACTGTGTGTCTCTAGTGTACCAGCTGTGGTCAGACATGCACAAACTGACACAAAGCCACAAAATGACTCTATGGACACCAGCAAAGGGGCCGTCGCTGCTTGTGGACGGAATGATGGCATTTATTGTAGAATGCTGCCAGACATGCTTAGTATTATATCACAAGCTTATGTGTAATCTAAGTAGCGGATGTAGACATTACTCCACATGTTAAGACACCTGAGCGACGCACTATGAAGTAGGGAAATCCAAGGTCAGCGCAATGTCTACAATAACAATTTGCCTGATAGTTAATTTTCCCTTTTTTGTAAAGAAAAAACTATTTAAAACTTGAGTCCCGGGTATTTAACCCTTTGATGAACTGTCCTCTTGGAGGTGGTTCCAGAGCAGATTCACATCTCTAGGTCACGCTAGCCAAGGTGTCAATCCTTCATCAGGTGTCCCCCCCTCCCCACCATCCTGTGAGTTGTTATGGTCACACAGACAAAGGTGTGAGTGAGGGCTTAATGACCTGGGAGGGGATCTGAAGAATGCATCGTGGGTGGATGATGGCTGGCGTCACCGCCACCACATTGATACATACTTAACTTATTTGTTTTAATCATCTGATTGGCCAGCAGAATTGTACCCTACACATAAAAAGCAGTATTTAACCAGTATTTCCCGTAAAGGTTCCCGTTTGACTGACTGAGCACATTCCTTATATGTCATTGCTCCTGAATTACAGACAAGATTAGGAATTGGAAAAGCAATAGCGCCATATTTTTGTGGGGCATCTTAGAACATTAGCATCAATCTAAAATGTTTCAAAAAGCCAAAGGTTTTTCAAGATTTATCGATATCTTAACAAAAATGTATTTAAATTTATTTATTAAGCTATAGGTCCTGTTACATTTTATATTCCTGGCAACTTCTGCAATGCCACAATCTCAGTGTTCATCAGCAGGGTATTTAGTCCCAGTTTTTATGTTATAGGAAAACTACAGATCTTGTTTCAGGAAGCAAATCCATTCAAAAACAAAAACCTGGAGAAAAGAGAGTGAAACAGTGCTAGCTCTTTTCAGACTGTGGTACTCTATTGCAGTATACAAAGGTTCATTTAAAGGCCTAATAATAACAACTGCTGCACACAGACTGTACATACATAGTGAAACAAAAACAGAGGAAATTAGCAAACTAGATTAGCAGCTAGATGGTAGCCATGATTTCCTGGATATTTTAGCTCCAATTATGAGGAGCTATATTAAGGCCTGACATGAAAAAGACTTGATCATTTCCTCACCTTTTATTGGCACAATGTTTCAGTAAAGGTGCGAAAGATAATACCATTTGTTAACTGTCCGCTAATGCTACGTTTACAAACAATTTATTAGCAAAGATTTTGCTCAAAAAACAAATTTGAGTTGTCTCGTAATTATGTGGATGGTTTTGTGCTTCCCTGGGACATTTATCAGGACATTAAGTACCAAGTATATCTACTGGTAGCTGTGGTTAGCAATGACTGTACATGCACTGAAAACACCTTAGCAGTTTCCCCCACTGTTACGAGGAACAGGAAGTGGATTAATATCGTTTTCTCTGAAGCAGCTTCAGCTGTAAAAATAAAAGTGAGCTGACACAGACGGGAGTGGTTCACTAGGTGCGATGCCAGTAGCAGACATCACGGCATGAACTTGATGTTGAATCTTTTTGTTTGGCTGGAAAAGATGTGATGAATTGGTCATAATGGACACATGATTGTTGTACATGCTCCCAGACCCTGCTGTGGTTTGAGGTTGTCCTAATAATTGACAAATAGCTAAAATTTGCCTTTAACTTTACGATACCACTCTGTAAAACTGTCATTGAAGTAATCATACTTCTTTACTTTCCATCTACTCTTAATATTAAACAAACTTCACTTCGGCATAATAATAAAGTTCATATAGTAGGAGGAAAAAGAAAGGTTGTCCATAACTCAATGAATCAGCCCAAAACCGAGTGGAAAAAACTCCACTTTTTCTATAAAAAGTCAATAATGTGGATATTGTTCCCTCCATGCATTTCATTCCAATTTAGTATTTCAGTGAACTCGTTATGACTAAGTTACACACAGAATATTAATATAAGTGGACAATTTTTTGATCACTGGAGTAAAAGCAACAGGATTTAAAGGCACCCTGTGAAGTTTTCAACTCATAGTTGTAGCCGCTGTTTTTAACGGTCTGCACACTCTGCTAGCACGCGCCCGTTTCTGCTTCTTATAATTAACTTTAGCATTAATGGTGATAACAAGCTAAGAAAGCAAGCAGTTCAGCAAAAACACCCTCAGCTTCTGGAGGGCGACCAATCAGAAGAAAGTGTATGAACAGAGGGGATACACTGGAAATTCAAAGTCCCAGGAATAAAGAATTAAATGTAGTGTTACTTGAGAAAAGTTAGTCTGATGGTGTCCCAGAATAGAAACATAGACCGTGGACTGGGAAGACCAGATCCCATGTGAAATATTCAGAATACTGCATCTGCATATTCACACTCAACATAAACAAAGAGTGAAAATACTATTTAGATGCAAACTTCACATGGAGCCTTTGATGAGACAACTAAAACCAGCCACCTGTGGAGTGTTACACCCACGAGGGGGGCAGAGATAACATGACCAACACCTTTAAGATAATGCAGTCTACAAACATTATAATACCACAGTGACACCGCTCTTCTAACATACAGTCTAATTAAACGGCATGTAGTGCATTACTTTGTAAAGTGCTCTGTTATTTTGACCCTACATATCTGCCTCTACTGAAGGAGTTAAACGAATAATTACTGATTTAATATCAGATTTTTGGCCCCAGTTTTCCAATCATTCATTGGCACAGTTCATTTCCGTGAACCCTGCCAATCCTAGACAGTCACATACTGCCTCAAATGGTTATAAGTCAGTTAAGCACAAGCAGTGAACTAATATATCCTCTACTGGAAACATTCATCTGTTGTTCTGATTGTGAAGCCATTTTTTAAGAACAATTTTCTCTTTTTTGACATCCGTTCTTCGCTCTGCCCCGTCTGCCTCCAACCTCATCAGCCATCAGCCACCTTGGGCCGAGCTCGTCTCCTTCTATCCTCTCCGTTAGCCTATCTCAGCAGCTGGTGCAGCCCCAGCTCCTGGTCCCGTCCCCCCCATCATCCTGCCCCCTGTTTAGGTTGATGGTTCCCCCTGATGCCTCAGGGGGCTGGCTGAGCACCAGGGGCTTCTGAGACTTCAGCTTATGGGCGACTGTCATGAAAATAGCCTCGACATGGTCACTATTTCCATAGTTTCTGTCTCCTTGGCTGTTGGGATTCTTTGCAGATGTCTCAAACAGCGGCATGGAGTGGGCGTCTGCGAACTGTTGAGCCAAGTCCGTGTTTACTTGCACGGAGTCTTGGAGGTCACACTTGTTTCCGACTAAGATCCTGGGTACCTCTGTGCCCAGTGCATGCTGCTTGCACTCTTCGATCCAAGCAGGGAGGCTGTGGAAGCTGGCAGCGTTGGTGATGTCATAGACAAAGACAACAGCGTGCACGTTGCGGTAGTAGTGCTGCACCATGGACTTCCTGAAACGCTCCTGGCCTGCAGTGTCCCACAGCTGGATCTGTACGAGACAATACAGAAGTGAAATCCTGCCAGAAGACAAGCAGTGATGTCATTTACTCACAAATTACATTCATTATTACAATAAGATTATTATTATTATACCGTTTTTCTAATCTTACTGACTGCTCCAAGTGGTTTTAGTTAGAACAGTCCAAACTAGAACTGTGTTTTTATCCATATTATTGTGTCACTAAGTTCTACTGTCAGCCAAAAACCATTACAAACACAACACTGACACACTGTTTCTACATTGTTGCAGGTCTCATGATCTGTGCATCAGTATTAGAAATTAGGGAAGAGTCAGTTAGTCTTGAAATGTGGCTGTCATTGTTAATGCCAGTTAACTGAATTAACTGCCAACTGGAGATACCACAGCAGCTGTTCTTATTGTATTACTTCCTATGATGACGTATGTGTCGCTGGCACTCCTGTAGTGCAGTGCCTGCAATTGTGCAGCCACAGCAAATGAAGCCCTTTACGATCACACTTATGCAACACAGAAATCCAAATATCTGTGCAGATCATTGATGCAGCTAGCTCATTAACTGAAATACCTGGTCTAAATATGTGTTCAAAGTTCTTTCTCTTATAAAGACCCCCCCCCCCCCCCCCCCCCAAAAAAAAGGTCAGATTAAGTGGTACATTGTTCTAAAGTGAGCGCAGTGGAATAGGCGAGGTTAAACATTGGCCACACAAACATACATTTGAGTGGATTTAGGAGCCATTAAAATCTTTGATAATCAAGTCATGTTTTAAATGTTGTAGGAATGTGTGGCACTTTGTAAATATTACTGAAAACAGATTCGTTTGTAAAGAGTGGCTAATGTTAGCAAAGCTAGCAACAGCAACCTTTCCTTCTTTACAGGCTCACAACTGTACAGACAAAATCAACATGGTGTGGACCAAACTGTTGAGGCAGTAGAGTGCAGTAAAAAAAATTAGAATCACAATTGACAGAACATTTTACTCAACTCGATTAACATTCTTTTATACGCTTGTCTTCCTGCATGGTCAGTGACTGTGTAATGCTTATCTATAGCCATTTTCCACTAGTACCTACTCCGGTCGGCTCGACTCGACTCTGTTGTTAGGGTTTTCCATTAGCTGGTACTACCTGGTACAAGATACCTTTTTAGTACCTTCTCGGTTGGGGTTCCATACCAGCCAGGTGGTCTGAAAATGTGACGTCAACAGACTGCATACCAAATATTGGCTAGTCAGTGGCACCACTTCTAAAACCAGATCAAAGTGAGGTTATTGTACTTGCTCCTAAAAATCTTAGAAATATGGTATCTAAGCAGGTTCTTACTCTGGATGGCATTACCTTGGCCTCCAGTAACGCTGTGAGGAACCTTGGAGTCATTTTTGACCAGGACATGTCCTTCAAACAAACTTCAAACAAATATGTAGGACTGCTTTCTTCATTGTGTGTAATATGTGCACCAACATCTCTAAAATCAGAAATATCCTGTCTCAGAGTGACGCTGAAAAACTAGCTCGTGCATTTATTACTTGCAGGCTGGACGGCTGTAATTCATTATTATCAGGAAGTCCTAAAAACTCACTGAAAAGCCTTCAGCTAATCCAAAATGCTGCAGCAAGAGTCCTGACAGGGACTAGAAAGAGAGAGCAGATTTCTCCTGTTTTGGCTTCCTGTTAAATCCAGAATTCAAAATCCTGCTCCTCACATACAAGGTCTTAAATAATCAGGCCCCATCTTATCTTAATGACCTTGTAGTAGAGTTGGATGTCTCGAGACTGGTCTTGGTCTTGAGAAAACTTTTACGTGGTCTTGGTCTTGTCTCAGTCTTGCTGTCTCAGATCGACATAGTGCTCCAATCCCTCCATATTGTGGCCAATCACATGCGAGGATATAGGATAATATCATTATGTGAAAAACAGAGAGGGTGAGAGACGCGACAGTCAAGTGGAGCGTGCGTCTGTCCTCTCGGTAAGTCTTGGTATTGTCTTGGTCCTGGTTTAGGCGGTCTTGACTACAAGTCTACCTTATAGTAACATATATTTTTTAAACCTGGCAACGAGGCTTTATAAATAACAACGTGGCCCCCACATGTGACAAATAGCCATAGACTAAGCAATAGGTATATCATTGCTCAACGTCCTCCATTGTTGTGGTGTTCACAACAAATGACATCACAGGACTTTTGGCCAGTTCGTGGACGAGTTGAAAATTCCGACTTCAACTGGAAAACACTACATGATTTAAAGGAGACAGAATTTAGAAAGAAAAGATGGGCAAGAGTACTTCAATTAGATCTTCTGAATGTTGGTTTTCATTTAATATCGATTAAGTGCCCATGGCTGATGTCACGATGACTACGTCCATCGTTTATATACAGTCTGTAATCACTTGCCTACAGATGAGAACTTGTAACAAGGATTAAATAGTGCTGTTTCAAAGTGACCATCCAAATGATCCTAATGACCTGCACATCAGGGTTGGTATCCAGTGAGGTCGAAGTAAAACATGTCCCAAGTACTACAGAAGGCATTTTTTACATAGCTGCTGCAGTGGACCTGATCAGAGGCCCACTGATAAGACCTGCCACTAGCTGTCAATCACCATATAGCATAAACCGTTTTGTGTTGTCGTTGAACCTTGAAGTCCAGCCAAGACACCCTGAGGAACTGGATGTGTAACAATGAAGCTCCTCTGCAGTACACACCTTGATATTTTCGCCGTCAATCTCGACCAGTCTCTCCCTGAAGTCCACCCCGATCGTGGCCTCGGTCTTCTCGGGGAACTTGCCGGCACAAAAGCGGTAAGTGAGACAGGTCTTCCCGACCCCGGAGTCCCCGATGACGATGATTTTGAAGATGCGGGTCCTCGGCGGTGGAAGACTGGAGCTCGTCAGGGAGCTGGAGAATTCAGCTGACGACCCGCTCTCCGCCATATCACAACGAAGAGCTGGACGACTCTGGGCTCAGTGTCCACTAGCTGTCAGTTATCAGGCTCCACTGCAGCTACTGCTCGGTCTGAACTCAGGCGGTTACAGGACGAGAAGAGCAGCTGCTGCGTGAGCCATCTTTAGAAAATGTCAATGTATACACTGATCTTTGTCTCTAAACGAGCGCATCCCTGTAAACACTCCTATCCGCAGCCTACCTAGGAAGACACGTTCAACGTAGTCCAAACAACGTGGCGTCTCGCGAGATTGTATTTTACGTGAGGTTCATGTCCAGTGAGAAATAATGTAAAAATGAACTTCATATAAGAAACCTCTAATCACTAAAAAAGGACACTGAATTTAACCGGTCATCCATGAGCTGTGTGGGAAATGCATAAAGATTGGGATCACTGAATTACGTCAGAAATCTTGAAGGGACAAAAACAGATAGCAGAGGATGGTTTCGATCCATCGACCTCTGGGTTATGGGCCCAGCACGCTTCCGCTGCGCCACTCTGCTGCAGCTGAAGACAGTTGACTGTTACGTGTATTCGTTTTTAAAAAAAAGCATAAAAAAGGACTAGGTTTAATTTCCGAGTTCAGACTCCGCTTCAGGTCCCAAAGTCAAACACACACTGCGGCATCACTGAGAGTTAAAAACTGTCTAAATTCTTTCATTTTTAATAAAATGATCAGTGTGGCTGATCTTTTTATTTAATGACCATTCGAGCTCGAATGCACATTGGATGTGCTTTTGGCAGACTGAAAGCGCGGTTCGGGGCATTGTGGACATTAATCTAAATGCCCCCGCGCGATGCTTGGGTTTGTTTAGCTAAACGGCCCTAAACTGTTTCCCATTCATTCTCTATGGTAGCGCTAAAGCACTACGGGTGTGATATATTTTTGGCCACTACGGTCTTCCGGCGCTGTTGCGAGTTTGAGATGCGGCGGCACTTTGAAAAAATCTCCTCTTTTACGTTTCGGGAGAGAAAACAAGTAACTCACCTCTCGCAACACATCCCAACGCTCCTCATTCATTGATCAAAGGTAAGAAACGTCGTTTGAAATAAGAATAAACAAACAGAATACATTTACAGCTGTATATTACAGGTAATAGGCGTGTTGCGATTGCATTTACGAAGCATCCATCGCTTAGTTAAAGACGGTGGGAGTTTATCTGCTGTTGTAAAGTGGCACGGTAAAAAATGAATGAACGTGATCCTTAAATAAATTGCGTGTTTCATTGACGTGTTTTACTGTTAAATAAACTTTGTAGGTTTCTGACTGCTGTGACACTGACATTACTATAATGTGGTACAATTAAATAACCGATAAGTTGCTTGTTATGAGATGACATGCTAAATGACTGAACCTGCTTAAAAAATGTATTGCTTTCATCTTGTAATGGGCAGTAATCTTATCAATGCGGAAGTCTGTCTTGATATCTCTCTAACATGAGCAATGCCCACTCGTGTATGAATAAACACGATAGCTTAAATAGATATGTTGATAATCTACCAGCAATTCTTATGTGCCATGACTGCTAAGCAGTTATCACAAATTTTGCAGATAATCATTCAACCATGAAAGGTTTTTATTTACAGACAGAACAGTTTGTTATACCTGGAGGAAAAAACAATTTTATCGCAAATGTTGTCAATGTTCTTTCAAATTGTGTCTCTTTATTGTTCTCCTGCATCCTGCTGTCTAAACCAAGCAGCAAGATTATAACCTGGAATGTCTTTGTTTCTGTTTGGAATCAATTTTGTTTAATATAATTGTTTATTTTTTCACTGCATGTCAAGATGCACAAAGGTTTGTTGCGCCATATCCAGGGAAAATCTCTGTGGCGTTCCGCAAGAGGCCACTTGGATATTAAAAATGACCCCAAGCTTCAGGACAAGTCTGCACCTGTGAGGGAAGACGATGCTCTGACTGTCATCTATCAGAGAGGAGGCGATGCCTCCAACATGAAGGAAGTGCAGGGAGAGTACATCCTGCAGTTTGGAAAATATAAAGGGAAATCTTTCCGGTGGCTTCTGGAGAATGATGTCGGGTACACCATGTACCTGATCAAAGATCTCAGGAAAGAAGTGGATGCAGGGACCTCTTTGGAAGAAGGGCATGGCAAGGAGAGCTTGCATTCATTTGTACAGTATACCCTCAGCTTTGCAGAGATAAAAGCTCTTCTGGACTATGAGGCCAGCAGAGTGAGTGTTGCTGCAGAAGCCTCTGAGGATGATCAGCTGGTTGGCTTTGGCTCATGAGCCAAGAGCACCTGGAAGGAGATTTGGGACGGCAGAGGTGACGGCTATGCAGACCTTATCATGAGGAAGAGCTGCAGTCAAGGAACACGGATGCATAAGCTGCAGCAGTCTGCGCCTGCTTCCACAAATGCTCCAACTAAACCCCTGGGTAAGTTGTTTTAATAATATTTTAATAACAGTGTTGATGTGAAATATAAGTTCATTATATATTTATCTAATTGTTGCCCGCATCATAGGGATGGATGAGGATAAAGACCTGGAGGACGCAATGCTGAGCATGTCACCTGTAAAACTACACATGCAGAGCTGTAAGTACTGCGTTATTACTAAATGTCAGAAGCGATAATTGCTAAGTCTGTTTCTGTCTCATATGTCCCTGTCCTCTGTCTCTGTATAACTAGTCACTGTGCCAGCAGCAGCAGGGTCCACACCCAGAGGAGCTTCAGGAGCAAACACAGGTTTTCAAATGAAAGGTTTCAGAACTGGAGTACAATTGTTTTACATAATAATAATGGATTGGATTTATATAGCGCTTTTCAAGGCACCCAAAGCACTTTACAATGCCACTATTCACTCACTCTCAACACTGGTGGAGGCAGCTACAGGTGTAGCCACAGCTGCCCTGGGGCAGACTGACAGAAGCGAGGCTGCCATATCACGCCATCAGCCCCTCTGGCCAACACCAGTAGGCGGTAGGGTAAAGTGTCTTGCCCAAAGACACAACGACCAGGACAGAGAGCCCGGGGATCGAACCGGCAACCTTCCGGTTACAGATACGCTTCCCAACCCCCTGAGCCATGGTCGCCCATAATTGCTCTCCAAAGCTGAGCCTGAACTTTTATATATTGTCTTGTTCTTGTTTTGTGTGTTCTGGCCACGTTCTGGCGATGTTCCGCTAATAGTATAGTTGTATGCTGGTGTTAATAGGAAAATTGTACTTAGTAGTCAGTATAATCTTTTAATGATATAAGTTTGCATATGGTAGAATGCTGCATGTAATTATTTGTGTGTAGAAGTATATAGTTGGTGGCATATTGAAAGAATGTCTCATCCTAGGAGGTCTGTAACATTCTAGGGTGTTCACCCCCACATCCTAGGAGCATGGGAGAGGTCGTACCTTGTCTTATTGTTTTACGGTAGGATTAACGTAGCTATGTCAGTTTTAGTCTAAGTGCTTTTTGGTTTGATGAACTGCTTGACTTCGAGACCAGCAGGTTTAGGGAAGTTGTTTATGGGGCCACACTCTGACCACACACACACACACACACACACACACACACACACACACACACACACACACACACACACACACACACCTCCACATTCCAATGTAAGGAACAAACGCTCACTGAAGTATAAATAAAGACCGGGGCAGTTTCTCAGCGCGAGTCTCTCAGTCTGGAGGCTGCCCTTGCTAGCAAGAAGTTCTGTGTGTTTCTCTTCTCTGAGTCTTTACTGAAGAAGTGTTTTAGAATATATTTCTTAACAGCTGGCATTATGCTAACTGTCCTGAGGACTCAACCACAAAGGGTGAGTATGTGTTCTTGTTCTCTATGAATGTGTTAAAAACAAGTAGCAGTAGTTACTAACACCTGAATGCATGTTGTTCACTGACTTATACCGCTCCTCCTGCTTCGATGAGAAGAGGTTAAAATGATTTGGTTTGGCATCTCTGTTGCATATAAATAAATTACATTTGTTCTGCAATGAGAAACAGGAGAAGTAAGAGTATGGATGTGTGAGTTCCTACTAACAGCAACACTCACATACAGTGTAAATTATGAAGCTGCTGACACGTTTTCTTGTTGTAGTTCCATCTGCTGCACTGTCCATACCACCGTCCAGTACAACTGCAGAACCTCAGGCATCATCAGCCGATGGTACAAAACAACTATAATGTTTTTCATATAATTAAATGTTCTGTTTATTGTGTCTAGAGTAAAAAAATGTTTCCATTACTCTTTTCGATTACTATACCTGTAGGTGCAGCCTCAAGTGTGAAGAGGAAGTCACCTGCGCCCCTCCCACAGGAGCTGGCATTTCTACTTAAGGAGACCACAGGTCAGTGAAACAGAAAGGTCTGAGTCAAATCCTGGTCCCTCTCTATTTTCATTTACAGTTGATGTTCAGTTAAACGTCTGCTTAAAGCATAGATCATTAATGATAGCATATTATTCACGCTCAGGTTACATTTTGTCATCTTGCTCATAATTTGCACAAATGAATTACAGAATGACTGCATTCATTTGTTTCAGGACCGAGTACAGATGCTGCTTCCACATCTGTGTGCAAAGTGCTGACTTTTGAAGACAGCAGTGAAGATGGTGAGCGTATACTGCATGTCTTTTATTTTTTTCTGTGTATTCCAACAGTAACAATATAAGAGTAGCACTGTTTTGTCAAATATTTACGTTTCAATCCCAGATCCTTCAGCTCAGCCAGCTGTTCCAGTTCCAGTGGCTGGTTATGAGTATGACCTCAGCAGCTGGAATTGTTCTACTCACCAGCAGCTGTGGATGAAGACTGAGCTTCAGGACCTTGGACTGTGGCCTGGGTCTCGACCAGTGCGTCACGCAGGGAACGCGACTTCACTCTGGCGTCTCCCTCCACAGCCTGAGCTCATAGATACAGTGGCTGACCTACCATCGCCAAATTTCTTCCAGCTCCACCCCTTCTTCAGCCTTCTTCTCCAACCTGAGAGTGTTAGTGCTATCATGGTCAGGTTAAGAAACAATTATATCTTGCCATGTCTCCATGATTGCTTTGGTTCACAAGTGGTCTCTGCTGGTGTGGGCAGGCCACGAGTAATTGTTGGCACCAGTGGTCAGTATTACATCCTGTCCTCACGACTCTGCTGCAGGGCTTGTCGCAGGAACTGGTTTGCTGACAATCCACGATGGCTGGAGAAACTGCCCAAAAGGTTTACCAACCTTCTCCCTGCTTTACTTACATATAAAAAGGCCATCTGCAAGTCTGTTATGGATAAGCTCAGGAGGACTGGGAAATCTCCAGCAGATATTGCAAAACAATTAAATGAACTCATGCACCTCAAGTACGAGCGAGCTCACCTGGCGTACCTCCATGCCACAGAATCGGTCTGGGATTCTGAGGCAGGAGCCCATGGACAGAGGACCATTGGGAAGTTCCTGAGGAAGGAAAATAAGCCACAGGAGTTCAGGTCTTATGAAGACCCACATGCCTGGTGTGGTGTTTCTGTGTCCAGCCATTACCTGACTGACTGCCTGCTCGACGAATTCCGACGTCAACATCCAGTCATATCCAAACTCCTCCAGGCCACATCTTCAGGTCTGACCACACCAGGAAGGTGGCACGAAAAGTCACGCTGGCATCTGGGGTCATGTCCAGTTATTACATAATGAATGAAAACTGGCTGAGTGTTTCGTGGGTCATGGTTCAGTCTGAGACAGAAAGGTCTCAGACTGAACCATGTACCAGGGAATGGCCAAAAGGTACAGTGATGCAGGAGTGGAAAAGGCCGGCTACCACTGGTACCAGTGGACCCGTTCCACTGCCTGAGGCGAGTGGAGTGTACCTCTGAGCATCATCCTCTGTTCAGCACTTTCTGCCAGCTTCTCTCTGCTGCATTCTCAGTGGTTGATCAGGCGGACCTGAAGAGGCTCCAGGATGCTTATAAGTTTTGTGGCATCCATCCTGCTAATCCCACAAAGCAACACATATGGGAGCACTGCAGGATCCAAATACCACAACCCACTGAGCTGCTGAACAGAGCG
This sequence comes from Diplotaxodon limnothrissa, assembly GCF_057381915.1. NCBI lineage: Eukaryota > Metazoa > Chordata > Actinopteri > Cichliformes > Cichlidae > Diplotaxodon > Diplotaxodon limnothrissa. The sequence goes on along the minus strand of NC_140597.1, from coordinate 2,875,155 downwards.
GAAAAGATCCTGAATCATTTTCACCTGGCCACAGACCCCAACAATGTCCCACTCTTCAAGCCATCCATGCTGAAGACGTGGTGCATTCAGAGAGTCCACATTCTGCGTGGCTGCCTCAGTGACCCTGAACTCTCAGAGGGTGTAATGTTTAGGTACGGTGGGACTCTTCAGCTTAACCATGTCCCTGGTGAAGGTGCCAAGGTCCCCATCTGGATTCCTGTCCGAGGCACTTCACAGCAGGAGGGTTATCATTTCCACCAGGCCCAGTGGATTACCGGGACTCATGTATCCAATGAACTATTCCAAGTCCAGGGCATGACAGGGGTGGCACGATGGAACTACCAAAGACTGGTGGACCTTAAGCATCCAGGTGTCATTCTCCCTTCTGTTTTTGATCCAGCTCTAGTGGTGGAGTTGAATGCAGCCTCCAGAAGAGTGACTGATCAGGAGAAGTACCCTGCACTTCACCTCTCTGACAGAGACACTGGAGAGCGATTTGGGCTTGAACACAGAGAGCCAGGCTGCCGTCCAGTCCCTCTGAACTGGGACAAACACAAAACCCTGAGAAAAGATGAACCGGCTGCCCTTCAGCCCCCATCCTCTGTTCCAAAACCTGTGGCTGCCCAACTTCAGGTTCCAGCAGCAGGACCCTCCTCCAGCCTGGCACCGCTAGGTGTGGCATCCCCCACACCAGCACCACCTGTCACCCACCCTTTCTCTGGTGCACTTTTAAAGCAGGAGTTAGCATCAGAAGACACCCAGCAACCTACAACAGTCATGGGTAAGTTAACATAGTGGTATTGTCAAACAATTCCGTGTACTTACTATTATTATTATTAATGTATACGTTATTATTATTAGTTCATTACATGATATATGAGTAACTATTATTAATGTTTCCCAGAAATCTCTGAAGCTCTACCTCTGCCGATGCGGGCCTCACCAAGGAGTGCTCGCACTGGACCTATAAAGACAGGTGGACGGGTTTTTGTGCTGGACCACACATGCTGGACACGACCCATGAAAGAGGCAATAGATGATCTGTTGCAAAAGTACCATGGGAAGAAGGACATCCTGAAGCTTGTGGATCAAGATTATGCAGACATGGTCCATCACTCGGCTACAGATCCCAACAGCCTGCTGCGTCCCACATCCAAGGTGCACATATCCTGGTAGTTGAAGCACTTGGCTAAGCTTCTCAACACCAGTTCATCTTTGAACATAAGCCCAGAAAAACTACTGGAGACTCAGCAGCTGTGGCACTCTTTAACTGAAGGCAGTGAAACAACTAGTGTCCCTGTAATCACCATAGAGCCTGCCGCGTTTAACCCACCTCCTCCTGCCCCGTCTACACCACTGACACAAGTCTCAACAGAGAAGATTGTGGACGGCATCTTAGAAAGGCAACAGCAGCAGCAGCCACAGCAGCAGCCTGAGGGGAAAAAGGGCAGACAAAGACTTGTCTTGCCTGTGGACAGCCCAAGTCTCAATGTGAGACAGATGGATCCACCGTCGATTATTTTTACCAGAGAGGGCCTGTGCGCTATTTCTACAGTTCCCACAAGGTGCATCAAACTTATGCTGCTGAGGGAATCACTAACCCTAAAATGACCTTTGAGGAATTTGCCCAGACAGACTTTTTCCAAAGGGAACTGGATGCTACCAGGAAGAGGTCAGAGGAAAGGATGGAGAAAAAGAGGAAAAGGCCAGAAACCCAACAAACAGGCCGCCTCTGCAGGTTCTGCCACATGGACCTGAAACAGGGCCCAAATAGCTCACATGTTCACACAGGCTTCCCTGGAGTGGCAGGGAAATATATCTACTGCCCTTCAAAAGTGCACTCTCTGCCCGGGCACAAGGGCTTGGCCAAGGGGATGACCTGGAAGGAGTTTCAGGAGTCTCCTTTCTATGAGGCAGAGAGACAAAGATGGGTGGAAGAAAAGAGGAAATAGGGGAGAAACTGTTGATATTGTACATAATATAGTTTTGTTCTAGTTTTGTAATGTTTATTTTGTTTATATAAATAAAAACTGATTGTAAATATAAAAATGTGAATAAATTGTGTTCTTTAAAAATAGCAGCACAGCTCTCTTCTTTATAACCTCTTAGAGTTCACCTGTATGTTTATATACCTGTGTGTGCTCACCATCAGGTAATCAGTTTTAAGAAGCTGTGAGTGCTGCCCTGAAAGCTTACATATTATTTCTAAATCACTTCATGTAATGATAACAAGCCATCCTTTCTCTAGTGGGGTCTCACAGCTTTTATCTTTATAATCTTTCTGGTTGATTTATATCATTAGAAACATGACTGCTGTCTTGTATCTGTGTGACTGTACAGCCTATTTCAGACATGACAACCAGACAGTGTCTGAAGTTATCTTTAATGCATGAAACACAGCTGGAGATAGTCCAGACACTTTCTCACTGATATTTTTGGTTTAGGTATTGTTGCTTTCTGGCTTGAAGCTTATCTACAAAAGCAGTTCAATAAGGAGAGATCATGTGGAAAAACCGAACATGATTTATTGAGATACAGAAATCAATGTAACTGTTAGGAAGTTAGACTCCAATGACCCATCATAGCAGAAGAAATCTCAGCAGTGACAGGATTTTACACAAGCCACACCCCAGTCAAAATGCTGGTAGTGATGAAGATGGAGGCTGGGACAGGGTTCTGAGTGACCACGGTGAGGAGGAGAAAGGAGAGAGGGCGGGCTGCATGGCTGTGGATCTGAAACGCAGAATGGTAGAAGCAGAAGAGCAACAGATTTAAAGCATGCAGAGTGGAGGCTGAGTTGCTCGGAGAAGATCTCTGTCTAAATAAATAAATCTGGGTAAATTCCCAGATGATTAAACATGCAACTATTTTGTTGGTAATAACTGAAATGAGTAAAGAAAATCAACAGCCTATTTATGTAAGATAAGATAATTTTATTGAAGAGGTTATATTGGTTGGGTCTGATTATTTGGAGGAAGACCTCTTACACTTAAGTCAAAGTCAAAGTGCTGTTTTGAACAAAGGATTTGAGCTGCATAATAGCTAATAGAAAACATTTAACATGCCAACAGTTGAGCATACAGATGCAGCCCCAAAAGTTCCCAACATAAGTTATTAATTTCCCAGCATAGGTAACGATGCAGATTATTTCAAATATCATCCTCCAAAAGTGCTTGTGTGAAGAAAAATTGCCCTGCTCCCTGCAAAGGTAGGGGTGGGTAGGGTGTGCTGCTTGGCAGCTCAGTTATGGTACTGTTGGGTGGAAATGAGCCCGGTACAGCGTGTGGTGGTGGTGCACATGCATAGATGTGCCCACCATGGTGTGGTGGCAGGTTGAAAGGTTGTGGTGTTGGATGCATGACTTGTCTTAGCAGTAAAAATCCATCTGCAACTGAACTTGTCTCTCAAGAGTGACTTATAATTTACTGTGATGTTCAGAAGCTCGCCTCTCAGATGTCTCCATCATATCCAGAATTCTTTTCTTCATCTGTATGTCCACCTCTGCAACATTACGCAAATGTGTTTCAGTTGAAAGTCTTCTTTCAAGTCTGTCCTGTCTGTGGCCCTTGAGTTTTGCCTTGACAAAAGGTAGAATAAAACAATGAAAAACTAATTAACCACAATAAATGTTAAAAATAAATCAGTGGTGGAATACCAAGATTAATATTTACTTAAGTGCTACACTTAAATATTTTAGGTTAAGTGTTCTCTTTTCCTATACTTTTAACTCTACAACATTCTTGAGGTAGGGATTCAACACCAACACAGTTACACTGCAGATTCAGATGAATATAAATCTGTCATTATGATGACTTCGTGTAGGTTAAGCTACACAGTAGTTAAAGAAATGAAGCCGAGCTGTATCATTACTAGGTCAAACCTAAAGGTGCTAAAGGCATCTATAATTGGGCTACTGAAATACAGTAGGGCATTCGTTTATACATGTATGGTAGGCTAACCTTATTTCCCCTGACAAGTCTCCCAGTCCACGTTTTCTTGTTTTGTTTTTTTTGCTGTTTCATATTCCAGTGTGATATTGAGGAATAATTCCACCTCACTGTCTGTCACATGTACGACTCAGTTCTGCTTCTATGTGATGTCTTATCGGATTTTGTGCTTTTTTACCTAAATGTGCTATTTGGCTATACTGACTCTAGTAGGAAAGACTCGAATGCTTTTTAGTTCTCAAGTAAGAAGCCAAACTTTTTATATTTGTTGTTATTGTTCTTAAGAAATAAAGTTGGAAGTAAAAAAAAGTTCCACCGTCTTTGTTTATGCTTTCCCGCCCTGGCTTCAAGACTTCCGATTGGCCAACATTTCTGCAAGGTTAGGATTATATCGCCACCTGTTGCTTTGGCGTGCTCATTACAGCGTTTGCCTTTGTTTTTGTTTTGTTGGAGGGGGGGTTACGCGTGGACTGAGATATTTTTCTCAAAACTTCACGTGTGGACGGGATTTTTTAAAACGGAAACGGAAAATCTCTGTTTTCAAAAATACCCGTGTACGTGTGGACGTAGCCTAAACAGTAGAGATGTTTGTAGCTTTACGTTAGCTGGACTGACCGGAAGCAGGGTCCATGCGTCACGACTAACCGGATAGAGTTTTGAATCGGTTTAGTCCTGCACGTGCTGGCAAAAGGGAAGGCAAGAGAAACGATCTCCTGGCCGCATAAGGAAATCTATTTAAATATCCGTGATATCCAGTCATCATGAACTCTGAGTACGAGGATAGCTCCGCGTTATCCCCCGTGGAATCTGGGGACGAGGAGGAAGAGGAGGAGGTATCGGAGGCAGAAACAGAGCAGCTGGGGTCCAGTTCCGACTCGGATGAAGATGAAAGCGAAGAGAAAATTGATGAAGCAGCAGCGGCTGGAGATGAAAACGGAGAGAAAATTGATGAAGCAGCATGGACGTCAAAAAATGGAAAAATATCTTGGTCTCCCACAAACGCTGAGACGTTCCGCTACATCCCAGCAGCCACTGGTCTGACCCCGGGACCTACACGCTATGCCACTCTCCGAATCGTTGACCCCATATCCAGCTTCGCGCTGTTTCTAACGGATGAGATCGTGAAGCATATTGTGTCCATGACAAACCTGCATGGGAATCGCAAAATTCCCGGCTGGCGAGATATAGACGCAGAGGAGTTTCGGGCTTATGTGGGGCTGCTCGTTTTGTCCGGTGTTTACAGGTCAAAACACGAATCCACGTTGAGCCTCTGGAGTGAAAAATGGGGACGGAGCATTTTCCGGGCTACGATGTCACAGAAAAGGTTTAAGAACATCAGCAGAGCACTGCGGTTCGATGATAAGCTATCCCGCCCCCAACGCCATGTTGACAAGATGGCTCCCTTCCGCAAAGTCTGGAATATGTGGACGCACCGCCTGGAGATGCTGTTCAGCCCAGACAGAGATCTCTGTGTGGATGAACAACTCGTCGCGTTCAAAGGCAGGTGTAGCTTCAGGCAGTACATGCCAAAGAAGCCGGCCAAATATGGTATCAAGATTTGGGCAGCCTGTGATGTCAAAACATCCTACGCATGGAGACTGCAGGTGTACACGGGCAAAGCAGCTCCAGATCGTGTTGAAGTCAACCAGGGGATGAGGGTGGTCCTGGACATGACAGAGGGGCTCCAGGGACACGTCGTCACCTGTGATAATTTTTTCACTTCCTGTGCACTGGCAGATGAGCTACTCAAGAGGAAAATGGCCCTGGTTGGCACAATTCGCCAAAACAAGCCTGAGCTTCCACCTCATTTGCTCCAGGCAAAAAAGAGAGAGATCTTCTCCTCCATCTTCGCTTTTACAAACACCCACACACTTGTGTCTTACATCCCCCGACGGGGCAAGAATGTGCTGCTACTAAGCACAAAACACCGCCGCCCAGACGTGAGCAAAGAAGGGAAGAGAAAGCCTGTAATAATCGAAGATTACAACAAATGCAAAGGAGGTGTCGACAACCTTGATATGGTAGGTGTCATTACGAACCAGTTATGCATATATTTATTCATTCTTGCTCATATTCATGTCTAATATATATGTATGTTTTATGCTTCTTTTTTTGTTAGGTTGTTGGCACCTACTCCTGCAGGAGGAGAACAAATTATTGGCCACTGGCCCTCTTCCACAACGTCCTTGATGTTTCACTTTACAATGCCTACGTCCTGTGGACATCAATCGAGTCATCCTGGCCGAAGCAGAAAGGACACAGACGGAGGCTCTTCATTGAAGAAGTGGGAGAAATGCTGGTGAACCCACACATAGCAAAGAGAGGGCACCTTCCTCGCTCATCAGCCGCTGCAGCAGTAGTCACAAATCTGACTGCAGCGGCTTCATGGACCGCTCCCATCATTCAATGTAAGAGCAGGAGGCAGTGCGAACTTTGCAAAGAAAAAAGGAGAAGAGTTGTCAACGCCTGCTGCAAATGTGAGAAGCATACATGCAAGGACCACAGTGTGTCCATTTGTAACGACTGTGCCGTCTGAGCAGGACTCTCACACCCAGACACATACTACCTCTCTCCCTGTCTGTCTCTCTCCCCATCCCCAACAACATAAATGTTCATGTTTATCTTTCTAAAATAAATGTTTTTCTAGTTCAAACTGAGCTTGTAATTTTATTTACGTTAGCAAGGTAATAAACATTTAGTGTGGAAAAAGTGAAAAACATCATATACCATTATAGGTTATGATTATTACATTTACTGTGCCCCTGCAAAAAAATAATGATGAATCAAAATCAACCTTGGTGCCAATCTAAAGGCCTAATTATAATAGCAATGAAATCTTTCTTGAAATGTATTTTATGGAAAAAATTTTATTTTTTAAAAATAAAGGTTAAAAAATGCCAAACACGCTACGGAGAAGCAAGACAGTCATAAGAGTTAGTTGTCAATACCGGCCACCAGAAGCTGTTTTTGATACGGGCGGTTGCCCGGGGCGGCATCGTGGTGAGGGGCGGCATCACCGGCACAAAAAAATGCTCGCACTCATGCTGCCCCGACGTCATGCCAGCGCATAGCGGGGATGTCACAGGCACCGATCGGTTTTCTATCGCCCATTTGCTGGGAGTAAGGGCGCCCTCCGTTTGCGAGGTGCGCCTGCTGCTTGCGGCTCAGGGAGGAGAGGGCGGGGCGGCGGGGGATTCTCTGAGTGGCTGGGGCAGCGTCTAATAACCAACTCGCAAAATAAAAGAAAATAAAAACAAAACAACAAACACGAAAACACCAGACATCATGATACAGACTTATAATTTGCACCGATGTCTTTTTCGAAATTCTATACCCGAAAAGTGAGCGCGAGAGCCCTCGGTGCGCATGCTCGCTGCTGAAGTCAAAGTAAACTTTATTGTCATCTCCGCTACATGCAGTCCAGGATATAGAGAGACGAGACGACGAGGCTCCAGTTACAGCAGTGCAAGTAAACCAACAGTATATATAAGAAGAGTAAGAAAATAAATATACACTTTAGGACTCGGGGTAAAGGATCAATAACAATTTAAAATTTATATTTATTTGATGATTTAAAGTCTCACACACAACCCGTCGAAAGGGGAGGAAGACCTGCTGCTTCCAAGTAGAGCACATTTCATTCATAATGTTGTAAATCCAAGCCCATTATGTATTCATGATTTGAATCCTGGGTTGTGTGAAATCCCAGGAATAAACAAAGTGAATCTGTGAACTAAGGTGAGGTCTGTTAGATCATGTTGTGGTGATCCTCGAGTTGGGGGATGATTGTTCATACTGGAGTGCAAAATTAAAACCAAGATGGACAAGAAAAGTTCAAAGCCATCAGGTGCTCAGTTTAGAAAAAAGAGAAAAGAAGACGAGGAGAAACGAGCAACAGATGGAGGTAAGCAGATGTGTGATTGGATGATGGCAGGTCATCCTGAAACAATCAGAATCAGAATACTTTATTAATCCCTAAGGAAATAATGTGGGTTACAGTTGCTCCAAGAAGAAATGGTAAAAATAGCAACAGTAACAGACTAAACTCCAAACATTATGTTACAGATTTTAATATTAATTAGTCATTGTCAGTTGTTGATTTGTCCTGTTCTCATTGTATGACAAATTATGATGGCTGTTTGGTAGTCGTTTGAATACCATGCATACTCTCTCTCTCTTCATATGTGTGTGTGTCTGTTTCTCTGGTGAAATGGTATGGTTCCGACAACAGTTTTGTGTTAATGTACAATCCTTAATATGTTTTGTGTGTGTGTGTGTGTGTGTGTGTCTGTGTGTGTGGTGGTGGTGGGGGTTCTGGGAGGAGGAGTTGGCCGTTCAATTGGGGTCTGTAGCGTGGGGCCTCCCTGCTGCTGCCGAGTCGGGGCGGTCTGCTTCTCTCCACCCCAGGGAAAAGGGTAACACTACCTCGGTCTGGGTGCAGTTTCCCCTCCAGGGGCAAAGGTACCTAGACCTGGGGTATAGAGTATGCTTGGGGAGTGTGATTGTGTGTACAGTGTCTATTTTTGTCTGTCTCCACATGTTGAGTAAGTGCATATGAGAGCATGAGGGTGGGAGTGGATGTTTGTGTCTGTGTGTGCCTGTTTGTCTATGTCAATATGTCAGGTTGGGTATCAGACGCCACCTCTCTGGGGACATCTCAGGCCCTCCAAGGTATGGAGGCCTATCTCCCCCCACCACTCCCCCTGCCAGTGGCAGATGCCCTCAGACATCGGTGCATTGGTGGTTCTTAGTGTCCAGGGATGGGCGTTCAGGTATGCACCGGCTCAGTCCTAATGGCTGCTTGCCGGGGCGTGGAGCCTGGGGCTCCCTTTGGGGCCCGGTCCACTCTGGCACAGCTGGCTGCCGGCAGAGCTCACGGGCGCGTCACTGCAACTCCCTCTGGCTTCTGCTCCGCGGCTGCTGAGTGACCCCTCATCTGGGGCTCTCCTCAGCTCTTTCTGAGAGAGTGGCACGGTTGCCCCTCTGTTGGTCTTCCTTGGTCTCTTGTGCTCCGAGGGACTCTGGATGTCTGGAACCTGAAACTCCTCCATACCTGCTTCATGCCCTGGAGGACGGGGCTATGGCTCCCCACACCCTCTAGCAGATCATCACAGGTGCTCACTGACACAAACTACACCTTTTTTGGCTGCTAACTCAAAACACACTGTGCACTGTCAATCTTATGTGCTGCACAATAATATTCAATATTTAGTATTTACTGTTATATTTACATAGATCATCGCAATGATGTTGTTTATTATATTGCTCTCTTGTTGTTCTCTCTGCTTGTTGTTCTCTTTTTTGTTTCTCAACAGGTGATCCAGGTGATTGATATTTGTATTTTTTGTCTGTTTGTTTGTTTTTGTTTTTTGCCTTTGTTCCTCTTCCCTGCTGTTTTTCTTTCCCTACCTCTCTTTCTTTCCCCCAGTCATGTTTGTCCCGTGTGTAGCAAGTGAAAATAAAATAAACAATAAAGACAAAGGTCAATCGAATGGACCAATACAGTAATGATCAATTTGGTAAAGTAAATCCGTTGGGCATCTTTCTTGGCCTTTAGACAATAATTCTGATGGCAAAAGAACAAAAAGGAAAAAGAAAAAAAAAGAAAAACTCATGCCCTGTATAAACTGGAAGTATTTGTAATGACCAATGTGGTGCAACTGCTGTGGTTCCAAAGAAAAGGCCAGTTGTCTTGCCTTTGGTTTCCATGACCACTGATGTCAGAAACTTTTCAAATTGTATCATTTATTTAGAGTTTATTATTTGATTTTCTGGTTTCAGGTATTAGTGAAGACAGTATACATCATGGTTATTTTGTGATGTATGACAAAATAACCCATTACAGTCTAAATGGACAGTAAAGCAGCGTATGCTTTCAGCTTGATCTTCAGGTTGCTGCTATATAACTGTAGCAAGTCATACAATCACTTGATCAATTTCTCAGGAAGATCCCTCTCTGGCTCACAGCCAATGGGTGAGTATTGATCAAGTGTGCAAACCATTCCTCCCTCAAAGTGGTTTATGCAGTTGATTAATGGTGTCAATTTGGGTTAAAATAGTATTAAATGCCTTTTGTTTTTACTTTAATCAATGCATAAAATCTTGGTCTCGTCTCGACTTTGTCTTGGTCTTGACTCGGTCTGTCTTGGTATTGTCTTGGTCCTGGTTTAGGCGGTCTTGACTACAAGTCTACCTTATAGTAACATATATTTTTTAAACCTGGCAACGAGGCTTTATAAATAACAACGTGGCCCAACACGTTCGCACACCCAAAGCGTAACATTTTACGCTAGGTGACAAATCGTCACCATATTACGTTTTCGGCTACCCACCACGTGCCTAAATGACGACCTCGGAAAAAACAGGAAATATGAGAACCGTCTGGACTGAATCTACACATGTTCGCTCTTTTTCTTCAAATCGCTTAGAAACACGCTATTTAACATCATTAAAGTCCTGGTTACGGTCAGGAATAAGGTTATGGTCAGGGCTAGGGATAAGGTTAGGTTTAGGGCTGGAATACAGGGCTGGAACGTCTATTACCGCGGGAGCGTCATTGCACTGGATTCCAGCCATAACCCGCCACGTACCATAAGAACGCCGAAGGTCTCCTTTCGCGTTCCTCAGGAACGCCGCGGGACGTGACAAAAAGGTCGACATGTTACGCCTCGGGAGTGAGAACGGGCTGCGTGGCCCCCACATGTGACAAATAGCCATAGACTAAGCAATAGGTATATCATTGCTCAACGTCCTCCATTGTTGTGGTGTTCACAACAAATGACATCACAGGACTTTTGGCCAGTTCGTGGACGAGTTGAAAATTCCGACTTCAACTGGAAAACACTACATGATTTAAAGGAGACAGAATTTAGAAAGAAAAGATGGGCAAGAGTACTTCAATTAGATCTTCTGAATGTTGGTTTTCATTTAATATCGATTAAGTGCCCATGGCTGATGTCACGATGACTACGTCCATCGTTTATATACAGTCTGTAATCACTTGCCTACAGATGAGAACTTGTAACAAGGATTAAGTAAGTAAGTAAGTAAAACTTTATTTATATAGCACCTTTCAAGATAAAAATCACAAAGTGCTTCACAGAAGCTAAAACCTAAAAATAAAAATCAACTAAAAGCAAGTTTAAAAAGATGGGTTTTTAGCTGTTTTTTAAAAGCGACCACTGAGTCCACAGATCTCAGGCTCAAAGGGAGAGAGTTCCACAATCTGGGGGCCACAGTTCCAAAAGCTTTGTCGCCTTTTGTTTTCAGCCTCGTGTGCTGGACAGCAAGCAAGCCCTGGTCACATGACCTCAGGGACCTGCTGGGAATGTATGGATGCAAAAGTTCACTTATATATGTTGGTGCTTGTCCATGCAGGGCCCTGAAAGTCAAGGTCAAAACCTTAAACTGGATCCTGAATTTAACGGGGAGCCAGTGCAGCTGAATCAGCAGGGGTGTGACATGGGAAAACTTGGAGGACTTGGTCAGAAGCTTTGCAGCAGCATTCTGAACAACTTGCAGACGATCCAAAGAGGCTTTACATAAACAAGTAAACAAAGAATTACAGTAGTCCAGACGAGATGAAACAAATACATGAATGACAATTTCTAATTCGGAGCGCGATACAATGGGACTCAGCTTAGCAATGTTTCTCAAATGATAAAAACAGGAGCGAACCAAAGATTTTACATGGGCATCCAAAGTCAGAGCTGAGTCAATACTAACACCAAGGCTCCTGATAGATGGTTTTGCAAATGTAGCAAGTGGACCCAAGTTTTCCATAACACTAGGTAGTTAGTTAATTAAATAGTGCTGTTTCAAAGTGACCATCCAAATGATCCTAATGACCTGCACATCAGGGTTGGTATCCAGTGAGGTCGAAGTAAAACATGTCCCAAGTACTACAGAAGGCATTTTTTACATAGCTGCTGCAGTGGACCTGATCAGAGGCCCACTGATAAGACCTGCCACTAGCTGTCAATCACCATATAGCATAAACCGTTTTGTGTTGTCGTTGAACCTTGAAGTCCAGCCAAGACACCCTGAGGAACTGGATGTGTAACAATGGTACACATATTTTCGATATTTTCGCCATCAATCACGACCAGTCTCTCCCTGGTCATTGGATGTGCTTTTGGCAGACTGAAAACATGGTTTGGAGTATTGTGGACATTAATCTGAATGACCTTCCCCTTATCATTTATGCCAGATTTGTCCTCCACAACTACTGTGAGGCTAACAGGGACATGATAGATTACAGTCACTGAAGTAATTCAGCAGGAAAAGGACAACCACCCAGACACACAGACTTACTACAGAGCTGATTGCATGACATCAGAAAGGAGGAGGGTCAGGAGAGTCCTTACTAAATTCCCCATCGATAAAAAAGGGTTTCTGTTCTATTGAAGGACTGTGTCATATCTACAGAAATTGTAAGTCAGGATATGTGACACTTTACAATCTATGCACTGTGATCCTGAACATGCATCGGTGTAACTTTGTGCTGAACATTGGGGGGGGGGGGGGTTAAGATCTCTGTCTAAATAAATAAATCTGGGTAAATTCCCAGATGATTAAACATGCAACTATTTTGCTGGTAATAACTGAAACGAGTAAAGAAAATCAACAGCCTATTTATGTAAGATAAGATAATTTTATTGAAGGGGTTATATTGGTTGGGTCTGATTATTTGGAGGGGTGGGTAGGGTGTGCTGCTTGGCAGCTCAGTTATGGTACTGTTGGGTGGAAATGAGCCAGGTACAGCGTGTGGTGGTGGTGCACATGCATAGATGTGCCCACCATGGTGTGGTGGCAGGTTGAAAGGTTGTGGTGGTGGATGCATGACTTGTCTTAGCAGTAAAAATCCATCTGCAACTGAACTTGTCTCTCAAGAGTGACTTATAATTTACTGTGATGTTCAGAAGCTCGCCTCTCAGATGTCTCCATCATATCCAGAATTCTTTTCTTCATCTGTATGTCCACCTCTGCAACATTACGCAAATGTGTTTCAGTTGAAAGTCTTCTTTCAAGTCTGTCCTGTCTGTGGCCCTTGAGTTTTGCCTTGACAAAAGGTAGAATAAAACAATGAAAAACTAATTAACCACAATAAATGTTAAAAATAAATCAGTGGTGGAATACCAAGATTAATATTTACTTAAGTGCTACACTTAAATATTTTAGGTTAAGTGTTCTCTTTTCCTATACTTTTAACTCTACAACATTCTTGAGGTAGGGATTCAACACCAACACAGTTACACTGCAGATTCAGATGAATATAAATCTGTCATTATGATGACTTCGTGTAGGTTAAGCTACACAGTAGTTAAAGAAATGAAGCCGAGCTGTATCATTACTAGGTCAAACCTAAAGGTGCTAAAGGCATCTATAATTGGGCTACTGAAATACAGTAGGGCATTCGTTTATACATGTATGGTAGGCTAACCTTATTTCCCCTGACAAGTCTCCCAGTCCACGTTTTCTTGTTTTGTTTTTTTTGCTGTTTCATATTCCAGTGTGATATTGAGGAATAATTCCACCTCACTGTCTGTCACATGTACGACTCAGTTCTGCTTCTATGCGATGTCTTATCGGATTTTGTGCTTTTTTACCTAAATGTGCTATTTGGCTATACTGACTCTAGTAGGAAAGACTCGAATGCTTTTTAGTTCTCAAGTAAGAAGCCAAACTTTTTATATTTGTTGTTATTGTTCTTAAGAAATAAAGTTGGAAGTAAAAAAAAAGTTCCACCGTCTTTGTTTATGCTTTCCCGCCCTGGCTTCAAGACTTCCGATTGGCCAACATTTCTGCAAGGTTAGGATTATATCGCCACCTGTTGCTTTGGCGTGCTGATTACAGCGTTTGCCTTTGTTTTTGTTTTGTTGGAGGGGGGTTACGCGTGGACTGAGATATTTTTCTCAAAACTTCACGTGTGGACGGGATTTTTTTAAAACGGAAACGGAAAATCTCTGTTTTCAAAAATACCCGTGTACGTGCGGACGTAGCCTAAACAGTAGAGATGTTTGTAGCTTTACGTTAGCTGGACTGACCGGAAGCAGGGTCCATGCGTCACGACTAACCGGATAGAGTTTTGAATCGGTTTAGTCCTGCACGTGCTGGCAAAAGGGAAGGCAAGAGAAACGATCTCCTGGCCGCATAAGGAAATCTATTTAAATATCCGTGATATCCAGTCATCATGAACTCTGAGTACGAGGATAGCTCCGCGTTATCCCCCGTGGAATCTGGGGACGAGGAGGAAGAGGAGGAGGTATCGGAGGCAGAAACAGAGCAGCTGGGGTCCAGTTCCGACTCGGATGAAGATGAAAGCGAAGAGAAAATTGATGAAGCAGCAGCGGCTGGAGATGAAAACGGAGAGAAAATTGATGAAGCAGCATGGACGTCAAAAAATGGAAAAATATCTTGGTCTCCCACAAACGCTGAGACGTTCCGCTACATCCCAGCAGCCACTGGTCTGACCCCGGGACCTACACGCTATGCCACTCTCCGAATCGTTGACCCCATATCCAGCTTCGCGCTGTTTCTAACGGATGAGATCGTGAAGCATATTGTGTCCATGACAAACCTGCATGGGAATCGCAAAATTCCCGGCTGGCGAGATATAGACGCAGAGGAGTTTCGGGCTTATGTGGGGCTGCTCGTTTTGTCCGGTGTTTACAGGTCAAAACACGAATCCACGTTGAGCCTCTGGAGTGAAAAATGGGGACGGAGCATTTTCCGGGCTACGATGTCCGAGAAGAGGTTTCACCACATCAGCAGAGCACTGCGGTTCGATGATAAGCTATCCCGCCCCCCACGCCGTGTTGACAAGATGGCTCCCTTCCGCAAAGTCTGGAATATGTGGACGCACCGCCTGGAGATGCTGTTCAGCCCAGACAGAGATCTCTGTGTGGATGAACAACTCGTCGCGTTCAAAGGCAGGTGTAGCTTCAGGCAGTACATGCCAAAGAAGCCGGCCAAATATGGTATCAAGATTTGGGCAGCCTGTGATGTCAAAACATCCTACGCATGGAGACTGCAGGTGTACACGGGCAAAGCAGCTCCAGATCGTGTTGAAGTCAACCAGGGGATGAGGGTGGTCCTGGACATGACAGAGGGGCTCCAGGGACACGTTGTCACCTGTGATAATTTTTTCACTTCCTGTGCACTGGCAGATGAGCTACTCAAGAGGAAAATGGCCCTGGTTGGCACAATTCGCCAAAACAAGCCTGAGCTTCCACCTCATTTGCTCCAGGCAAAAAAGAGAGAGATCTTCTCCTCCATCTTTGCTTTTACAAACACCCACACACTTGTGTCTTACATCCCCCGACGGGGCAAGAATGTGCTGCTACTAAGCACAAAACACCGCCGCCCAGATGTGAGCAAAGAAGGGAAGAGAAAGCCTGTAATAATCGAAGATTACAACAAATGCAAAGGAGGTGTCGACAACCTTGATATGGTAGGTGTCATTACGAACCAGTTATGCATATATTTATTCATTCTTGCTCATATTCATGTCTAATATATATGTATGTTTTATGCTTCTTTTTTTGTTAGGTTGTTGGCACCTACTCCTGCAGGAGGAAAACAAATTATTGGCCAATGGCCCTCTTCCACAACGTCCTTGATGTTTCACTTTACAATGCCTACGTCCTGTGGACATCAATCGAGTCATCCTGGCAGAAGCGGAAAGGACACAGACGGAGGCTCTTCATTGAAGAAGTGGGAGAAATGCTGGTGAACCCACACATAGCAAAGAGAGGGCACCTTCCTCGCTCATCAGCCGCTGCAGCAGTAGTCACAAATCTGACTACTGCTGCAGCGGCTACAGGCCACTCTCCCATCATTCAATGTAAGAGCAGGAGGCAGTGCGAACTTTGCAAAGAGAAAAGGAGAAGAGTTGTCAACACCTGCTGCAAATGTGAGAAGTATACATGCAAGGACCACAGTGTGACCATTTGTAACAACTGCCCCATCTGAGCAGTAGTGATGTGCGGATCGATCCTGAAATATCGATTCCTCCGATACCAATCGTTTACGTTCTAGAATCGATTCTCATATTAAAATATCAATATTTTAGTAATTTAGGGTAAAAATATTATCATTAACAGGAACACAGAGGAAAGAAACTATATCATTCGGATTGTCTACATTCCAAGGAACTACTTCCTCTTCCGCCTTTCATAGTCATGTGCGAAATGCGGCTGTATAAATGTCTTGCTGCCCCTTGGCGCGCGCACTCACAACACTGGCTGAGCGTAATTGGAATCATGTGCGGGCGTATTTTACATCAACAAACAGCCGAGGCGTGGTTTGCGATACATGTGTCAAAAAAGGGAGGTGTTGTGGTCATACTTGCCAACCTTGAGACCTCAGAATTAGGGAGACATTCAAAAAGGGGGGGGGATAAATAAATTACAGTGTTTATTTATCGGATAAAATATGTTAAATATCACCATTCTAATGGGCCGGCCCGGAAACAGCAGGGGTCCAAATTCAGAGGCTGCTTCCACCTGAGGACCCGGCCTTCGCGGTCTAAAGAAGGCCAGGTAGTGCGTCACGAGCTCCCTCGGTGGAGTGAAACTCTGCCGTCTGCTCCTTGCTATCTAAAATATAACCGGGCGCTGGTGTAAACCCTCGACCGTCTCACACTTCTATTTAATCATTTCCTGTTTGACGTTTATTCAGCTGTGTGAAAACCCCGGAGGAACCCTCCCGAGGGATTAATAAAGTTAAATTTAATTTAATCTAATAACTTTAATCTCAGCCAACCCGATTTACTCCCGAACAAATAAAACACTGAAAAAGCCAAACAATAACATTTTTAATTATCAAAGTGACTTATACATCATGTTTAACCCGAGTAGCGAAAGACCGCGGGGGTTTGAAGACGATGTGTCGGCTCAGATATTTGAAGTTCACACAGCTACATTCTCACCTGAAAATATGTTAAAAGTTTTTTTGCGACCCAGAAAGAGAAATAAGAGTAATATTAAAACTAAGTATCTGGAAACTGGAATTGGCTGGGCCCTATGAATTCTGCGATATGGTTTTTCAATTTTGTTGTCCGGGTGTAAAATCGGGAGAAATTCGGGAGAATGGTGGCTCCGGGGCACTGAAATTCGGGATTCTCCTGGAAAAATCGGGAGGGTTGGCATGAATGGTTGTGGCAACATCACTAACCTTGTCAAACAGCTCAGAGTAAATCATATCACAGAATATGACGAGCATATGTTGAGGCGAACTGAAGAGGACAGGGACAGGTGCTCTCACTGAGTCCTTTAGTGCTACAGGCTGGCAAGGTGTTCAAATAGTTCAAATAACAACTTCAGATTTTTTATTTCTATATGATGAATTCTGCATTATTAAGTGATAAGAACAAGTATCTGATGTCCTGTAATCATTATGACGCTATAATTTGAGATACAATAAAAGATACAATAAATAAAATAAATTTTTGTACAAAGTATCGGTATCGGATCAGTATCGTTGATATTAGTTGGTATCAGATCGGAAAGGAAATCAGTGGTATCGCACATCACTACTGAGCAGGACTCTCACACCCAGACACATACTACCTCTCTCCCTGTCTGTTATCAGATTATTCTGTTATTATGTGTTACCTTATATATGTAATCAAAGTAGTTGAATTAGAATACTGCTGTAGATCATATTATACCCTTTAATATAGAGTGTGTGATCTGTATATAGTTTAGTTCTCATTATACTTTTGAGTTAAAAGAACATATTCACTTATTAGTTTATTAGATAAATGTGCATCACTCTGTATCCTTGATCTGCTGGGAATGTATTACACTGTTTTCTTGACATGCTTAATTGTTGAATCATAAAAAGAAGGTTGTAAGCAGGAGACTCTGTGTCTAAGATAGGGGAGATAGACCACATTCCATACCCCCACCTTACAGAGAGCAGAGAAACAACTGCCGAGGTCATAACTTAGGCGCCGTAAGAGAGGAAGAATGTTAATGTTTGGGCTTGCATTTTGAGATTGCTGTGACCCTCTTCAGGCATGTCTCCCCATCATGATGGTTCTAAATGCTCTTTGTGTTGAATTGTATGGAAATAAATGATTGTTGATTGAGCATATATACACCGAGTATTGTCCTTCCTTCAGCCCAAAGATTCAAAGAATTGGGAGATTTCAACACTGTCTCTCTCCCCATCCCCAACAACATAAATGTTCATGTTTATCTTTCTAAAATAAATGTTTTTCTAGTTCAAACTGAGCTTGTATTTTTATTTACGTTAGCAAGGTAATAAACATTTAGTGTGGAAAAAGTGAAAAACATCATATACCATTATAGGTTATGATTATTACATTTACTGTGCCCCTGCAAAAAAACATAATGATGAATCAAAATCAACCTTGGTGCCAATCTAAAGGCCTAATTATAATAGCAATGAAATCTTTCTTGAAATGTATTTTATGGAAAATATTTTAGTTTTTGGGTGTTTTCCAGTTAAAAAACAGTGCAGCTATGTAGTGATGGGACGTTCTGTATCGAGGCTTCGGAGCGTGTGTCGAGTAATGGAGGGGGCGTTTCCGCGAAGCGCGTATCGAGGCTTGCTTCATTTATGGGAGGAGCTGAAAATGATGACGTCCGAAGCCTCGCTGCCCGGCTGTACCACGTGACTGGTTCATGAAGTGGTTCGAACTTTGCCGCGAGATATGACAGCGATATAAACCCCTCAGACTTCATTCAAAATGTGGGTGTTTGATGGAGAGTTGCTGTTAGAGAGAGTTTGGAGACCGTTTGGAGGTTTATGAGAGTGAGGAGAGAAAGTCAGGAGAGAATGGAGCCAGCTAAGAAGAGGAGGATGTCCTCCCCTGTGTGGGAACATTTTGATTTTATTCCTCCCAACAAGGTATGTAAATTTCTACAGAAGATGTATTTTCATGATACTGATGGTGCAATACAATTTATGTTGAGCTGTCTTGACTTTTGTACAAGGTGAAGTGTTTGCTCTGTGCCAGGGAGCTGGGATATAACAGCAACACCTCATCCATGCTTAGGCACTACAGAGCTTTGCATGAGAATAAGAGGAACACCGATTGTGGAGCAAGACCAGGTGAGCCATCAAATGCCATGATAATATAGCATGCAGTAATGTTACTAAATGATATAACAATATTATACAACTGTTATAAGTTACGTGTGTGATATTTATATTTGTGCTTTGTCTTTATTGTCTTTCCTCAGGAGAACAATCTCAAATAGATGAAGACCTGGTCAGCATGGTGATTGAGGACTCCCAGCCATTTAGCATTGTGGAGGACAAAGGATTCAAAAGATTTGTTAAATCATTAAATCCCAGCTATGTTCTCCCCACTAAAGGTTATAAAAGCAGTGAAAATTTAGTTTTTACAGAATAAAATGTGAACAGGCAGGACTGAGGCTCAAAGCCTCAGTGTGTAGCTGTCCATACCTCAACGTTACAAAAGCACAACCACTGTCCACACCCCAACCACACCTCACCTCACAGTAAATGATCATTTCCATTTCAAGCATTTCCAAATAATCATTTCCCATACTGCCAGTATAAATATACACAGTATACTGCCATCACTACAATATACATGTTTTACACACTCCTTTTGTTGTTGACATTTACAGGCTGTGTGCAAAATGCCACACTCTTCAAATTCATGCCAGCTATTATTTTTACGTCCAGTAGGTGTCCTGCTAGAGCAAATGAAGCTTCATGAAGCTTCGCGTTGGGGTGAACCAATTGGATGAAAAGCTTCAGTGCTTCATGGGGCTTCATCTGCCCATCACTACAGCTATGTAAACATACTGGCCTTCAAAGGGTTAAACCCCCCAAAATATAATTATACTTGATACGAATATCTTAGGCAGAAGTAGTTTTAAAAGACTGACTCATTTAAAGTGCAAAACAATATTAATATATAACAGTATTACTGCATTTTTTGGGAAGCTGCCAGTTTTTGTCATTAGGAACAATTACTTTAGGATATTTAAGGATCTCCTTTGGGTTAAAGGGGACATGCAATGCTACACGTAACTGACATAGACGTAACACCGTGTGTGGAGCTGGATTTAAGAAATAAGTGCTTAAAGTTTTAAAAACATGTTTACTGCCATTTTCTGTCAGTGGCGACCGTATCGATAACGTATTGATCCAATATCAGCACTTCATGTTGCAGGATCAATTCCCATATGAAAATATCAATATCTAATTTGATTACATTTGTTTTTAATCATAAATACGACGTACAGACAAAATTAAACTCAGTAGTATGTTTTGTCTGTCCACATTCACTCCGACCCACATACTGAATACATAAAAGTTGTGAGCATACTGCATGCCTCGACTGTACATTTAGTTCAGTTAGCTGTAAGGCTCAGATGAGCACAGAGCTTTTAGATATAACATTCCTACTGCTTCAGTACTATATTCGGCCACAGCGTTCACCTGGGTAGCCTGCATGTCTGTTTTCTATAGTTCTATAATATGACAACCTGCCCAAGTATCTTTATCTCTAGTTTGCTGGCATATTTTTTTTATTCATTAAATCAGGAAAAAAAAGGTTTTCATTACATTACAACAGCATTCTCATCCTTCTGGCGGACAAGGCTAGGTGCACAGTTTTGCTAAACCAAAAAGACTATGATAAGAAAATTTTGTCACTGCTCAGTGACAAAATTATTTATGAGGCCCTGAAACAAGACCCAGGAAGTGGCTACAGGAAGAGGGTGATGTCTGAAGCAGTTATAACAGGACAATGCTATTAACCAGACCTCATACCACAGGATATTCTCATTACTCTGGACGTCCTAAGTTCACACGGGAGTCCAGGCTTCCCGAGAACGCAGCACGATCGTTCTACAATTGCAATGGCAGTGTACTTGATGACATCACAGCTCTATCCCCTCTTAATTTAACTGTGATTACTATTTGCAATGAAAATTACACATGACATAAAAAGTACACATGATGTAGTAGATTTATTTAAGAAAAAAGTAGTTGTAAAAAGCATGACAATATACAAGTAATCCAAAGTATTCAGAAAACGTTACTCTCATTGAGTAACTAACGGAATACGTTATAAAATATACTTTGGGCCATGTATTCTGTGATCTGTAGTGGAATACATTTTAAAAGTAACCTTCCCAACACTGTAGCGTTGTCCTGTTAAAAAAAATCCAGTCGTTACCACACAGATGAGGAGCCTCAGTCATAACAGATGCTCTCTGCAACATCTGGACACAGCCAGCAGCTGTTTGACGCCCCTGCAACTCCTTAAGCTCCATTGTTCCACTGAAGGAAAAAGCACCCCAGACCATTATGGCGCCCCCTCCACTGTGGAGCATAGAAAACATCTACTTGTCATGCCAGTAACGTTGGAAACCATCAGGACCATCAAGGTTACATTTTTTCTCATCAGAGAATAAAACTTTCTTTCTCTCTTGCAAAGTCCAAACGGTCAGTTCTGTGGAGTTCAAGGAGACGAGGCCTTTGAAGACGACAAGGCTTCAGTCGGCACCAGTAACGGCCTTAATTTGGGTGGAGGATCATCCAGTGTCTTGATAAACAGCCAACTGGATCCTCTGGCTCAGTGCTGGTGAAAATTTTTTTGGTCTTTCACTTGACTTGTTCCATAACCCCCAGGATCATTTAAGAAATGCCAAATGACTGTCTTACTGCGTCCCACCTCAGCAGTGATGGCGTGCTGCGAGACACCCCGCTTATGCATTTCAACAACCTGACCACAGTGTGACTACCTGACAGAAAATGACAGCGAATCCACACTTTTGCACAGATTTGGCCTTTTAAAGGCACGTGGTCCTAAACTTTTGCTCAGCTGTGAAACAGCCTGTCTCAGTTTAAGAGTTGTTCTCAATAAATGTTTTGTCTCACTCCCATTTCTTCTTGTTGCATGTTGTTAAGATCCATCCATGGAAAATGTGATTTTTCTTTTTGCCATTTTTCAAGTGATCTTAAACTTTTGATCGGGACTGTAGTCAGTTCTGTCTGCCTAAGTTTTTCTGTCAGTATTTCATCTCTGTCTTCATGTGTGTTGTGAGTCTTCTTATGGTCGTGTTTGATATGTTCCTGTAGGCTGTTCCTTCATCGTTCTTTATGTTTCAGTGTTAATGTTTGTATCAGTCCTAAGTTTTACTTTCCATCCTGATTTCCTGATTGCTCTCTGCTGTTTACTCATCTGATTTCTATTAGCTCTTGATATTTTTTAAAACGAAAGGTTAAAAAAATGCCACCAGAAGCTGTTTTTGATACGGGCGACACGGCCGTTGCCCGGGGCGGCATCGTGGTGAGGGGCGGCATCACGGGCACCGGCCAAAAAAAAAAAAAAGCTCGTTCTCATGCTGGCCAGCGCATAGCGGGGATGTCACAGGCACCGATCGGTTTTCTATCGCCCATTTGCTGGGAGTAAGGGCGCCCTCCGTTTGCGAGGTGCGCCTGCTGCTTGCGGCTCAGGGAGGAGAGGGCGGGGCGGCGGGGGATTCTCTGAGTGGCTGGGGCAGCGTCTAATAACCAACTCGCAAAATAAAAGAAAATAAAAACAAAACAACAAACACGAAAACACCAGACATCATGATACAGACTTATAATTTGCACCGATGTTTTTTTCGAAATTCTATACCCGAAAAGTGAGAAGCGAGCAACAGATGCAGGTAAGCAGATGTGTGATTGGATGATGGCAGGTCATCCTGAAACAATCAGAATCAGAATACTTTATTAATCCCTAAGGAAATAATGTGGGTTACAGTTGCTCCAAGAAGAAATGGTAAAAATAGCAACAGTAACAGACTAAACTCCAAACATTATGTTACAGATTTTAATATTAATTAGTCATTGTCAGTTGTTGATTTGTCCTGTTCTCATTGTATGACAAATTATGATGGCTGTTTGGTATTCGTTTGAATTCCATGCATACTCTCTCTCTCTTCATATGTGTGTGTGTTTCTCTGGTGAAATGGTATGGTTCTGACAACAGTTTTGTGTTAATGTACAATCCTTAATATGTTTTGTGTGTGTGTGTGGGGGGGGGGGGGGGGGGGGGGGGCTGCCAGAGGGACTGTTCGCCCAGGTCGCCAAGCAGGCTAGGACCGCCACTGCCGGCCACTTTGATCATCGGTTTGGAAATGCACAGGTGAAAAAAGTCACACATGCACTGGTGAAACAAAACACAATAACAGAGAAATATAATTACAAAAGTTTTGACAGATTCTTGTCTCAAATAAACTTTGAACAAACACATGGTTAGTATATTTAAATGCACCTTAGAACACACATGCATCAACACTACATATGAGCGGGTGGAGGGAGATTTGGAGTCATCACACACCCCCCGTTCTGTGTTGCCTGTTGGGGCGGGGGGCTGGGAGGAGGAGTTGGCCGTCCAATTGGGGTCTGGAATGTGGGGCCTCCCTGCTGCTGCCGAGTCGGGGCGGTCTGCTTCTCTCCACCCCAGGAAAGAGGTAACACTGTCATGATCCCGGGTCCTTTTGACCCAGCGTTTTGTGTTTTCTATTATTGTGATTTTGGTTCTGTTCTTCCTTGGTTTAGTGTTTATTCGGATCTGCCCATTGATTCCTGTGTTAAGTCTGCGTTTCTTAGTCTGTGTCCTTGCATGTGTAAGTTCCTGTTTTATTGTGAAAGTCTATGTCTTATGTCAGTGTGTTCTGCTTTCGTTTCCCCTGCCTCGTCAACTGTGATGTCTTCCAGGTGTGTTCCCCTCCTGTTTCCCATCCCCTGATTCCTGCCGTGTGTATTTATAGTGTGTGTTACCTCGTCCTCGGTCTTCCTGCGTCTCTCCGTCCGTCTCTCTGTGTAGTTCGCCGTACCTCCCTGCTTCTTCGTTCAGGTTTGTTTTCTTAGCTCTGCCCAGTTTAGGTTTTCCAGTTTCATGTTCATCCACCATTGCTGTTTGTACCCACTCCTGTAAATAAATACTCACCTGCACCAGAGCTTCTGCCTTTTGGGTCCTTTCTACAAACTCCACATGTCTGCCACACTGGACGTGACAAACGCTACCTGGGTCTGGGTGCAGTTTCTCCCTCCAGGGGCAAAGGTACCTAGACCTGGGGTATAGAGTATGCTTGGGGAGTGTGGTTGTGTGTACAGTGTCTATTTATGTCTGTCTCCACATGTTGAGTATTTGCATATGAGAGCATGAGGTTGGGAATGGATGTTTCAAATCAAATCACTTTTATTGTCACATCACATGTGCAGGTACATTGGTACAGCACATGTGAGTGAAATTCTTGTGTGCGAGCTTCACAAGCAACAGAGTTGTGCAAAATACAATAATGTAAACAAGCAAATACAAGAATGGCTACATCTGAAACTAATAAATATATGTACAATATATAATAGTATATGCATTTCTGGATGTGTATACTAAATATTTTTCTACGTGTGTGTGTGTGTACACATATTTTACAAATTAAATAGAGTAAACAATAAATAAAATATATAAAATAAATATACAAAGTGAGACATGTGCAAAACAGTGGCATTACTGTACAGTATGGAGTGCATAATGTTGAAGTTCCAGTAGTGAAGCTGAGGTGTCTATGACGTGTTCAGCAGTCTGATGGCCTGGTGGAAGAAGCTGTCTCTCAGTCTGCTGGTACGGGACCGGATGCTGCAGAACCTCCTTCCTGATGGAAGCAGTCTGAACAGTTTATGGCTGGGGTGACTGGAGTCCTTGATGATCCTCCCCGCTTTCCTCAGGCAGCGCTTCCTGTAGATGTCTTGGAGGGAGGGAAGCTCACCTCCAATTATCCGTTCAGAGCACCGCACGACTCGCTGGAGAGCTTTGCAGTTGTAGGCGGTGCTGTTGCCATACCAGGTGGTGATGCATCCAGTGAGGATGCTCTCAATGGCACAGTGATAGAAGGTCCTGAGGAATCTTTTCAGTCTCCTGAGAAAGAAGAGGCGCTGCTGCACCTTCTTCACTGTTTTGTTTGTGTGTACTGACCACGTAAGATCTTCAGCCAGATGTACTCCAAGGAACCGGAAGCTGCTCACTCTCTCCACAGCAGCGCCGCTGATGGTGATGGGGGTGTGTACTTCTCTGCACCTCCGGAAGTCCACTATCAACTCCTTTGTCTTTGCGACGTTGAGGGTGAGATGGTTGTCTTGACACCAGTGGGTCAGGGCGCTGACCTCCTCCCTGTAAGCCGTCTCATCACCGTTGGTGATAAGACCCACCACTGTAGTGTCGTCCGCAAACTTCACAATGATGTTGGAGTTGTTAGTGGCTGTGCAGTCGTAGGTGTAGAGTGAGTACAGGAGAGGGCTCAGTACACACCCCTGTGGAGCACCAGTGTTCAGTGTGACGGGGGATGAGGTGATGCTGCCCAGTCTGACCACTTGGCGTCTGTCAGACAGGAAGCTAAGGATCCAGCTGCAGAGGGAGCTGCTCAGTCCTAGATCCTGCAGTTTCCTGTCCAGCTTCGAGGGAACGATGGTATTGAATGCTGAGCTGTAATCTACAAACAGCATTCTCACATACGTGTCTCTCTTCTCTGTTTGTGTCTGTGTGTGCCTGTTTGTCTATGTCAATATGTCAGGTTGGGTATCAGACGCCACCTCTCTGGGGACATCTCAGGCCCTCCAAGGTATGGAGGCCTATCTCCCCCCACCACTCCCCCTGCCAGTGGCAGACGCCCTCAGACATCGGTGCATTGGTGGTTCTTAGTGTCCGGGGATGGGCGTTCAGGTATGCACCGGCTCACTCCTGATGGCTGCTTGCCGGGGCGTGGAGCCTGGGGCCCCCTTTGGGGCTCGGTCCACTCTGGCACAGCTGGCTGTCACTGCAACTCCCTCTGGCTTCTGCTCCGCAGCTGCTGAGTGACCCCTCATCTGGGGCTCTCCTCAGCTCTTTCCGGGAGAGTGGCATGGTTGCCCCTCTGTTGGTCTTCCTTGGTCTCTTGTGCTCTGAGGGACTCTGGATGTCTGGAACCTGAAACTCCTCCATACCTGCTTCATGCCCAGGAGGACGGGGCTATGGCTCCCCACACCCTCTACCAGATCATCACAGGTGCTCACTGACACAAACTACACCTTTTTTGGCTGCTAACTCATAGCACACTGTGCACTGTCGATCTTACGTGCTGCACAATAATATTCAATATTTAGTATTTACTGTTATATTTACATAGATCATCGCAATGATGGGTTAAATCTACAGATGCAGATGTTGTTATAATTTCTGATACTTGGTTAACTAAATCTATTACTAATGAAGACATTAACATATATGGGTACAATGTACTGTATATCGCACTGATAGGCCAAAAAAAGGAGGTGGTGTAGCTATTTATGTCAAATCAAGATTTAATGCTTCGATTGTTCTGTCCCAATCGATATGCAAACAGAGTTTTTGGCCTTGAATGTAGATATTGCTAATACTCTTTCGATAACCATTGCTGGGTGTTACAGGCCCCCATCTGCTTCAAAAGAGGCATTATCTTCATTAAAGCACCTTTTGGCTAAATTAAATTGCACTGAACTACTAATGGCTGGAGATTTGAACTGGGATTGGTTAAATGCAACTTCTGGTGAATTTAAAGAATTTTGCGATTCAATTAATCTTACCCAGCTAGTCTATCTTCCTACCAGGCCAAATCTTAAATGCCCTGAAAAGTCCACATTAATTGATTTGGTTTTAACAAATGTACCTCATAAATTCTCTTCGCTTGGTGTCTTCTGTAATGACCTAAGTGATCACTGTGTTGTTGCTGTTTGCAGAAATGCTAAAATTCCAAAATGTAAGCCACGCATAGTGTGTAAAAGGAATCTTAAACAATTTAATGAGCAGGCTTTTCATCATGATTTGTCAGTAGTTAATTGGGAAAAAATCAGACTATTACCAGATGTAGAGCTAGCTTGGACATATTTTAAGGAAAGTTTTATGGAAATTGTTAATAAACATGCCACCTTACGGAAAGTTAGAATTAAAGGTCGAGAAAATCCCTGGTTTTCGCAGACACTCGCAGATAGCATATACAAGCGTAATAGAGCATGGGACGAGACAAACAGATACTTCCACTGATTGGTCTGTTTTCAAACAGCTTAGAAATAAATGCACTTCTCTTATTAAAAAGGCCAAATCTGAATACTTTTTGTCTGTCACCACTGAGAACCTCAACGATGCACAGAAATTTTGGAAAGTAATAAAGTCTTTTTCTGCCAATAAAATGACTCAAACCTTTCCTAAATTTGTTGTAAAAGATTCAGTCTCAATTAATGATAAAACTGAAATTTTGAATTGCTTTAATGAGTACTTTTTATCAGTGGGTTCCTTGTTTGATTCTGCAGAAATTTATTTATTTATTTTTAACAAATTCTTGCCCAGAATTCTGTTTTCTGGAGACCGTTTTAACTTTGTACCTTTTAGTGTTTATGAAGTGCATAAAGCTTTAAAGGCTTTGGATCACAGAAAACCTCCTGGTCCAGACTTGATGGAACCTTATTTTTTGAAGTTGGCAGCGGATTTTATTGCAGAACCACTCTCAATTCTATTTAATTTTTCAATTAAAACCAAAGAAATTCCATCGGTTTGGAAATCAGCTTTTGTTTTGCTTTTATTGAAAGGTGATCCATCAGTGTTGACTAATTATAGGCCAATATCAAATTTGTGTGTTTTATCTAAAATCCTGGAATCTCGAGTTTGTGACCAGCTGAAAGAGTTTTTGTACTCTAATGATATTGTCTCCAAATTTCAGTCAGGCTTCAGGAAAAAACACAGTACTAACACTGCCACTATGAAAGTGATAAATGATATTATAGTGGCACTTGATAAGAAATTGTACTGTGCGTCACTCTTTATTGACCTCTCAAAAGCTTTTGACACTGATCATGCTGTCCTAAAAACAGACTGCTCAGCCTTGGCTTGTCAGAACATGCAATAGCGTGGTTCTCAAATTATCTGAATAATAGAACCCAGTGCATTAAACTTGAAGGTCTTTGTTCTAAATTTGTTGCTGTCCACAAGGGGGTGGCACAGGGCTCAGTTTTGGGTCCCCTTCTGTTCCTTTTATATATCAATGACTTGGGTCAAAATGTCTCAGACACAAATTTGCATTTTTATGCTGACGACAGTTATTTACTGTTATGGATCATCTCTTGCTCAGGCCATTGAAACCCTACAGAAAGCCTTTGTTGCTTTCCAGCATTCACTTATTCAGCTAAAATTAGTTCTCAATGCTGACAAGACTAAGCTAATGTTGTTTTCTAAGTCAAAGAAGGTCCCGGAGCCTATTCCAGTGGTGTCCACCCTTGAAGGAAATGTCATAGAGAGTTCATGAATATAAATACCTTGGTGTCTGGATTGATGACTCCTTCACCTATAAACCACATATAGAGAGACTTGTAAAGAAACTGAGACTTAAACTTCGTTTTTTTCTTCCGTAATAAGCAGTGCTTTTCTTTTGCAGTAAAAAAACATCTTGTCACTGCCACCTTTATCTGTGTTAGATTATGGTGACATTCTGTATATGAACGCTTCTTCTTCATGTCTTCTAATGTTGGACACGATGTATCATGCTTCCTTGAGGTTTATTACCAACTGTAGATATCTGACCCATCACTGTGACTTTTACTTAAGAGTAAAATGGCCTTCTTTGGCCATTAGAAGACAGGGGCATATGTACACTTTTATTTACAAAGCTATGCTTGAATTGCTGCCTCCTTATATTTGTACTTTGCTCACAAGGACAAATAGTGGTTCTTACTCCTTGCGTTCAAATGATCAGCTGCTGTTGTCTGTTCCCCTTGTCCGCACAGAGCTGGGTAAGAAAGCCTTTGTCCACTCTGCGCCTTTTTCATGGAACCTGTTACAGAAAGACTGGAAACTGACTGAACTGTTGTCTTTAAATGTTTTTAAAACTAAACTCAAAGGCCTACAGACTGCCTCAATAATGTGTAATTGTTTTGTGTAATTTTAACTTTGTTTGTTCGTATGTATTTGTTTGGAAATGTGCTGCCTCTTGGCCAGGACTCCCTTGAAAAAGAGGTTTTTGATCTCAACGGGACATTCCTGGTTAAATAAAAGATAAAAAATGATGTTGTTTGTTATATTGCGCTTTTCTCTTTTTTTTTTCTTTCTCAACAGGTGATCCAGGTGATTGATATTTGTATTTTTGTCTGTTTTTTTGTTTTTTGCCTTTGTTCCTCTTCCCTGCTGTTTTTCTTTCCCTACCTCTCTTTCTTTCCCCCAGTCATGTTTGTCCCGTGTGTAGCAAGTGAAAATAAAATAAACAATAAAGACCAAGGTCAATCAAATGGACCAATACGGTAAGGCCGGGATGACCCATTTGGTAAAGTAAATCCGTTGGGCATCTTTGCCAGGTTGGGCACCTGCGCTCAGACGGTTCAGTGCAAAAAAAAATATATAATTTTTTACACTGGCTGAAAAGCTGCGATTTGATTGGCTGATTCTATGTTACACCTATATGCGAAGGACCCCGCGGGGACATGATAGATTACAGTCACTGAAGTAATTCAGTAGGAAAATGACAGACACACAGACTTACCACAGAGCTGATTGCATGATAATTTTATTGAAGGGGTTATATTGGTTGGGTCTGATTATTTGGGGGAGGGGGGGGGGGGGGGGGGGGGCTGTAAATTACAAGGAAGACCTCTTACACTTAAGTCAAAGTCAAAGTGCTGTTTTGAACAAAGGATTTGAGCTGCATAATAGCTAATAGAAAACATTTAACATGCCAACAGTTGAGCATACAGATGCAGCCCCAAAAGCTCCCAAACATTCCTACATGCTTTTTAGTTCTCAAGTAAGAAGCCAAACTTTTTATATTTGTTGTTATTGTTCTTAAGAAATAAAGTTGGAAGTAAAAAAAAGTTCCACCGTCTTTGTTTATGCTTTCCCGCCCTGGCTTCAAGACTTCCGATTGGCCAACATTTCTGCAAGGTTAGGATTATATCGCCACCTGTTGCTTTGGCGTGCTCATTACAGCGTTTGCCTTTGTTTTTGTTTTGTTGGAGGGGGGGTTACGCGTGGACTGAGATATTTTTCTCAAAACTTCACGTGTGGACGGGATTTTTTTTTTTAAAAAACGAATACGGAAAATCTCTGTTTTCAAAAATACCCGTGTACGTGTGGACGTAGCCTAAACAGTAGAGATGTTTGTAGCTTTACGTTAGCTGGACTGACCGGAAGCAGGGTCCATGCGTCACGACTAACCGGATAGAGTTTTGAATCGGTTTAGTCCTGCACGTGCTGGCAAAAGGGAAGGCAAGAGAAACGATCTCCTGGCCGCATAAGGAAATCTATTTAAATATCCGTGATATCCAGTCATCATGAACTCTGAGTACGAGGATAGCTCCGCGTTATCCCCCGTGGAATCTGGGGACGAGGAGGAAGAGGAGGAGGTATCGGAGGCAGAAACAGAGCAGCTGGGGTCCAGTTCCGACTCGGATGAAGATGAAAGCGAAGAGAAAATTGATGAAACAGCAGCGGCCGGAGATGAAAACGGAGAGAAAATTGATGAAGCAGCATGGACGTCAAAAAATGGAAAAATATCTTGGTCTCCCACAAACGCTGAGACGTTCCGCTACATCCCAGCAGCCACTGGTCTGACCCCGGGACCTACACGCTATGCCACTCTCCGAATCGTTGACCCCATATCCAGCTTCGCGCTGTTTCTAACGGATGAGATCGTGAAGCATATTGTGTCCATGACAAACCTGCATGGGAATCGCAAAATTCCCGGCTGGCGAGATATAGACGCAGAGGAGTTTCGGGCTTATGTGGGGCTGCTCGTTTTGTCCGGTGTTTACAGGTCAAAACACGAATCAACGAAGAGCCTCTGGAGTGAAAAATGGGGACGGAGCATTTTCCGGGCTACGATGTCCGAGAAGAGGTTTCAGAACATCAGCAGAGCACTGCGGTTCGATGATAAGCTATCCCGCCCCCAACGCCGTGTTGACAAGATGACTCCCTTCCGCAAAGTCTGGAATATGTGGACGCACCGCCTGGAGATGCTGTTCAGCCCAGACAGAGATCTCTGTGTGGATGAACAACTCGTCGCGTTCAAAGGCAGGTGTAGCTTCAGGCAGTACATGCCAAAGAAGCCGGCCAAATATGGTATCAAGATTTGGGCAGCCTGTGATGTCAAAACATCCTACGCATGGAGACTGCAGGTGTACACGGGCAAAGCAGCTCCAGATCGTGTTGAAGTCAACCAGGGGATGAGGGTGGTCCTGGACATGACAGAGGGGCTCCAGGGACACGTTGTCACCTGTGATAATTTTTTCACTTCCTGTGCACTGGCAGATGAGCTACTCAAGAGGAAAATGGCCCTGGTTGGCACAATTCGCCAAAACAAGCCTGAGCTTCCACCTCATTTGCTCCAGGCAAAAAAGAGAGAGATCTTCTCCTCCATCTTCGCTTTTACAAACACCCACACACTTGTGTCTTACATCCCCCGACGGGGCAAGAATGTGCTGCTACTAAGCACAAAACACCGCCGCCCAGACGTGAGCAAAGAAGGGAAGAGAAAGCCTGTAATAATCGAAGATTACAACAAATGCAAAGGAGGTGTCGACAACCTTGATAAGGTAGGTGTCATTACGAACCAGTTATGCATATATTTATTCATTCTTGCTCATATTCATGTCTAATATATATGTATGTTTTATGCTTCTTTTTTTGTTAGGTTGTTGGCACCTACTCCTGCAGGAGGAAAACAAATTATTGGCCAATGGCCCTCTTCCACAACGTCCTTGATGTTTCACTTTACAATGCCTACGTCCTGTGGACATTAATCGAGTCATCCTGGCAGAAGCAGAAAGGATACAGACGGAGGGTCTTCATTGAAGAAGTGGGAGAAATGCTGGTGAACCCACACATAGCAAAGAGAGGGCACCTTCCTCGCTCATCAGCCGCTGCAGCAGTAGTCACAAATCTGACTACTGCTGCAGCGGCTACAGGCCACTCTCCCATCATTAAATGTAAGAGCAGGGGGAAGTGCGAACTTTGCAAAGACAAAAGGAGAAGAGTTTTCAACACCTGCTGCAAATGTGAGAAGTATACATGCAAGGACCACAGTGTGACCATTTGTAACAACTGCCCCATCTGAGCAGTAGTGATGTGCGGATCGATCCTGAAATATCGATTCCTCCGATACCAATCGTTTATGTTCTAGAATCGATTCTCATATTAAAATATCAATATTTTAGTAATTTAGGGTAAAAATATTATCATTAACAGGAACACAGAGGAAAGAAACTATATCATTCGGATTGTCTACATTCCAAGGAACTACTTCCTCTTCCGCCTTTCATAGTCATGTGCGAAATGCGGCTGTATAAATGTCTTGGTGCCCCTTGGCGCGCGCACTCACAACACTGGCTGAGCGTAATTGGAATCATGTGCGGGCGTATTTTACATCAACAAACAGCCGAGGCGTGGTTTGCGATACATGTGTCAAAAAAGGGAGGTGTTGTGGTCATACTTGCCAACCTTGAGACCTCAGAATTAGGGAGACATTCAAAAAGGGGGGGGGGATAAATAAATTACAGTGTTTATTTATCGGATAAAATATGTTAAATATCACCATTCTAATGGGCCGGCCCAGAAACAGCAGGGGTCCAAATTCAGAGGCTGCTTCCACCTGAGGACCCGGCCTTCGCGGTCTAAAGAAAGCCAGGTAGTGCGTCACGAGCTCCCTCGGTGGAGTGAAACTCTGCCGTCTGCTCCTTGCTATCTAAAATATAACCGGGCGCTGGTGTAAACCCTCGACCGTCTCACACTTCTATTTAATCATTTCCTGTTTGACGTTTATTCAGCTGTGTGAAAACCCCGGAGGAACCCTCCCGAGGGATTAATAAAGTTAAATTTAATTTAATCTAATAACTTTAATCTCAGCCAACCCGATTTACTCCCGAACAAATAAAACACTGAAAAAGCCAAACAATAACATTTTTAATTATCAAAGTGACTTATACATCATGTTTAACCCGAGTAGCGAAAGACCGCGGGGGTTTGAAGACGATGTGTCGGCTCAGATATTTGAAGTTCACACAGCTACATTCTCACCTGAAAATATGTTAAAAGTTTTTTTGCGACCCAGAAAGAGAAATAAGAGTAATATTAAAACTAAGTATCTGGAAACTGGAATTGGCTGGGCCCTATGAATTCTGCGATATGGTTTTTCAATTTTGTTGTCCGGGTGTAAAATCGGGAGAAATTCGGGAGAATGGTGGCTCTGGGGCACTGAAATTCGGGATTCTCCTGGAAAAATCGGGAGGGTTGGCATGAATGGTTGTGGCAACATCACTAACCTTGTCAAACAGCTCAGAGTAAATCATATCACAGAATATGACGAGCATATGTTGAGGCGAACTGAAGAGGACAGGGACAGGTGCTCTCACTGAGTCCTTTAGTGCTACAGGCTGGCAAGGTGTTCAAATAGTTCAAATAACAACTTCAGATTTTTTATTTCTATATGATGAATTCTGCATTATTAAGTGATAAGAACAAGTATCTGATGTCCTGTAATCATTATGACGCTATAATTTGAGATACAATAAAAGATACAATAAATAAAATAAATTTTTGTACAAAGTATCGGTATCGGATCAGTATCGTTGATATTAGTTGGTATCAGATCGGAAAGGAAATCAGTGGTATCGCACATCACTACTGAGCAGGACTCTCACACCCAGACACATACTACCTCTCTCCCTGTCTGTTATCAGATTATTCTGTTATTATGTGTTACCTTATATATGTAATCAAAGTAGTTGAATTAGAATACTGCTGTAGATCATATTATACCCTTTAATATAGAGTGTGTGATCTGTATATAGTTTAGTTCTCATTATACTTTTGAGTTAAAAGAACATTCACTTATTAGTTTATTAGATAAATGTGCATCACTCTGTATCCTTGATCTGCTGTGAATGTATTACACTGTTTTCTTGACATGCTTAATTGTTGAATCATAAAAAGAAGGTTGTAAGCAGGAGACTCTGTGTCTAAGATAGGGGAGATAGACCACATTCCATACCCCCACCTTACAGAGAGCAGAGAAACAACTGCCGAGGTCATAACTTAGGCGCCGTAAGAGAGAAAGAATGTTAATGTTTGGGCTTGCATTTTGAGATTGCTGTGACCCTCTTCAGGCATGTCTCCCCATCATGATGGTTCTAAATGCTCTTTGTGTTGAATTGTATGGAAATAAATGATTGTTGATTGAGCATATATACACCGAGTATTGTCCTTCCTTCAGCCCAAAGATTCAAAGAATTGGGAGATTTCAACACTGTCTCTCTCCCCATCCCCAACAACATAAATGTTCATGTTTATCTTTCTAAAATAAATGTTTTTCTAGTTCAAACTGAGCTTGTATTTTTATTTACGTTAGCAAGGTAATAAACATTTAGTGTGGAAAAAGTGAAAAACATCATATACCATTATAGGTTATGATTATTACATTTACTGTGCCCCTGCAAAAAAACATAATGATGAATCAAAATCTACCTTGGTGCCAATCTAAAGGCCTAATTATAATAGCAATGAAATCTTTCTTGAAATGTATTTTATGGAAAAAATTTTAGTTTTTTGGGTGTTTTCCAGTTAAAAAACAGTGCAGCTATGTAAACATACTGGCCTTCAAAGGGTTAAACCCCCCAAAATATAATTATACTTGATACGAATATCTTAGGCAGAAGTAGTTTTAAAAGACTGACTCATTTAAAGTGCAAAACAATATTAATATATAACAGTATTACTGCATTTTTTGGGAAGCTGCCAGTTTTTGTCATTAGGAACAATTACTTTAGGATATTTAAGGATCTCCTTTGGGTTAAAGGGGACATGCAATGCTACACGTAACTGACATAGACGTAACACCGTGTGTGGAGCTGGATTTAAGAAATAAGTGCTTAAAGTTTTAAAAACATGTTTACTGCCATTTTCTGTCAGTGGCGACCGTATCGATAACGTATTGATCCAATATCAGCACTTCATGTTGCAGGATCAATTCCCATATGAAAATATCAATATCTAATTTGATTACATTTGTTTTTAATCATAAATACGACGTACAGACAAAATTAAACTCAGTAGTATGTTTTGTCTGTCCACATTCACTCCGACCCACATACTGAATACATAAAAGTTGTGAGCATACTGCATGCCTCGACTGTACATTTAGTTCAGTTAGCTGTAAGGCTCAGATGAGCACAGAGCTTTTAGATATAACATTCCTACTGCTTCAGTACTATATTCGGCCACAGCGTTCACCTGGGTAGCCTGCATGTCTGTTTTCTATAGTTCTATAATATGACAACCTGCCCAAGTATCTTTATCTCTAGTTTGCTGGCATATTTTTTTTATTCATTAAATCAGGAAAAAAAAGGTTTTCATTACATTACAACAGCATTCTCATCCTTCTGGCGGACAAGGCTAGGTGCACAGTTTTGCTAAACCAAAAAGACTATGATAAGAAAATTTTGTCACTGCTCAGTGACAAAATTATTTATGAGGCCCTGAAACAAGACCCAGGAAGTGGCTACAGGAAGAGGGTGATGTCTGAAGCAGTTATAACAGGACAATGCTATTAACCAGACCTCATACCACAGGATATTCTCATTACTCTGGACGTCCTAAGTTCACACGGGAGTCCAGGCTTCCCGAGAACGCAGCACGATCGTTCTACAATTGCAATGGCAGTGTACTTGATGACATCACAGCTCTATCCCCTCTTAATTTAACTGTGATTACTATTTGCAATGAAAATTACACATGACATAAAAAGTACACATGATGTAGTAGATTTATTTAAGAAAAAAGTAGTTGTAAAAAGCATGACAATATACAAGTAATCCAAAGTATTCAGAAAACGTTACTCTCATTGAGTAACTAACGGAATACGTTATAAAATATACTTTGGGCCATGTATTCTGTGATCTGTAGTGGAATACATTTTAAAAGTAACCTTCCCAACACTGTAGCGTTGTCCTGTTAAAAAAAATCCAGTCGTTACCACACAGATGAGGAGCCTCAGTCATAACAGATGCTCTCTGCAACATCTGGACACAGCCAGCAGCTGTTTGACGCCCCTGCAACTCCTTAAGCTCCATTGTTCCACTGAAGGAAAAAGCACCCCAGACCATTATGGCGCCCCCTCCACTGTGGAGCATAGAAAACATCTACTTGTCATGCCAGTAACGTTGGAAACCATCAGGACCATCAAGGTTACATTTTTTCTCATCAGAGAATAAAACTTTCTTTCTCTCTTGCAAAGTCCAAACGGTCAGTTCTGTGGAGTTCAAGGAGACGAGGCCTTTGAAGACGACAAGGCTTCAGTCGGCACCAGTAACGGCCTTAATTTGGGTGGAGGATCATCCAGTGTCTTGATAAACAGCCAACTGGATCCTCTGGCTCAGTGCTGGTGAAAATTTTTTTGGTCTTTCACTTGACTTGTTCCATAACCCCCAGGATCATTTAAGAAATGCCAAATGACTGTCTTACTGCGTCCCACCTCAGCAGTGATGGCGTGCTGCGAGACACCCCGCTTATGCATTTCAACAACCTGACCACAGTGTGACTACCTGACAGAAAATGACAGCGAATCCACACTTTTGCACAGATTTGGCCTTTTAAAGGCACGTGGTCCTAAACTTTTGCTCAGCTGTGAAACAGCCTGTCTCAGTTTAAGAGTTGTTCTCAATAAATGTTTTGTCTCACTCCCATTTCTTCTTGTTGCATGTTGTTAAGATCCATCCATGGAAAATGTGATTTTTCTTTTTGCCATTTTTCAAGTGATCTTAAACTTTTGATCGGGACTGTAGTCAGTTCTGTCTGCCTAAGTTTTTCTGTCAGTATTTCATCTCTGTCTTCATGTGTGTTGTGAGTCTTCTTATGGTCGTGTTTGATATGTTCCTGTAGGCTGTTCCTTCATCGTTCTTTATGTTTCAGTGTTAATGTTTGTATCAGTCCTAAGTTTTACTTTCCATCCTGATTTCCTGATTGCTCTCTGCTGTTTACTCATCTGATTTCTATTAGCTCTTGATATTTTTTAAAACGAAAGGTTAAAAAAATGCCACCAGAAGCTGTTTTTGATACGGGCGACACGGCCGTTGCCCGGGGCGGCATCGTGGTGAGGGGCGGCATCACGGGCACCGGCCAAAAAAAAAAAAAAGCTCGTTCTCATGCTGGCCAGCGCATAGCGGGGATGTCACAGGCACCGATCGGTTTTCTATCGCCCATTTGCTGGGAGTAAGGGCGCCCTCCGTTTGCGAGGTGCGCCTGCTGCTTGCGGCTCAGGGAGGAGAGGGCGGGGCGGCGGGGGATTCTCTGAGTGGCTGGGGCAGCGTCTAATAACCAACTCGCAAAATAAAAGAAAATAAAAACAAAACAACAAACACGAAAACACCAGACATCATGATACAGACTTATAATTTGCACCGATGTTTTTTTCGAAATTCTATACGCGAAAAGTGAGAAGCGAGCAACAGATGCAGGTAAGCAGATGTGTGATTGGATGATGGCAGGTCATCCTGAAACAATCAGAATCAGAATACTTTATTAATCCCTAAGGAAATAATGTGGGTTACAGTTGCTCCAAGAAGAAATGGTAAAAATAGCAACAGTAACAGACTAAACTCCAAACATTATGTTACAGATGTTAATATTAATTAGTCATTGTCAGTTGTTGATGTATCATGTTTGTCCCGTGTGTAGCAAGTGAAAATAAAATAAACAATAAAGACCAAGGTCAATCAAATGGACCAATACGGTAAGGCCGCGATGACCCATTTGGTAAAGTAAATCCGTTGGGCATCTTTGCCAGGTTGGGCACCTGTGCTCAGATGATTCAGTGCAAAAAATATATATAATTTTTTACACTGGCTGAAAAGCTGCGATTTGATTGGCTGATTCTATGTTACACCTATATGCGAAGGACCCCGCGGGGACATGATAGATTACAGTCACTGAAGTAATTCAGCAGGAAAAGGACAGACACACAGACTAGATTGCATGACATCACTGATATCCCTCTCAGGCTCAAATTAAACTTTTCGTTGGTAATGCACAACCAAGTCCAGCAGTGGTACTTCTGAGTAAAAAAAACTAATAAAATATGTATGTGGGGTAATCAGGGTGTTCGTTTTTTAACTGTTGCAAATCGGCAACGCCTGCCTGGAGAGGGATATAAACGGTTATATCTACAGAAATTGTAAGTCAGGATATGTGACACTTCACAATCTATGCACTGTGATCCTGAACATGCATCGGTGTAACTTTGTGCTGAACATTGGGGGGGGGGGGTTAAGATCTCTGTCTAAATAAATAAATCTGGGTAAATTCCCAGATGATTAAACATGCAACTATTTTGTTGGTAATAACTGAAATGAGTAAAGAAAATCAACAGCCTATTTATGTAAGATAAGATAATTTTATTGAAGAGGTTATATTGGTTGGGTCTGATTATTTGGAGGAAGACCTCTTACACTTAAGTCAAAGTCAAAGTGCTGTTTTGAACAAAGGATTTGAGCTGCATAATAGCTAATAGAAAACATTTAACATGCCAACAGTTGAGCATACAGATGCAGCCCCAAAAGTTCCCAACATAAGTTATTAATTTCCCAGCATAAGTTATTAATTTCCCAGCATAGGTAACGATGCAGATTATTTCAAATATCATCCTCCAAAAGTGCTTGTGTGAAGAAAAATTGCCCTGCTCCCTGCAAAGGTAGGGGTGGGTAGGGTGTGCTGCTTGGCAGCTCAGTTATGGTACTGTTGGGTGGAAATGAGCCAGGTACAGCGTGTGGTGGTGGTGCACATGCATAGATGTGCCCACCATGGTGTGGTGGCAGGTTGAAAGGTTGTGGTGGTGGATGCATGACTTGTCTTAGCAGTAAAAATCCATCTGCAACTGAACTTGTCTCTCAAGAGTGACTTATAATTTACTGTGATGTTCAGAAGCTCGCCTCTCAGATGTCTCCATCATATCCAGAATTCTTTTCTTCATCTGTATGTCCACCTCTGCAACATTACGCAAATGTGTTTCAGTTGAAAGTCTTCTTTCAAGTCTGTCCTGTCTGTGGCCCTTGAGTTTTGCCTTGACAAAAGGTAGAATAAAACAATGAAAAACTAATTAACCACAATAAATGTTAAAAATAAATCAGTGGTGGAATACCAAGATTAATATTTACTTAAGTGCTACACTTAAATATTTTAGGTTAAGTGTTCTCTTTTCCTATACTTGTAAATTACAAGGAAGACCTCTTACACTTAAGTCAAAGTGCTGTTTTGAACAAAGGATTTGAGCTGCATAATAGCTAATAGAAAACATTTAACATGCCAACAGTTGAGCATACAGATGCAGCCCCAAAAGCTCCCAACATTCCTACATGCTTTTTAGTTCTCAAGTAAGAAGCCAAACTTTTTATATTTGTTGTTATTGTTCTTAAGAAATAAAGTTGGAAGTAAAAAAAAGTTCCACCGTCTTTGTTGATGCTTTCCCGCCCTGGCTTCAAGACTTCCGATTGGCCAACATTTCTGCAAGGTTAGGATTATATCGCCACCTGTTGCTTTGGCGTGCTCATTACAGCGTTTGCCTTTGTTTTTGTTTTGTTGGAGGGGGGGTTACGCGTGGACTGAGATATTTTTCTCAAAACTTCACGTGTGGACGGGATTTTTTAAAACGGAAACGGAAAATCTCTGTTTTCAAAAATACCCGTGTACGTGTGGACGTAGCCTAAACAGTAGAGATGTTTGTAGCTTTACGTTAGCTGGACTGACCGGAAGCAGGGTCCATGCGTCACGACTAACCGGATAGAGTTTTGAATCGGTTTAGTCCTGCACGTGCTGGCAAAAGGGAAGGCAAGAGAAACGATCTCCTGGCCGCATAAGGAAATCTATTTAAATATCCGTGATATCCAGTCATCATGAACTCTGAGTACGAGGATAGCTCCGCGTTATCCCCCGTGGAATCTGGGGACGAGGAGGAAGAGGAGGAGGTATCGGAGGCAGAAACAGAGCAGCTGGGGTCCAGTTCCGACTCGGATGAAGATGAAAGCGAAGAGAAAATTGATGAAGCAGCAGCGGCTGGAGATGAAAACGGAGAGAAAATTGATGAAGCAGCATGGACGTCAAAAAATGGAAAAATATCTTGGTCTCCCACAAACGCTGAGACGTTCCGCTACATCCCAGCAGCCACTGGTCTGACCCCGGGACCTACACGCTATGCCACTCTCCGAATCGTTGACCCCATATCCAGCTTCGCGCTGTTTCTAACGGATGAGATCGTGAAGCATATTGTGTCCATGACAAACCTGCATGGGAATCGCAAAATTCCCGGCTGGCGAGATATAGACGCAGAGGAGTTTCGGGCTTATGTGGGGCTGCTCGTTTTGTCCGGTGTTTACAGGTCAAAACACGAATCAACGAAGAACCTCTGGAGTGAAAAATGGGGACGGAGCATTTTCCGGGCTACGATGTCCGAGAAGAGGTTTCACCACATCAGCAGAGCACTGCGGTTCGATGATAAGCTATCCCGCCCCCAACGCCATGTTGACAAGATGGCTCCCTTCCGCAAAGTCTGGAATATGTGGACGCACCGCCTGGAGATGCTGTTCAGCCCAGACAGAGATCTCTGTGTGGATGAACAACTCGTCGCGTTCAAAGGCAGGTGTAGCTTCAGGCAGTACATGCCAAAGAAGCCGGCCAAATATGGTATCAAGATTTGGGCAGCCTGTGATGTCAAAACATCCTACGCATGGAGACTGCAGGTGTACACGGGCAAAGCAGCTCCAGATCGTGTTGAAGTCAACCAGGGGATGAGGGTGGTCCTGGACATGACAGAGGGGCTCCAGGGACACGTCGTCACCTGTGATAATTTTTTCACTTCCTGTGCACTGGCAGATGAGCTACTCAAGAGGAAAATGGCCCTGGTTGGCACAATTCGCCAAAACAAGCCTGAGCTTCCACCTCATTTGCTCCAGGCAAAAGAGAGAGAGATCTTCTCCTCCATCTTTGCTTTTACAAACACCCACACACTTGTGTCTTACATCCCCCGACGGGGCAAGAATGTGCTGCTACTAAGCACAAAACACCGCTGCCCAGACGTGAGCAAAGAAGGGAAGAGAAAGCCTGTAATAATCGAAGATTACAACAAATGCAAAGGAGGTGTCGACAACCTTGATATGGTAGGTGTCATTACGAACCAGTTATGCATATATTTATTCATTCTTGCTCATATTCATGTCTAATATATATGTATGTTTTATGCTTCTTTTTTTGTTAGGTTGTTGGCACCTACTCCTGCAGGAGGAGAACAAATTACTGGCCACTGGCCCTCTTCCACAACGTCCTTGATGTTTCACTTTACAATGCCTACGTCCTGTGGACATCAATCGAGTCATCCTGGCCGAAGCAGAAAGGACACAGACGGAGGCTCTTCATTGAAGAAGTGGGAGAAATGCTGGTGAACCCACACATAGCAAAGAGAGAGCGCCTTCCTCGCTCATCAGCCGCTGCAGCAGTAGTCACAAATCTGACTGCAGCGGCTTCATGGACCGCTCCCATCATTCAATTTAAGGGCAGGAGGCAGTGCGAATTTTGCAAAGACAAAAGAAGAGTTGTCAACACCTGCTGCAAATGTGAGAAGTATACATGCAAGGACCACAGTGTGTCCATTTGTAACAACTGTGCCGTCTGAGCAGGACTCTCACACCCAGACACATACTACCTCTCTCCCTGTCTGTCTCTCTCCCCATCCCCAACAACATAAATGTTCATGTTTATCTTTCTAAAATAAATGTTTTTCTAGTTCAAACTGAGCTTGTAATTTTATTTACGTTAGCAAGGTAATAAACATTTAGTGTGGAAAAAGTGAAAAACATCATATACCATTATAGGTTATGATTATTACATTTACTGTGCCCCTGCAAAAAAATAATGATGAATCAAAATCTACCTTGGTGCCAATCTAAAGGCCTAATTATAATAGCAATGAAATCTTTCTCGAAATGTATTTTATGGAAAAAATTTTATTTTTTAAAAATAAAGGTTAAAAAATGCCAAACACGCTACGGAGAAGCAAGACAGTCATAAGAGTTAGTTGTCAATACCGGCCACCAGAAGCTGTTTTTGATACGGGCAGTTGCCCGGGGCGGCATCGTGGTGAGGGGCGGCATCACCGGCACCGGCAAAAAAAAATGCTCGCACTCATGCTGCCCCGACGTCATGCCAGCGCATAGCGGGGATGTCACAGGCACCGATCGGTTTTCTATCGCCCATTTGCTGGGAGTAAGGGCGCCCTCCGTTTGCGAGGTGCGCCTGCTGCTTGCGGCTCAGGGAGGAGAGGGCGGGGCGGCGGGGGATTCTCTGAGTGGCTGGGGCAGCGTCTAATAACCAACTCGCAAAATAAAAGAAAATAAAAACAAAACAACAAACACGAAAACACCAGACATCATGATACAGACTTATAATTTGCACCGATGTTTTTTTCGAAATTCTATACGCGAAAAGTGAGAAGCGAGCAACAGATGCAGGTAAGCAGATGTGTGATTGGATGATGGCAGGTCATCCTGAAACAATCAGAATCAGAATACTTTATTAATCCCTAAGGAAATAATGTGGGTTACAGTTGCTCCAAGAAGAAATGGTAAAAATAGCAACAGTAACAGACTAAACTCCAAACATTATGTTACAGATGTTAATATTAATTAGTCATTGTCAGTTGTTGATTTATCATGTTTGTCCCGTGTGTAGCAAGTGAAAATAAAATAAACAATAAAGACCAAGGTCAATCAAATGGACCAATACGGTAAGGCCGCGATGACCCATTTGGTAAAGTAAATCCGTTGGGCATCTTTGCCAGGTTGGGCACCTGTGCTCAGATGACTCAGTGCAAAAAATATATATAATTTTTTACACTGGCTGAAAAGCTGCGATTTGATTGGCTGATTCTATGTTACACCTATATGCGAAGGACCCCGCGGGGACATGATAGATTACAGTCACTGAAGTAATTCAGCAGGAAAAGGACAGACACACAGACTAGATTGCATGACATCACTGATATCCCTCTCAGGCTCAAATTAAACTTTTCGTTGGTAATGCACAACCAAGTCCAGCAGTGGTACTTCTGAGTAAAAAAAACTAATAAAATATGTATGTGGGGTAATCAGGGTGTTCGTTTTTTAACTGTTGCAAATCGGCAACGCCTGCCTGGAGAGGGATATAAACGGTTATATCTACAGAAATTGTAAGTCAGGATATGTGACACTTCACAATCTATGCACTGTGATCCTGAACATGCATCGGTGTAACTTTGTGCTGAACATTGGGGGGGGGGGGGTTAAGATCTCTGTCTAAATAAATAAATCTGGGTAAATTCCCAGATGATTAAACATGCAACTATTTTGTTGGTAATAACTGAAATGAGTAAAGAAAATCAACAGCCTATTTATGTAAGATAAGATAATTTTATTGAAGAGGTTATATTGGTTGGGTCTGATTATTTGGAGGAAGACCTCTTACACTTAAGTCAAAGTCAAAGTGCTGTTTTGAACAAAGGATTTGAGCTGCATAATAGCTAATAGAAAACATTTAACATGCCAACAGTTGAGCATACAGATGCAGCCCCAAAAGTTCCCAACATAAGTTATTAATTTCCCAGCATAGGTAACGATGCAGATTATTTCAAATATCATCCTCCAAAAGTGCTTGTGTGAAGAAAAATTGCCCTGCTCCCTGCAAAGGTAGGGGTGGGTAGGGTGTGCTGCTTGGCAGCTCAGTTATGGTACTGTTGGGTGGAAATGAGCCAGGTACAGCGTGTGGTGGTGGTGCACATGCATAGATGTGCCCACCATGGTGTGGTGGCAGGTTGAAAGGTTGTGGTGGTGGATGCATGACTTGTCTTAGCAGTAAAAATCCATCTGCAACTGAACTTGTCTCTCAAGAGTGACTTATAATTTACTGTGATGTTCAGAAGCTCGCCTCTCAGATGTCTCCATCATATCCAGAATTCTTTTCTTCATCTGTATGTCCACCTCTGCAACATTACGCAAATGTGTTTCAGTTGAAAGTCTTCTTTCAAGTCTGTCCTGTCTGTGGCCCTTGAGTTTTGCCTTGACAAAAGGTAGAATAAAACAATGAAAAACTAATTAACCACAATAAATGTTAAAAATAAATCAGTGGTGGAATACCAAGATTAATATTTACTTAAGTGCTACACTTAAATATTTTAGGTTAAGTGTTCTCTTTTCCTATACTTTTAACTCTACAACATTCTTGAGGTAGGGATTCAACACCAACACAGTTACACTGCAGATTCAGATGAATATAAATCTGTCATTATGATGACTTCGTGTAGGTTAAGCTACACAGTAGTTAAAGAAATGAAGCCGAGCTGTATCATTACTAGGTCAAACCTAAAGGTGCTAAAGGCATCTATAATTGGGCTACTGAAATACAGTAGGGCATTCGTTTATACATGTATGGTAGGCTAACCTTATTTCCCCTGACAAGTCTCCCAGTCCACGTTTTCTTGTTTTGTTTTTTTTGCTGTTTCATATTCCAGTGTGATATTGAGGAATAATTCCACCTCACTGTCTGTCACATGTACGACTCAGTTCTGCTTCTATGCGATGTCTTATCGGATTTTGTGCTTTTTTACCTAAATGTGCTATTTGGCTATACTGACTCTAGTAGGAAAGACTCGAATGCTTTTAAGTTCTCAAGTAAGAAGCCAAACTTTTTATATTTGTTG
The DNA here is from genome assembly GCF_057381915.1 of Diplotaxodon limnothrissa. Lineage (NCBI taxonomy): Eukaryota > Metazoa > Chordata > Actinopteri > Cichliformes > Cichlidae > Diplotaxodon > Diplotaxodon limnothrissa. Next base: position 2,830,445 of record NC_140597.1, on the reverse strand, counting down.
TTATTGTTCTTAAGAAATAAAGTTGGAAGTAAAAAAAAGTTCCACCGTCTTTGTTTATGCTTTCCCGCCCTGGCTTCAAGACTTCCGATTGGCCAACATTTCTGCAAGGTTAGGATTATATCGCCACCTGTTGCTTTGGCGTGCTCATTACAGCGTTTGCCTTTGTCTTTGTTTTGTTGGAGGGGGGTTACGCGTGGACTGAGATATTTTTCTCAAAACTTCACGTGTGGACGGGATTTTTTTTTTTAAAAAACGAATACGGAAAATCTCTGTTTTCAAAAATACCCGTGTACGTGTGGACGTAGCCTAAACAGTAGAGATGTTTGTAGCTTTACGTTAGCTGGACTGACCGGAAGCAGGGTCCATGCGTCACGACTAACCGGATAGAGTTTTGAATCGGTTTAGTCCTGCACGTGCTGGCAAAAGGGAAGGCAAGAGAAACGATCTCCTGGCCGCATAAGGAAATCTATTTAAATATCCGTGATATCCAGTCATCATGAACTCTGAGTACGAGGATAGCTCCGCGTTATCCCCCGTGGAATCTGGGGACGAGGAGGAAGAGGTATCGGAGGCAGAAACAGAGCAGCTGGGGTCCAGTTCCGACTCGGATGAAGATGAAAGCGAAGAGAAAATTGATGAAGCAGCAGCGGCCGGAGATGAAAACGGAGAGAAAATTGATGAAGCAGCATGGACGTCAAAAAATGGAAAAATATCTTGGTCTCCCACAAACGCTGAGACGTTCCGCTACATCCCAGCAGCCACTGGTCTGACCCCGGGACCTACACGCTATGCCACTCTCCGAATCGTTGACCCCATATCCAGCTTCGCGCTGTTTCTAACGGATGAGATCGTGAAGCATATTGTGTCCATGACAAACCTGCATGGGAATCGCAAAATTCCCGGCTGGCGAGATATAGACGCAGAGGAGTTTCGGGCTTATGTGGGGCTGCTCGTTTTGTCCGGTGTTTACAGGTCAAAACACGAATCAACGAAGAGCCTCTGGAGTGAAAAATGGGGACGGAGCATTTTCCGGGCTACGATGTCCGAGAACAGGTTTCACCACATCAGCAGAGCACTGCGGTTCGATGATAAGCTATCCCGCCCCCAACGCCATGTTGACAAGATGGCTCCCTTCCGCAAAGTCTGGAATATGTGGACGCACCGCCTGGAGATGCTGTTCAGCCCAGACAGAGATCTCTGTGTGGATGAACAACTCGTCGCGTTCAAAGGCAGGTGTAGCTTCAGGCAGTACATGCCAAAGAAGCCGGCCAAATATGGTATCAAGATTTGGGCAGCCTGTGATGTCAAAACATCCTACGCATGGAGACTGCAGGTGTACACGGGCAAAGCAGCTCCAGATCGTGTTGAAGTCAACCAGGGGATGAGGGTGGTCCTGGACATGACAGAGGGGCTCCAGGGACACGTCGTCACCTGTGATAATTTTTTCACTTCCTGTGCACTGGCAGATGAGCTACTCAAGAGGAAAATGGCCCTGGTTGGCACAATTCGCCAAAACAAGCCTGAGCTTCCACCTCATTTGCTCCAGGCAAAAAAGAGAGAGATCTTCTCCTCCATCTTCGCTTTTACAAACACCCACACACTTGTGTCTTACATCCCCCGACGGGGCAAGAATGTGCTGCTACTAAGCACAAAACACCGCCGCCCAGACGTGAGCAAAGAAGGGAAGAGAAAGCCTGTAATAATCGAAGATTACAACAAATGCAAAGGAGGTGTCGACAACCTTGATATGGTAGGTGTCATTACGAACCAGTTATGCATATATTTATTCATTCTTGCTCATATTCATGTCTAATATATATGTATGTTTTATGCTTCTTTTTTTGTTAGGTTGTTGGCACCTACTCCTGCAGGAGGAGAACAAATTACTGGCCACTGGCCCTCTTCCACAACGTCCTTGATGTTTCACTTTACAATGCCTACGTCCTGTGGACATCAATCGAGTCATCCTGGCCGAAGCAGAAAGGACACAGACGGAGGCTCTTCATTGAAGAAGTGGGAGAAATGCTGGTGAACCCACACATAGCAAAGAGAGGGCACCTTCCTCGCTCATCAGCCGCTGCAGCAGTAGTCACAAATCTGACTACTGCTGCAGCGGCTTCATGGACCGCTCCCATCATTAAATGTAAGAGCAGGAGGCAGTGCGAACTTTGCAAAGACAAAAGAAGAGTTTTCAACACCTGCTGCAAATGTGAGAAGCATACATGCAAGGACCACAGTGTGTCCATTTGTAACGACTGTGCCGTCTGAGCAGGACTCTCACACCCAGACACATACTACCTCTCTCCCTGTCTGTCTCTCTCCCCATCCCCAACAACATAAATGTTCATGTTTATCTTTCTAAAATAAATGTTTTTCTAGTTCAAACTGAGCTTGTAATTTTATTTACGTTAGCAAGGTAATAAACATTTAGTGTGGAAAAAGTGAAAAACATCATATACCATTATAGGTTATGATTATTACATTTACTGTGCCCCTGCAAAAAAATAATGATGAATCAAAATCTACCTTGGTGCCAATCTAAAGGCCTAATTATAATAGCAATGAAATCTTTCTCGAAATGTATTTTATGGAAAAAATTTTATTTTTTAAAAATAAAGGTTAAAAAATGCCAAACACGCTACGGAGAAGCAAGACAGTCATAAGAGTTAGTTGTCAATACCGGCCACCAGAAGCTGTTTTTGATACGGGCAGTTGCCCGGGGCGGCATCGTGGTGAGGGGCGGCATCACCGGCACCGGCAAAAAAAAATGCTCGCACTCATGCTGCCCCGACGTCATGCCAGCGCATAGCGGGGATGTCACAGGCACCGATCGGTTTTCTATCGCCCATTTGCTGGGAGTAAGGGCGCCCTCCGTTTGCGAGGTGCGCCTGCTGCTTGCGGCTCAGGGAGGAGAGGGCGGGGCGGCGGGGGATTCTCTGAGTGGCTGGGGCAGCGTCTAATAACCAACTCGCAAAATAAAAGAAAATAAAAACAAAACAACAAACACGAAAACACCAGACATCATGATACAGACTTATAATTTGCACCGATGTTTTTTTCGAAATTCTATACGCGAAAAGTGAGAAGCGAGCAACAGATGCAGGTAAGCAGATGTGTGATTGGATGATGGCAGGTCATCCTGAAACAATCAGAATCAGAATACTTTATTAATCCCTAAGGAAATAATGTGGGTTACAGTTGCTCCAAGAAGAAATGGTAAAAATAGCAACAGTAACAGACTAAACTCCAAACATTATGTTACAGATTTTAATATTAATTAGTCATTGTCAGTTGTTGATTTATCATGTTTGTCCCGTGTGTAGCAAGTGAAAATAAAATAAACAATAAAGACCAAGGTCAATCAAATGGACCAATACGGTAAGGCCGCGATGACCCATTTGGTAAAGTAAATCCGTTGGGCATCTTTGCCAGGTTGGGCACCTGTGCTCAGATGATTCAGTGCAAAAAATATATATAATTTTTTACACTGGCTGAAAAGCTGCGATTTGATTGGCTGATTCTATGTTACACCTATATGCGAAGGACCCCGCGGGGACATGATAGATTACAGTCACTGAAGTAATTCAGCAGGAAAAGGACAGACACACAGACTAGATTGCATGACATCACTGATATCCCTCTCAGGCTCAAATTAAACTTTTCGTTGGTAATGCACAACCAAGTCCAGCAGTGGTACTTCTGAGTAAAAAAAACTAATAAAATATGTATGTGGGGTAATCAGGGTGTTCGTTTTTTAACTGTTGCAAATCGGCAACGCCTGCCTGGAGAGGGATATAAACGGTTATATCTACAGAAATTGTAAGTCAGGATATGTGACACTTCACAATCTATGCACTGTGATCCTGAACATGCATCGGTGTAACTTTGTGCTGAACATTGGGGGGGGGTTAAGATCTCTGTCTAAATAAATAAATCTGGGTAAATTCCCAGATGATTAAACATGCAACTATTTTGTTGGTAATAACTGAAATGAGTAAAGAAAATCAACAGCCTATTTATGTAAGATAAGATAATTTTATTGAAGAGGTTATATTGGTTGGGTCTGATTATTTGGAGGAAGACCTCTTACACTTAAGTCAAAGTCAAAGTGCTGTTTTGAACAAAGGATTTGAGCTGCATAATAGCTAATAGAAAACATTTAACATGCCAACAGTTGAGCATACAGATGCAGCCCCAAAAGTTCCCAACATAAGTTATTAATTTCCCAGCATAGGTAACGATGCAGATTATTTCAAATATCATCCTCCAAAAGTGCTTGTGTGAAGAAAAATTGCCCTGCTCCCTGCAAAGGTAGGGGTGGGTAGGGTGTGCTGCTTGGCAGCTCAGTTATGGTACTGTTGGGTGGAAATGAGCCAGGTACAGCGTGTGGTGGTGGTGCACATGCATAGATGTGCCCACCATGGTGTGGTGGCAGGTTGAAAGGTTGTGGTGGTGGATGCATGACTTGTCTTAGCAGTAAAAATCCATCTGCAACTGAACTTGTCTCTCAAGAGTGACTTATAATTTACTGTGATGTTCAGAAGCTCGCCTCTCAGATGTCTCCATCATATCCAGAATTCTTTTCTTCATCTGTATGTCCACCTCTGCAACATTACGCAAATGTGTTTCAGTTGAAAGTCTTCTTTCAAGTCTGTCCTGTCTGTGGCCCTTGAGTTTTGCCTTGACAAAAGGTAGAATAAAACAATGAAAAACTAATTAACCACAATAAATGTTAAAAATAAATCAGTGGTGGAATACCAAGATTAATATTTACTTAAGTGCTACACTTAAATATTTTAGGTTAAGTGTTCTCTTTTCCTATACTTTTAACTCTACAACATTCTTGAGGTAGGGATTCAACACCAACACAGTTACACTGCAGATTCAGATGAATATAAATCTGTCATTATGATGACTTCGTGTAGGTTAAGCTACACAGTAGTTAAAGAAATGAAGCCGAGCTGTATCATTACTAGGTCAAACCTAAAGGTGCTAAAGGCATCTATAATTGGGCTACTGAAATACAGTAGGGCATTCGTTTATACATGTATGGTAGGCTAACCTTATTTCCCCTGACAAGTCTCCCAGTCCACGTTTTCTTGTTTTGTTTTTTTTGCTGTTTCATATTCCAGTGTGATATTGAGGAATAATTCCACCTCACTGTCTGTCACATGTACGACTCAGTTCTGCTTCTATGTGATGTCTTATCGGATTTTGTGCTTTTTTACCTAAATGTGCTATTTGGCTATACTGACTCTAGTAGGAAAGACTCGAATGCTTTTAAGTTCTCAAGTAAGAAGCCAAACTTTTTCACCTTCAGGAAAGAAGTTGAACTCTATGTGAATACAATCCTTTCTTCTCACACCAAAAAACCTTTAAAAACCATCTATTTGTAATATGTTTAATGTCTTTGTTTGATTATTCAATGTCTCGCACCCCTCTCTTTTCTTTGCAGTACCGCTGCACATTCTCTGTTTGATGTTTTATATTTGTTATTATTGTTCTGACTCACTACTAATTTTTATAAATTCTTCTGGAAGGACCTAAGAACTTTATTGTTTGATGCATTAAAGGAATGGATAGAGAAAAAAGATCTGATGCCAAGCATGAAACAAGGGTTGATAACCCTGATCCCTAAATCGGGTAAGGATAAAAGAATTTTAGACAATTTAAGACCCATCACCTTACTAAACACTGACTATAAGATCCTGTCTGGAGCTGTAGCTGAGAGGCTAAAGAAAGGCATCTCAAACATTATCAGTGAAACACAATCAGGTTTTTTGAAAGGAAGACTAATGCATAACAATATTAGGCTGGTTTTGGACCTCCTTGAGTACAGTGAAATAATCCAAGAGAGAGGATACATCTTGTTCTTGGATTTTTACAAAGCATTTGACTCAGTTGAACATACGTTCATATTTAAAACTCTGCAGTCTTTTGGTTTTGGAGAGGAATTTATCAATGTTATAGAGATGCTATATAATGACATTAACAGCTCTGTTTTGCTATAACATGGTACATGTTCAAGGTTTGAGGTTAATAGAGGGATAAGGCAGGGATGTAGCAGCTCACCACTTCTGTTCCTCATGGTTGCTGAGCTGTTGTCTATTTTGATTAAAAACAGTCACATTGACGGGTTAACTGTGATGGGTGAACAGATAATAATCAGTCAGCTGGCAGATGATACCACCCTGTTTTTAAAAAATGAGGACCAGATTCCTTTAGCCTTAGAGGTGATCAACCACTTCTCCAAAGCTTCTGGCCTACAGCTGAATATTAATAAATGCGAAATTCTAGCTCTGCACGAGTGTCCCCTGCAAGCAATAAATAATATACAGATCAAAAAAGAGGTGAAGTATCTGGGCATTGTAATTTGCAAGGATAAGACATCAACAGAAAATAAGAATATCTGTGCCAATATAGAAAAGTGTAAGTCTATTTTAAACAGGTGGCTGCAAATGGACATAACTCTGTTTGGGAGAATCTTGCTAACCAAAATGGACAGTCTGTCCAGACTAATCTATCCAGCCTTTTCTCTGCCCATATCTCCAAAACTAATTAAATCTATATATAATCTTGGGTGGAATAGACTTTTTGTTACGTTGTGACTTTGCAGTTCGTTACATGTTAAACTCTCAGGTTTCCATCAGCAGGTCCTTCTCTACTGGAAATTAATCTATAAACATAACTTTATTCCTCACAATACCCCTATATGGAACAACAGGTATATCCGTTTGTGTAGGAAATCTGTGTACATGGATGAATGGAGATCTAAAGGGATTTGGGCTGTAGCTCATTTTATGGATGATAATGGGGTCTTATTAATACATGAGACGTTTTGTGAGAAATTTGATGTAAGATGTACTGCTAAGAGATATAAATCCCTAGTGAAAGCCATCCCAGTCCCTTTGAGATCAATGATAAAAGAAGATATTGTGCACTCTAAAATTTCTCCTGGACTGAGGCAGCTCTGCATAGCTGGAGTTGAATTTGGTGACAGCAGGTTTACAAACAAAGTGATCAGGAATATTTTGATAAATGAAATTTGCCCAAATCCGGTTAAAAGAAATTATATCCTTAAAGAATTTGAGACCATGGAGGTTAAGGCGATAAGAAAAAAGTATATTTCACTTCCTCTTTCTCCTAAAGTAAAAGAGGTTCACTTTAAAATCATAAATGAGATTTATCCAACCAATGAATTCTTAAGACGGAAATTTAACGTAGATGTGAACGCATGCATATTTTGTGAAAATGATATTGAAAGTCTGGATCACTTGTTTTTCTACTGTGAATCAGTGCACTCCTTCTGGACTGACATGTGGAGCTGGCTACAGTCCAGGAGAATTCAGTTACCGCATTTGACGGTGACAGTAATAAAATTTGGAATATTTGCTGAGAATGCAGATTTTGACCTGTTGATTAGGACGTTTTTGTTAATGGGAAAATTTTTTATTCACAAATGCAGATACTTAAAAGCTAAACCATGTATAAACAGATGGCTGAATGACTTTAAACTCTGGGCTAAATTGCTGAAACTTGTGAATAACATGAAAGCCCATAAACTTGTTGTCAAAAGAGCTTGCAAAGAAAAGCGTCTGGACTTCTTTAAGTTACTTGAAGACGTTTCAGCTCTCATCCGAGAAGCTTCTTCAGTTCTAAGGTCAAATGGTGGAGAGTCCCAGATTGACCTTAGAACTGAAGAAGCTTCTCGGATGAGAGGTGAAACGTCTTCAAGTAACTTAAAGAAGTCCAGACGCTTTTCTTTGCAAGCTCCTTTGACTACGATGACCTGGATGACTGAGAACCTTCACAGACATAAACTTGTTGTTTTATTTAACGAGTTTAATCTATGTTAAAAAAAAAAGAAACCTCCCTATTTTGTAATCATGACTGCCCTTTTTTGCTCATGTTATTGTAACGTTCGCAAGAACCAGATGGTTGGATCTCAGTTTGTCCGTTTATTCGGTAACACAGGCCGTTAACTCTGGGGAGAGTGCCCTCGTACAACCCCTCACTTCAGCCCCGCACAGTCACACAACAACAAGGACCCCCTCCCCTTCCTGCACACATTAACTCCCTTTTTCCTGCAGCACAACCAAACATGTATCTTAAAGAAATAACAACAGTGTGCAGAGATAACCAACATGTCACTGTAAAATAACATTTAACCATCGTTACACTGCCCCCCCAGCAATAAGTTCCTCGTCCCCGAGGGAACAACACAGTCTCTGAGGCGGGGTAGTTGCCTACGTTCCCTCCTTGACCTCCTGAGCCCCTGGGGTGTACACGGAGCTTCGGGGCTTTGAGGTGAAGAGTCCGAGGGAGGGGAACGCAGCTCTGGCCGGGGGCCCCTCTGAGCAGGGTCATGGGAGCTCTGTACACGTCCCTCAGGGAAGGAGGGGAGGGACTGCCCTCTGTAGGGGGCCATCCGGTCTCTGTGCAGCGCCACTTTCCTCCCTCTAGGAGGCAACTGCACCCTGTAAACAACTTCCCCCACTCGCTCCAGGACGCTGCAGGGCCCCACCCAGCTGCTATCCAGTTTAGGACACCGTCCTTTCTTCTTTTTGCTGTAGACCCACACCAGCTCCCTAGCACGGAAGTGCCTCCCCTTAGTGGTGATGTCATAATTCCTCTTTTGGCGCAGGCCTGCCTTCGCCAGCTGCTCCCGGGCGTAGGAATGTGCAGAATCCAGCCGGTCCTGCAGATTCCTTGCGTAGTCCCGGCCTGGTGGTGCCTCTGGCGCATCCGGGGGCTTCCCAAAAGCCAACTCTGCAGGAGTTCTCAGCTCTCTCCCTAACATGAGCAGGGCAGGCGTACATTGGGTGGAGTCTTGCACTGCCGACCTGTAGGCCATGAGGATAAGGGGAAAATGGTAGTCCCAGTCCCGTTGGTGTTCTGAGGTAAGGATGGCTAGCTGCTGGGCCAGCGTCCTGTTAAACCTTTCCACCAGCCCATCGCTTTGGGGGTGAAGTGGGGTGGTGCGGGTTTTCTTAGTCCCAAGGCGTTCACACATGGCAGCAAATGCCTTGGACTCAAAGTTACGCCCCTGGTCACTGTGGAGGGTCTCTGCTGTTCCAAAGCGGCTGAACATCCCCTCCACTAATACATCAGCGACAGTCTCAGCCTCCTGATCTGGGATGGCATATGCTTCCGGCCACTTGGTAAAATAGTCCATGGCCACAAGGACATAGCGGTTTCCTCTGTCTGTGCGAGGAAATGGGCCCATGACGTCCACAGCTACTCGCTCCATTGGGGCTCCTGCTGGTTGCTGCTGAAGCTGCGCCCGGGACTGGTCCTGTGGCCCTTTGTGCGAGGAACATGCATCACAGCTGCGGCAAAAGTCCTCCACATCCCTCCACTGCTGACCCCAGTAGTAGCCCTGGCGGAGGCGGCGGAGGGTCTTGGAGACCCCAAAGTGGCCGGAGCCAGCGCTCCCATGGCAGGCTTCCAGCACAGCTGACCTCAGCGACCTTGGCACCACAACCTGCCACCTCTCCTCCCCTGTGGCAGGATCCTTCCAAGCACGCTCCTACACCCCCTCCTTCAGCCTGAGAGCTGCAAACTTGGCCCACAGCCCCCTGGTACAGATGGAAAACCCAGTGACCACTCCCAAAGGGGTTGCTCCTCCCTCTCCAGCCACTGCAGGACTGGCAGCAGGTCAGTGTCTTGTTCGTGCCGTGCCCTCCACTCCACTGCATCCACCACCAGAAGAGCCCTGCAGGCGAGCTGTGTTGCTCCGTCTATTGTTGTAAGTTCCCGCTCTATCTCATCTCGCTTCTCACAGTAACGGCAGCCAGCTGCAGCACATGGGCGGCGAGAGAGGGCGTCTGCGTTAGAATGGTGCGTCCCTGCTCTGTGTTCCACAGTGAAATTGAAGGCTTGGAGCTCCTCCAGCCAGCGAGCCACCTGTCCCTCTGGCTCCCTGAAAGACATCAGCCACTGGAGGGCAGCATGATCAGTTCTGATAACAAATGATGTGCCACACAGGTAGTACTTAAAGTGTCTCACCCCTGCCACCACGGCCAGCAGCTCTCGTCGTGTGAGACAGTAGCGCCACTCACTCCTGTTCAGGACCCGGCTGAAGTACGCCACCACCTTCTCACCTTCCGGCCCAACCTGCGACAACACAGCTCCCAGCCCCACATTACTTGCGTCAGTGTCCAGGACAAAAGGCAGGGTGGGGTCAGGGGGGGCAAGGACTGGGGACTCTGTCAGCGATCTGCGGAGGGTGTTGAATGCCTGCTGACAGTCCAGATGAAGTTGTGGTCCTTCTGCAGCAGGCGGAAGAGGGGTGCAGCTATAGAGGAAAAGCCCTTCACAAACCTCCTGTAATAAGACGCCAGTCCTAGGAAGCTTTTGAGCTGTTTCTGGTCTGCTGGTGTGGGCCACTCAGTAATGGTGTGAATTTTTTCCTCCAAAGTGCTGATTGCCTCATGACCCAGCTTGTGGCCCAGAAACTCCACCTCCCTCCTCATGAAGTGGCACTTGTCGGGATGCAGCTTCAGGCCTGCAGCCGCTACCCTCCCCAACACTTGTCTCAGGGCATCCAGGGCAGCATCAAAGGAGCTCCCGTGTACTAGAAGATCATCCAGGTAAACCAGACACCGTTGCTGTGGGACGCCAGCCAGCACACTGTCCATAAGCCTCTCGAAGGTAGCAGGAGCGTTGCAAAGACCAAAGCTCAGGACTTTGAACTGCCATAGTCCCCTGTTAGTGCAGAAGGCTGTCTTCGGTCTGGATTCAGGGGCCAGTGGCATCTGCCAGTAGCCACTCCGCAGGTCCAGGGTGGAGAACCAGGAGGATCCAGCTACTAAATTGAGAGACTCATCAATCCTGGGAAGGGGGTAAGAGTCCTTTTTCGTCACTTTGTTGAGTGGTCTGTAGTCCACACAGAAACGCATCCTTGGGCTTTTTTTCTTAGGCACCATCACCACAGCGGAGGCCCACGGGCTATCAGATGGCTCTATGATGCCCGCCTTCATCATTTCACACAACTCTCTGTCAGCAGCCTCCTCATGAGCCAGGGGCAGGCGGCGGGGGCGCACTTTAATAGGCTGGGCATCCCCGGTCTCAATGACGTGCTCTACCAAGTGTGTCAAGCCAACATCACTTTCTTTCAGGGCAAAAATGTCACTAAACTCTCTTAGTACCTGCCATAGACTCTCTTGCTGCTGTGGAGTCAGCCCCTCACAGTTCTTTGACCAGATGCTCCTCACTGCTGAGAGCCTCTCCTCCTCCCCCGCTTGCTGTTCTGCTGGCGGGTCTGCGGGGGTCTCCGAGGTGGAGGTGGACGCCGCGGCAGATGCTGGGCAGACCGGGGGAGGAATAAGCTGCACCTTCTTCCCATCAGGGAGTATGAGGAAGCCTTTGCCTAAGTCCAGTACACCACCAATGGCTCGCAAAAAATCCAGCCCAATGGTAAATGGCCTGTATTTATATAGCGCTTTACTAGTCCCTAAGGACCCCAAAGCGCTTTACATATCCAGTCATCCACCCATTCACACACACATTCACACACTGGTGATGGCAAGCTACATTGTAGCCACAGCCACCCTGGGGCGCACTGACAGAGGCGAGGCTGCCGGACACTGGCGCCACCGGGCCCTCTGACCACCACCAGCCCAAGGATGCAGGCATCCTGCACGTCAGCCACCCAGGCAGCATAAGGCACACCGAAGTCCCCAACCTTAAACTGGAACACTCCCCTCCCTCTAATTGGGGCCAGATCACCGGTCACAGTCTTAAGTCGCACATTAGTTGGTTGCACAGCAGCTCTGGTTGGGACGACATCGGGTCGGACCAGCGTTGCATTGGACCCCGTGTCCAGAAGGGCCGTAGAGGACACCCCCGCAATCATCACTGGAACATGGCAAAAGTCGCCAACCTGGGTCCAGCCCACAGCGATGACCGCACCAGGTGGAAATGGCGGTGGTGTGGGGATGTCGATCTCCCTGGCCCGTGTACTCCCACCTACACGGGCCCTTGAGCGTTTCCCTGAACCGCTGCAAGCTTGGGGCACTGCCTGATGAGGTGTCCGACTTGTCCACATCCCCAGCAGCTCTGTGGTCGGCGGCGTGGTCCAGCCCGAGGGGAAGGCGAATGCCGAGAAGCCGTCTGAACCAAACTGCTCAGGCCCGCTGGCATCTCCATCTGCTCCACAGGTGCTGACATAGCCCTCACCACATGTGTCATCAGCGCCCCCAGAGGATCCTGCAAGCATCTCCCTCTCCAACGCTAGCTCCAGGGCTGCACTTAGTGTGGCCGGTCGAGCAAGCTGAGTTTGCATACGGAGCTCTTTAGGGCTCAGGGCCTGCAGGAACTGGTCCCGAGCTAACTCCGCCTGCACTGATGGTGGCATGCTGTCATACGCCCTCCGGCAAAGACACTCGACTTCATGGGCCAAAATGCGAAGGGGCTCTCCTGGCAATCTGCGTCTGTTGTGGAACTCTGACCTCAGCAGCACTGGTTGGTTATACTGCCCGAAACGTCTCTGAAGTGCCCCAACCAGAGCATCATAATCTCCCCTTTGTTCCTCGGTCAGCAGCAGCAGGCATGCAGCTGCATCCTCACACAGGCACAAAGCCAATTGGAAAGCTTTATGTTCCTCAGACAGTGCAATAAACACTTCCCATGGCGTCTTGCCGCTGAACTTAGGCGTTTTTATATTCGCCGCAGCTTGCTGGGCGCCGCCATGCTTGTTTACATCACGTGACGGTGCGCCAAGCGAGGTCGACTCCCTCCCACCGGAATCGCGGCGACTGTGCGAAAAGTTCCCGAAAAAATCCAGGCTCAGCAGACAGCCGCATCGCTGTTTCCCTCACTCTATGGGCAGGCGAGCGCGGGCGAACCTCCCTCTCCTCCGTCTCCTTCTTAATCTTGTCCGGCAACATCCTCGTGTCTCATGACGGTCAGCGTCGCCAGCAACAGGGTGTCGGGCGTTTTCTGCGTTTTTTTTTTTTTCTTCACTTCTGACACCAGTGTAACGTTCGCAAGAACCAGACGGTTGGATCTCATTTTGTCCGTTTATTCGGTAACACAGGCAAACGGGCCGTTAACTCCGGGAAGAGTGCCCTCGTACAACCCCTCACTTCAGCCCCGCACAGTCACACAACAACAAGGACCCCCCTCCCCTTCCTGCACACATTAACTCCCTTTTTCCTGCAGCACAACCAAACATGTATCTTAAAGAAATAACAACAGTGTGCAGAGATAACCAACATGTCACTGTAAAATAACATTTAACCATTGTTACACTATTTTTTGCCTTTGGTTCAAATCCTTCAATGACTGTTCTTTCTTTTTGTACTAACTCTTTCAGTTCCACCGTCTTTGTTTATGCTTTCCCGCCCTGGCTTCAAGACTTCGGATTGGCCAACATTTCTGCAAGGTTAGGATTATATCGCCACCTGTTGCTTTGGCATGCTCCTTACAGCATTTGCCTTTGTTTTTGTTTGTTTGGAGGGGGGGTTACACGTGGACTGAGATATTTTTCTCAAAACTGCACGTGTGGATGGGATTTTTTTAAAAAAAAAACGAAAACGGAAAATCTCTGTTTTCAAAAATACCAGTCTAAGGCTACGTCCACATGTACCCGGGTAATTTTTAAAACGCAGATTTTTCTATTTTCTTTACACCCTCGCCCACACGTAAATGCCGTTTTTGGTCACTGAAAACTGAGATTTTTAAAAACTCTGGCCAGGGTGGATATTTTTGAAAGGTGTGCGCCTTTTTTGACGTCACACAGTGTTATTGTTTCAGTGAAATGAATTTCGACAATACTGTTACTGTTACTTGTACTCTCTGCAGTGTTTATATGCTTACATATAACCAAAATCAAATCAAATCAAATCACTTTTATTGTCACATCACATGTGCAGGTACATTGGTACAGCATATATGAGTGAAATTCTTGTGTGCGAGCTTCACAAGCAACAGAGTTGTGCAAAATACAATAATGTAAACAAGCAAAATACAAGAATGGCTACATCTGAAACTAATAAATATATGTACAATATATAATAGTATATGCATTTCTGGATGTGTATACTAAATATTTTTCTGTGTGTGTGTGTGTGTACACATATTTTACAAATTAAATAGAGTAAACAATAAATAAAATATATAAAATATACAAAGTGAGACATGTGCAAAACAGTGGCATTACTGTACAGTATGGAGTGCATAATGTTGAAGTTCCAGTAGTGAAGCTGAGGTGTCTATGACGTGTTCAGCAGTCTGATGGCCTGATGGAAAAAGCTGTCTCTCAGTCTGCTGGTACGGGACCGGATGCTGCAGAACCTCCTTCCTGATGGAAGCAGTCTGAACAGTTTATGGCTGGGGTGACTGGAGTCCTTGATGATCCTCCCCGCTTTCCTCAGGCACCGCTTCCTGTAGATGTCTTGGAGGGAGGGAAGCTCACCTCCAATTATCCGTTCAGAGCACCGCACTACTCGCTGGAGAGCTTTGCAGTTGTAGGCGGTGCTGTTGCCATACCAGGTGGTGATGCATCCAGTGAGGATGCTCTCAATGGCACAGTGATAGAAGGTCCTGAGGAATCTTTTCAGTCTCCTGAGAAAGAAGAGGCGCTGCTGCACCTTCTTCACTGTTTTGTTTGTGTGTACTGACCACGTAAGATCCTCAGCCAGATGTACACCAAGGAACCGGAAGCTGCTCACTCTCTCCACAGCAGCGCCGTTGATGGTGATGGGGGTGTGTACTTCTCTGCACCTCCGGAAGTCCACTATCAACTCCTTTGTCTTTGCGACGTTGAGGGTGAGATGGTTGTCTTGACACCAGTGGGTCAGGGCGCTGACCTCCTCCCTGTAAGCTGTCTCATCACCGTTGGTGATAAGACCCACCACTGTAGTGTCGTCCGCAAACTTCACAATGATGTTGGAGCTGTTAGTGGCTGTGCAGTCGTAGGTGTAGAGTGAGTACAGGAGAGGGCTCAGTACACACCCCTGTGGAGCACCAGTGTTCAGTGTGATGGGGGATGAGGTGATGCTGCCCAGTCTGACCACTTGGCGTCTGTCAGACAGGAAGCTAAGGATCCAGCTGCAGAGGGAGCTGCTCAGTCCTAGATCCTGCAGTTTCCTGTCCAGCTTCGAGGGAACGATGGTATTGAATGCTGAGCTGTAATCTACAAACAGCATTCTCACATACGTGTCTCTCTTCTCCAGGTGTGACAGGGCAGTGTGTAGTGTCAGGGCTATGGCATCATCAGTGGTCCTGTTGTGGCGGTATGCAAACTGTAGAGGGTCCAGTCAGTCGGGTAGTGCAGAGCAGATGAAGTCCCTGACCAGCTTCTCGAAGCATTTGCTTACGATGGGGGTCAGGGCTACAGGTTGCCAGTCGTTCAATGAGGAGATGGTGGAGGATTTGGGTACAGAGACGATGGTGGCCATTTTGAAGCAGGCTGGGACTACAGACAGAGAGAGGGAAAGGTTGAAGACACATATACACACACAGTTACTGTCCCTTAACACAGCGGTCCCCAACCTTTTTTGTGCCACGGACCGGTTTATGCCCGACAATATTTTCACGGACCGGCCTTTAAGGTGTCGCGGATAAACACAACAAAATAAAACTAGTACCGGTACCAAAAAAAAGAAGATTTATTCATAACACACGTGAAAAGACCCAGGAAAACCGAGTAAACGATAAGAATGATAACAAAATAACGCTGAAGACCAATTAAAAACCCTGAAAACTATACATTTCACACCTGAGCCTCGACTCTCGCGGCCCGGTACCAAACGACTCACGGACCGGTACCGGTCCGAGGCCCGGGGGTTGGGGACGCTGCCTTAACACATATGACTGGGTTCTGCTTCTATGCCCCAGCTTTGTTTACTTTTTCCCGCCGAGGCTTCTAGACTTCTGATTGGCCAACATTTCTACACGGTTAGGACTACATCGCCACCTGTTGGTTTGGCATGTTCCTAGCAGCGTTTTCCTTCATTTCTGCCTTCACGTGTGGACGGGATTATTTTTTAAAACGAAAACGGAAAATCTCAGTTTTTAAAAATACCCGTGTACGTGTGGACGTAGCCTAAACAGTAGAGATGTTTGTAGCTTTACGTTAGCTGGACTGACCGGAAGCAGGGTCCATGCGTGACGACTAACCGGATAGAGTTTTGAATCGGTTTAGTCCTGCATGTGCTGCCAAAAGGGAAGGCAAGAGAAACGATCTCCTGGCCGCATAAGGAAATCTATTTAAATATCCGTGATATCCAGTGAAGAGAAAATCTCCGTCCCGGTTTCCCTCCAAGGCGTGAGCACCGATAAGCAGAGTTTTGTCCTTTCCTTATAAGATTCCTAATTATTCAAAGTAACGCTCAAGTATGCTGTTCAGCTGGGTTAGTTACAGCGCCGGGAGTAGCTTGGGAGAACAAGGAAACACAGACTGCTTCAGGTTGCCTTCCCAAACCAACTCAAAGGTTTATTCAGTACAAAACAGCTTATATAGAGGAAAAAAAGGTTCGTGTGTCAGCTTTCCCAGTTCAAACCGGTACAGACTAAATAAGGAAACGTCTTCCTGCCTTGTGAGCAGAGAAGTATCCTTTGTATAGTTCAGCTTCAGTTACAATTTATGGTCATCCCAGCAAAATACACTCCTAGACATAGAATACAGAGTTCTTTCATTAGTGAATTCTGAAACAAACCACCTGGCCTTTAACAAGCTCTTTTCTAAAAGATAAGGAAGGGAGGATGGGAGTAAGGAAGTGGTCTCGTCTCTGTGGTATTTTCGACCTTGGGGTACCAGCCTGTGATTCTTACACATCAATTCTTGGGTCAGAGAGAAAGAGAAAAACAACTAGTAAATGGGCCTTATTGAGTAACAGTTTTCCTGTATAATATCACAATAAAACAATATCCTGTAAATGCTACCATGGTATCAAAATATCACAACAGTCAGTCATCATGAACTCTGAGTACGAGGATAGCTCCGCGTTATCCCCCGTGGAATCTGGGGAAGAGGAGGAAGAGGAGGTGGTATCGGAGGCAGAAACAGAGCAGCTGGGGTCCAGTTCCGACTCAGATGAAGATGAAAGCGAAGAGAAAATTGATGAAGCAGCAGCGGCCGGAGATGAAAACGGAGAGAAAATTGATGAAGCAGCATGGACGTCAAAAAATGGAAAAATATCTTGGTCTCCCACAAACGCTGAGACGTTCCGCTACATCCCAGCAGCCACTGGTCTGACCCCGGGACCTACACGCTATGCCACTCTCCGAATCGTTGACCCCATATCCAGCTTCGCGCTGTTTCTAACGGATGAGATCGTGAAGCATATTGTGTCCATGACAAACCTGCATGGGAATCGCAAAATTCCCGGCTGGCGAGATATAGACGCAGAGGAGTTTCGGGCTTATGTGGGGCTGCTCGTTTTGTCCGGTGTTTACAGGTCAAAACACGAATCAACGAAGAGCCTCTGGAGTGAAAAATGGGGACGGAGCATTTTCCGGGCTACGATGTCCGAGAACAGGTTTCAGAACATCAGCAGAGCACTGCGGTTCGATGATAAGCTATCCCGCCCCCCACGCCATGTTGACAAGATGGCTCCCTTCCGCAAAGTCTGGAATATGTGGACGCACCGCCTGGAGATGCTGTTCAGCCCAGACAGAGATCTCTGTGTGGATGAACAACTCGTCGCGTTCAAAGGCAGGTGTAGCTTCAGGCAGTACATGCCAAAGAAGCCGGCCAAATATGGTATCAAGATTTGGGCAGCCTGTGATGTCAAAACATCCTACGCATGGAGACTGCAGGTGTACACGGGCAAAGCAGCTCCAGATCGTGTTGAAGTCAACCAGGGGATGAGGGTGGTCCTGGACATGACAGAGGGGCTCCAGGGACACGTCGTCACCTGTGATAATTTTTTCACTTCCTGTGCACTGGCAGATGAGCTACTCAAGAGGAAAATGGCCCTGGTTGGCACAATTCGCCAAAACAAGCCTGAGCTTCCACCTCATTTGCTCCAGGCAAAAAAGAGAGAGATCTTCTCCTCCATCTTCGCTTTTACAAACACCCACACACTTGTGTCTTACATCCCCCGACGGGGCAAGAATGTGCTGCTACTAAGCACAAAACACCGCCGCCCAGACGTGAGCAAAGAAGGGAAGAGAAAGCCTGTAATAATCGAAGATTACAACAAATGCAAAGGAGGTGTCGACAACCTTGATAAGGTAGGTGTCATTACGAACCACAGGGCTTGCGATATCGCTAGCCCGACGTCCCGGGGCTAGCGATTTTTCCAGTCAGGGTACCAAAATCTATCTCTGCCCTGCCCGTCGGGCTGTCAGAGGAAGGAAAAATATATGTCAGTGCTTTTGCATTCTTTCGGAAATGTAGCTGGGTAATTATGTCATTGGGTGAGCCACTGTCAATATGTGACATATTGAAATCGCGTTTGAATTTGCGCTTGTTTTTTGCTTTCACTTTGCAATCGCGCGAACTGTGTATAGAGAGCGACAGCACTGATTGGTGAGTGATGATAATTTGTGCACCAATTCCTCTGACATCGTCTTATTAATCGTTAGCTTACTATGCAAACATTACAAGTGAAATCTCCCCCAGCTTAAAACCTTAGGTCCTTAGGGACATTTATGGTATTTTGCATTTTTAATTTTAAACCATTTTCACTGTGTTGAGTGGAATATAGCCAAATTTGTCAAAGAATTTTCTTTTTAATTATATTTTATAATTGTGGTGTAAATTTAGTTTTAGTTTGAACTAGGGGCCTTAGAATTGTAATTTTCTTATTTGTCCACCGGGTGGCGCCCTTGCTTCACATTTGACCCCTGCTGGAAAACAGCGGGCTGCTTAGACAGACCTGCGGGAAAGGAAGCCTGATTCCCGGCGTGCAGCAGCGGCTTCGCCCGCTGATCGGGCGGGACCATTTTCGGTCCCTAGGGCCGTGAGACGGTGCATTTTTTTTTAATCAACAGGAAATGACGTATTTGTTGTCACGTGGTGTGTGCTGTAGAAAGGAGTCCCCAGTGATCGTGCCCTGGTGATCGTCGCGACTTACCCCGGGAAGATGCACTTCTTTCGGCCTAGAGCAGCAGCATTGGCCGCCTGGGGACCATTTTCTGGTCCTGAAAAAAAAAAAAAAAGGCGATCGAAATGAATGTTGGTGCCAATCTTTAGTCCATCTAAAGGCCTAATTATAATAACAATTGAATATTACCTCAAATGTTTTTTTTGGAAAATATTCAAGTTTTTTGTTTTTTGGGGCAAAAAAAGCAGTGCGCTCATGTGACGAAACCGGGATATAAAGGGTTAAAATCCGCGAAATGTAATTAAAACTTTATATGAATATTTCAGGGAGAAGTAGTTTTAAAAGACTGACCAATTTAAAGTGGAAAAAAATATGAATATATAAAGTTTTTATAGCACTTTTTGGGGAATTGTCCTTAGGCATAAAGGTGGATGCATTTTTTTTAAATCTGCTCCTGCAAAAAAAATAAAAGTGGATCGAAAGGAATGTTGGTGCCAATCTTTGGTCCATCTAAAGGCCTAATTATAATAACAAACAAATATTACTTCAAATGTTTTTTTTGGAAAATATTTAGTTTTTTGTTTTTTGGGGCTAAAAAAACAGGACGCTCATGTAATAAAACTAGGATTTAAAACAACGAAAATATAATTAAAACTTTATATGAATATTTCAGGGAGAAGTAGTTTTAAAAGACTGACCAATTTAAAGTGGAAAAAAATATTAATATATAAAGTTTTTATAGCACTTTTTGGGGAATGGACATTTATGTCCATTAAAAGCAAAGGTGGATGTCTTTTTTAAGGATCTCCAAGGGTTAAACATGTAAGAGGTTGATGGCGCAGAGAATCGCTGACCGTTATGTGAGTCCGTGTGTAAATGCAGCAGGATATGTATTTTAGTTCTGCTGAGCCAAATAAGAGAGGTCAGGGTGAAGAAGTGACAGCCAAAGAAAAGCTTACCACAAAACGGAAAAGTTATGACAAATCAGACTATAAGGCAAAAAGAAAGTGCAGCTTTATGGTTTCATGGACAAAATAATTTCTGTGGCTGCGATATGATGAGCTAAATAACCAGGGCTGCACATAAGTGGTCCGCAGGTGTGCATTCGCTGTCAAAATAAAAAACACGCACAAGATAAGAAGTTGCAACGCGTGTTTGCGTACATAAGATTTTCTGGAGGAGGACAGACATTTGTTTAGAACTTTTCAAGATGTCGAAGAAGCTCCTTTAAGCAATTGCTTTGGCGTTCCTCCACCTCCAAACAAATGTCAGAAGGAGTCCGAACCACAAAAGAAGCACGTATTCTCGGAAAAGTGGTTGCAGGAGGTGAGCTGGCTTCAAACAAATGATGAACGCACAGAGATGTGGTGCAGAATGTGCCGTCAAAATCCCACTCTAGCGGACAAAAACTGCTTTTTATATGGACGCAAACGCGCGTTGCAACTTCTTATCTGGTGCGTCTTTTATTTTGACAGCGAATGCGGCACCTGCAGACCTCTTATGTGCACCCGTGTAAATAACATAATGTTCTGCCGGGTGTGTTGTTGGTTTTCCCTGGAAAGGCCCCCATTAGAACCCATGAGAAATGCAAGAAATGCATTATTGCTCAGTCTGCAATATCTTTCCCAGAACAAACACCAATTGCAAATAGAACAGCGTACTATGTTGCAAAGAGTGAACTACCACTGGCACAATTTAGCAGTCTTTGCAAGCTTCAAAAAGCAAATGGCCTCGATCTTGGTTCCACTTGTCTCTTACCCGTGACTTCAGTGGAAATTTCAAATTCTGATCTGACACAGACTGATTCATGTCCTACACAGTTCTTACAAGTTCATAGAAATTTCTGTTCAATTAGAACCAAGTATTTGAGTTGATGATTGTAATTTTTATACAATGTTGTAATTTGTGTTTCAACAATTTTTTGTTTAATGTTTTGTTTCCGTTACAATATTATACTTTAATGTATAATATTGTAAAGGAAACTAAACAGGAAACAAAACATCAATCAAAAAATTGCTCTCTTCTTTATTCGGGCTACTTAAATTTATTTTGGGCTACCAAAAACTGAAGAGTCCCTGCCCGAAGGGCAACCGGGGATTTTGAAATTTTGCTAGCCCTGAACCAGTTATGCATATATTTATTCATTCTTGCTCATATTCTTGTCTAATATATATGTATGTTTTATGCTTCTTTTTTTGTTAGGTTGTTGGCACCTACTCCTGCAGGAGGAAAACAAATTACTGGCCACTGGCCCTCTTCCACAACGTCCTTGATGTTTCACTTTACAATGCCTACGTCCTGTGGACATTAATCGAGTCATCCTGGCCGAAGCAGAAAGGACACAGACGGAGGGTCTTCATTGAAGAAGTGGGAGAAATGCTGGTGAACCCACACATAGCAAAGAGAGAGCGCCTTCCTCGCTCATCAGCCGCTGCAGCAGTAGTCACAGATCTGACTGCAGCGGCTTCATGGACCGCTCCCATCATTCAATTTAAGAGCAGGAGGCAGTGCGAACTTTGCAAAGAAAAAAGGAGAAGAGTTTTCAACACCTGCTGCAAATGTGAGAAGTATACATGCAAGGACCACAGTCTGTCCATTTGTAACGACTGTGCCGTCTGAGCAGGACTCTCACACCCAGACACATACTAGGGCAGGGATAGCTCAGTAGGTAGAGTGGTGGCCCCATGATTGGAAGGTCGAGGGTTCGACTCCACTGAACGGCTACCCTGAGGTACCCCTGAGCAAGGTACCGTCCCTACACACTGCTCCCCGGGCGCTGCATGGGTTAAATGCAAAGGAACTATTTCCCTATGGGGACTAACACGCACAATTTACTTTACTACTTCTCTCCCTGTCTGTCTCTCTCCCCATCCCCAACAACATAAATGTTCATGTTTATCTTTCTAAAATAAATGTTTTTCTAGTTCAAACTGAGCTTGTAATTTTATTTACGTTAGCAAGGTAATAAACATTTAGTGTGGAAAAAGTGAAAAACATCATATACCATTATAGGTTATGATTATTACATTTACTGTGCCCCTGCAAAAAAAATAATGATGAATCAAAATCAACCTTGGTGCCAATCTAAAGGCCTAATTATAATAGCAATGAAATCTTTCTTGAAATGTATTTTATGGAAAATATTTTAGTTTATTGGGTTTTTTTCCAGTTAAAAAACAGTGCAGCTATGTAAACATACTGGCCTTCAAAGGGTTAAACCCCCAAAATATAATTATACTTGATACGAATATCTTAGGCAGAAGTAGTTTTAAAAGACTGACTCATTTAAAGTGCAAAACAATATTAATATATAACAATATTATTGCACTTTTTGGGAAGCTGCCAGTTTTTGTCATTAGGAACAATTCAGGATATTTAAGGATCTCCTTTGGGTTAAAGGGGACATGCAATGCTACACATAACTGACATAGACGTAACACCGTGTGTGGAGCTGGATTTAAGAAATAAGTGCTTAAAGTTTTAAAAACATGTTTACTGCCATTTTCTGTCAGTGGCGACCGTGACATGTGGTTTTTGTGGCTTACTGACTAGTGATGGGAAGTTCAGGTCTTTTCAGAGAGTCAGCTCTTTTGGCTCCAAAATGGCTCCTAATTTATTATCATCCGTAGCCTCATATTTTAGCTTTACTAGGTTAATATGAATGCTTTGTGTTTTGATAAACCCTTTTGCATTTAGTGTTTTTTATGAGAAGTCTTATAATTGCCTAATTTTGTTTATTTGTTCTGTTACAAAAGCAGGCATTCTTACTTTTGTTTAGTATTTTAATCAAACTTTTAATTTCAGTTCAACAGACAAACAAAACACTGCAAACAAATCCACAGAACAGAAACAGAACCAAACTCAGCAGCCAGACAGTCTGTCCTCAGTGCAGGTCTACATTCAGAAAGATCAAATGCCTTAGCTGATTACTACTAGTAAAAATTACTTAACAGTTTGGACATTCAAACTTGTCAAATTTCTTTCAATTAAATCATGAGTAAAAACCAATCAACAGCGTAAGTTTGACAATAGCAGTGGCAGTGTTATTAAGAACTCTGTTAGTGGAGGTTTTGTTGAGGTGTGGATTCTGACTTCTTTTCCTCCACAGGACACAGTTCTGTAAAGGGAATAAAGATTCACAGACAAACAGGAATAGATCGTTCTGGAGAAGTGACATCAAATGCAAATCCTTAGGTCCTCCCCACCTCCAAGTGTCCTTTACCCTCCATTAAATGCTAAATATACAGATTACCTTTCTCTCCAAGGGGTCATGTTCTTACACAATAGATGGCAGTGGCTGTAAATTCTATTGTTTCTCATCCTGTCTTACTTTAACTACAATGGCACAGATTCTTGTGATGAGATGAACTTTGGAGTCATTAACATTGTGAAACATGCAAAGATAAGTTTGCTGTAGTCTTTCTTACTTCATGTTTATATATGTTTTTTTCTTTAACTTTCATCTTGTATTACCAGATACTGCTATAACATGGAAATCATCCAGCAACTAAACTGCAACCAACAGCAACCAGCAACTGCATGACAATCTTCTTGAGAAGCTTTGCAATCTTAGCTTGGATTGGGGACAAGCAGGGTCCAGAGTGGTATTTGAGAAAGCTGAAGTGCATTAAGAAATGTGGGAGTAAAACAAATCTTAGCTAGTCGGCCATTAATTCTGCTACCCAAAGAGCTCCATCTCCATTCACTGTGTTTTTCACTGCCTGTCCTTCAACATGATTCCCAAGATGTGTGACTGACCAGAGGGCCGACTGTAACTATCAGATTTGCATTGTGTTTGCAGTGGAGGTCGGTATAAGGATCAACATGCATTTGTGTGCACATTTCAAGTGAAAGATCAAATAATTGGGATGTTATATTTTTCATGTGCAAGCAATTTATTTGGTAAGTCTTTCACTAGCTGGGCCCACGTCCTCATTATAAGTTGGACAGCGTTTTAGTAGTGAATGCTTTGACATGAATTGAGCTGCGGTTTGGGGAAGGCCTCGAAGGGGACTGGCAATGGCTCCCGGGCCTGGCAGATCCCCATGTACTAAATAGGAGTGAAGAAGTTGAAGAATGGAGTAGAAGGAGAGAGTGAGGGTGGGACACGTAAACGAGAATGATCAGATTGCAGAACTAGGGGAACCTATATAGATGGCAGCCGGAAGGAGCGTGTTTGGAGGTGTGGTCCTCCTCCTGAAATTCTGATACATAATCTCCAATTCTCGCTGGCCGTGAACTCTAACTCTGGTTGGAGTTGTTGGAGTGCAGACTATTGTCATTAGCTACAATTAAAGGTGGTGGAGTTGGTCCCTCTGTCTGGTTGCTCCCTTGAAACCACCACAACTGCTTGGCAAGTACATGTTTTTGTATATAGCGCTTTTCTACTATACCTGAGCGCTCAAAGCACTTTATAGAACTTGTCTCATTTGCTTTCTTTCTGTTTTTTCTGTATAATTACTTTATAACACCAACGGATCCATCAGAGAGTTATCACCTTGTCCAAGGATGCAGACTGGAGCAGGCATGGCTCAAGCCACCATTCTTGTGATAAGTAGATAACCTGCTCTACTGCCTGAGCTAAACCAACCCATTGAACCTTAAGCCTATGTGCTAACTGGCTAGCATGTTATTTTCAGCTGCAAAACAATAAATCATCCATCAATTCACTTCCGCTTATCCTTATGAGGGTCACAGGGAGCCTATTCCAGCTGTCACAGAGGTGGGGTAGACCCTGGACAGATCACTAGCCTGAAGCAGGGCTAACGCTTAGAGAAAGACAACCATTTAGACCTATGGGCGATTTAGAATCACCAATTAACCTAACCCCAATGACAGCATGTCTTTGGACTGTTAGAGGAATCTGGAATTTGCTGCCCATCACAATAAATCAACAATAAATCTTTAGAATTATTTTATTTATTATCCTAATGCATGGACAGATTCTTATATATAATCTCTACTCAAGCACTATATACAATATCCCTCACTGGATGCATCCCTCATGTATTGGAGAGCATTTAGTTTCTTCACCAAGGATACATTGCATAGGCTACTGATTAGAGCAAAAAAAAAAAAACCCTCCCAACTATTAGATGACATGCTGTACTTCCTGAGTTACAGCTACCAAATAATCTAACAAAGCTTACATTGTATTGTGCCTTTTCTTTATAGACCTCCTTATGTTAAGTTTTACTTCCTCACACTCAACTGAGAAATTGTCCATGATGTATGAGATGATTTCTTTCAGCCAAAAAATGATTAGACCCCCATCTTCCAGCACCTCTGAAGCTTTATTGTACTCATGAACCGAAATGCTAAAACAAGTTCAGGGATAACCTGTTCTACAACACCATTTTCAGTGTGTGGTAACTGTCAGGTTTATATTATTAGGTTGTCATTTATGCTTAGAAATATTTACTCATATATGCTTAGAGTTTTATAATCAATTGCATATTGATAGAGGTTTGATCCTTAGCAGTCTGTAAAGACTCTGTGTGCCTTCCAGAGTGTTCTGGCAAACATACTCACATCCTGGGGTCACGAGAAGAGGTCGTACCTTCTTTTTTTGTTTCATGGTATAGCAAACACAAGTATATCTGTTTTAGTCTAACTGCCTTTTGTTTAGATGAACGGCTGGACTTCCAGACCAGCAGGATTAGGGAATTCATTTATGGGGTCACATCTTGACCACACAACACACACACACACACACACACACACACGGTACTCTTTGTCTACATGTAAACATGTATACCTATGTAAGACTCATATGTTCATTCATGTAACCTCAATAAAAGAGCAGTGTTACGAGGGCGCAGACGAGAGCAACTGAGGTAAAGCGAAGGAACGGCGCTCATCCAGTCCTCTCCCTCATGCATGAGTAACACAAAGAACTTTGACTACTTGTGTCTTGCTTTTGCTGTGTAGTAGAATTGTCTTGAACGTTCCAGCCAATAGGTTTATGCTACGAACCTATCAGTAACTTGCTCACTGGGCAATCTACTGCATTTAAGTTATGTAGCAGATTGATTTCATATTCTATTTCAATGTAGACGATATGTGGTGCTTACCATTGTTAGGGTTGTAGTTAAACTTGGGTGTCGTGGGAAACCTGAGGCATTCACCTTGTTTTCTGAAGGTCTCTAAATCAGAAGCTGTCACAGTCTTGTTCCTCGCTGCAGAGAACAACAGCAGGAAAAGCACCATTAGAATGTATTGTGCTCACACTAGAGTTCGAGGATGTTTGAATCCTAAAGCGTATTTTGTTTGTTTCGTGTGATCGGGCAGCTGCCTCCTTAAAGAACTACCTCCACTACTTAAAAGAGTTTACTCTATGTTGCACTTATTTGACAGCTTCAGTTAGCCTGCTGGTTACTTAAATGTTACAATATCTGTTACAATATAAACCTGCTACAATTAACACAGATGTGTTGTTTAACAATTTTATGAAATAACAACAAACAGAAGTCAGACATGTTAGCTAAATGTATTGGCCAGTACTCAGTCTGTATAGCACATGGAGGGCAGTCTGCACAGCCAGGTGTAAAAACAACCTTTTGTTTGTCCTTTTCTCACTCTTTTTTAAGTGCGTTGAGACAACTATTGTTGCAATTTGGCACTATATAAATAAAAGTGAATTGAATTTTGCTAAATAAAAAAAAAATGACAGGGAACTTTTTAAACCCAGAAATGGAATGTAATTGTGTTTTTGAAGTACTGTGACTGAGTATCGGGCACAAAGGGCGATGGTGACTTTTAGTTTTTATGTTTTTTTGTAACGGTATAAACAATGACAGGTGGTCGATTGGCCAATTGGTCATGATCGACTCTGGGCTGGAACAATTACAGCCGAGGAGGTCGGATACACTCTCCTCCTTGTTTGGGCAACGGCTCTGAAAGCAGTCTCATCACATTCAAACAGAAGAAAATGGTATTGAGGCGAAAAGGAACGCAGTTTGTCCCGTGCTTCAGCTAGAATAAAAAAACAGACACAAAACTGGAGTTGATCTGTGTCCTCCGCTGCACAGCTTCTTCTTCTCTCACTCTCTCCCCCTCCCTCTCCTGTTGCTACTTCAGTTATGAAACTGATCAATGATCAATGATCGGCTTTTCTGTCTCAGGTCCCGTCTCTCTTGTTTGTTTATCGCCCACTTTGCGCCAGAAAGAGGAAACCAGCGGATGTTGCGCTAAACATACATGCAGCATGTTAAAGCCTGATAAGTTGTTTATTTAATTTATTTATTAAATCATTTATTTAATTGATTTAATATTACTTTCTAGGATCTGCTGATGTTTGTTGGAGCCACAGCCGTAAAGCTGCTGGTCATGATGTCAGGTTGGTTATCTGGTGAGAGGGAAACATGAAGATGAAACCAGGAGATGTCCTTACTGGATCATCAGAGCTGAACAGGTGATGGAGAAACATGATAGGTGACATGAGTGAAGGGAAGTTATGAACTGTTTCTGAGAGACCAATAACACCAGCATCCTTTTTTTTAATGTAGCTGACAGCTGGTAACTGTGCAGGGGCGGGTCTAGCAAAGTTTTGCCAGGGGGCCAAGTAGAGCATTAACAGGGAGAGGAGGGGGGCACAAAGAAATACTTTTCTTTCTTATTCTCATTTAAAATGTCTGAATCTTACAACTGTGGGAGACAACGCCGCTCTCTCCGATCCTTTCGTGTTGGTAGAGATCATGCAGAGATGTTTCCAAGTTTCACACAATCCTTTTGTTACCCATTTTTCCTTACAGATACATCTGGAGATCAGCACACTGCAGTCCTTTGCAGTCCTATTCTAAAGGCTGATCTCAAGAATTCAACACAACAGCTACAGTTTTAGTCTCTGGTATCCTCCCCCTATAGTAAACACCCCCACAATGGAAAAACACTGGTACAGTAGCCAGGGGTGCTGACACCCTGACCCCCATCTCCTTTTAAGGTAGTGTCCTTTTGTTATTTGTCTGCCCCTCACCCTCAGTAACTCTTGCAGTAACTCTTGCTTCTGTCCTGGGGGTGGGGGTTAATTCTTCTCCTGCCCTGCACCCCAGTTCATTGTTCACATTCCAGGCCTTTTCTGTTTGTATTCTTACACACTAGCAAACTCCATATTATAATTTTGCAAGCCACCCTAAAATACAGTCTCTTCAGCAATCTATTATTCTCAAAACAACCAAAGTGGTCATCTGATGCAAAATGTATAGAAATCATACATATATACCAACAAGACAGTGTACATCACTGTCACAACAGCATTTGTTTTCATTCAAAGGTTTTATGTCTTTGTGGTTCTCTAGTCAAAATGCCCAGGACGATTTTTGTCCCAGTCCAGCCCTGATTGAATTCAAGCTACTTTGTATTCAGACATGGCTACAATTTAGATGGAAGACAATTATAGTCTAGTTGATGAATATTAAAATGATTAATCACTTGATCAGTTAACTTGTTGAAGAAAAATCCATTTGCGAAAATCCATACTGGGCTCTACAACTAGTTTCTCATTGGTTTGGGGATTTTTATATTCTTTTCTTACTTCTTCACAAATAGGAAAGTGAGATACTAAAAGAAATGATGAGTTGAATGCCAAAGTGGTCCACCCTTCCACCCTTATTTGAAATAGCCAAAGAATTGTCAGTTGACTACAACTCATTAATTACAGTTAAAATATACAATGAATAGTCCATCAAGTAAATATTTTACTGTTTTACTTGTCAGTTCTTTTAGTAAATGCTCCATCACTGCTCATACTTACCAAACAAGTAGAACAATTGGTGATTGGCTACTTTATCGTAGGTGTGCATGAGCAGACAGTCAGGGCAGGTCTGCAGGAACCTGTGATAGGAACTGGCAATTTTCACTGTGCAACAAAACACAAGCATTCATGATGGGAGGATAACAATTCTGATCAACTGAGCATGCAAATTGTACTGTGACAAACATCACACACCTGAGTGACAGATGTAACTGATGTGATTACATGTGTACATGCTGTATGTTGTTCACTGAAGCAACTTACTGTAGAACTCTAAGTCTTTGCCATCAACTAGGGACATGTTCTGAACATTCCTGAGGCAGCGATCCTCCCTAAAACAATGATCAAGCAGAATGGAAGTGGAAAATGGCAACATTAAAATTTCATCTGGATTGATAATGAGACACCAAAAGAAATATTGACTTGCACACCATGACGTTTTTCTCATCTGAATGCATTCTTGACCGACACTTTCAAACCTGATTTGACTTTAATAATAGAAGACTGAGTTCTAAACAGAGTAATCTGTGGCATTTTTTAATCAACACAAATGAGGGCGGCATGGTGGCTCAGTAATGACCACCGTTGCTGTTGCTGTTCCTGGGTTACCCCAGAGTGGACCTCTTTGTGTAGAGTTTGCTTACGTGGGTGTTCACTGGGAGTTCTGGTTTATTCTGCCACTGCTCTTACTATAGATACTCTTAATCTGAAGAGTTTCACTTTCTGATTAAACTAATATTTTGAAGAATATAAAAATTGCATGATGCAACCACACTAGTTTTTATATAAAGTTGCAATCAGTTCATTTCAGTATCAACCAGCTTTCTGCCAACAGTATAGCAAATTGGAAGTATTGGAATTTCAGGAGTGGGACCACACCTCCAAACATGCTCCTTCCGGTTCTGATCAATGTCCGGTCGTTAAGCGATGACGTGACGAATCCTACTTCCGGGCCTAAAGTAGTCTGCGTTTAATATGGCTTTTGTGTTGTTAACATGTTTCATGTTTTGTATTTTCTTCTATTTAATCTCAAAAAGCTCCTAAAACAGTCAGTGATCACCGTTGACCTCCCTCGGCTTTTATTACCTCTAATCATTTATTTAAGCTCAGTTTTTAAAACCTTAGGATGTAACTACAGCAGACTGAACGACCGGATATGTTCCCCCAGTTCACACCCTCCCTCGCCTTTTCAACTTCTTCTCTTCTATTTTGTACATCGGGAGCCGTCACCAGTCCCCTTCGAGGCCTCCCCCAAACCACAGCTCAATTAATGTCCAAGCCATTCACCTTTATCTACTGAAACACTATCAAACGTTAAATGAGGATGTGAAATTTGAGGTTAAAAAACCAGCAGACCTGTTGACGCAGCGCGAGGTAGGGAGTAACATGCTAGCCAGAATAAAACAGTGTAAATGCAGCTCTCTGAGTGAGAGTTGAGAAACAGGTGGAGAATAGGATATATCCAGAGAACAGCTTTGCTATCAAAAACTATTCCACCATTATCTCCGCCATTATGATTTGTAGAACAGCACAATACATCTCAGTTAATCTGATCACCTCTCAGATGAATGAGCTCCTCACCCTACAGTTAGGTCCATGATTGAAGGCTGCTTCTAACAGCTTGGACGAGTTTACGGACACTGTCACCTCCTATATCCACTTCTGTGAGGACAGCATTGTGCCATCACGCACCAGGGTGAGTTATAACAATGACAAACCCTGGTTTACTCCTAAACTCAAAAAGCTGTGGCTGGAAAAGAGAAAGGCGTTCAGAAGCGGAGACAGGGACTGCTACAGAGAGGCCAAGTACAGGTTCACTAAAGAAGTGGACGTTGCTAAACATCAGCACTCTGAGAAGATGCAGCAGCAGATCTCAGAGAATGACTCGGCCTCTGTGTGGAAAGGTTTTAGGAATATCACCAACTACAAGCCTAAAACCCCCCACTCCACTGATGACTTGCTCTTAGCCAACACCCTTTACGACTTCTACTGCCGTTTTGACGAGCCATCAGGCAGCCTTCACACCTCCAACGGCCCCAACAATAGAGACACTTTGGACACTCATTCCCCCACCTCTCCCCCCTCCATAGAGCCATCACCCCCATCAAACACTTCACCTACAACACCTCCCTCCAAACCCCACACCAAGGAGGATTTCACACCACCTCCTCCCACCACAACTCTTCATATTCATGAAGCAGATGTGAGGAAGCAGTTTAAGAGTCTGAATGCTCGGAAAGCTCCCGGCCCAGACGGTGTGTCTCCTGCCACCCTCAGACACTGTGCAAACGAGCTGGCCCCAGTGTTTTCTGGCATTTTCAACTCCTCACTGCAGGCATGTCATGTGCCTGCCTGCTTCAAGTCCTCTACCATAATCCCTGTCCCCAAGAAATCTAGGATCACTGGACTAAATGACTACAGACCCGTGGTTCTGACATCTGTGGTCATGAAGTCATTTGAGCGCCTGGTTCTCTCCTATCTCAAGACCCTCACGGCCCCCCTCCTGGACCCCCTGCAGTTTGCATACAGAGCCAACAGGTCTGTATCTCGGACGGGGATGAGTCTGCCTACAGGAGGGAGGTTGAACGTCTGGTGTCCTGGTGCAGCCACAACAACCTGGTGCTGAATGCCCAGAAGACAGTGGAGATTATTGTGGACGACATCAGGAAGCACACAGCCCCACTCCTTCCTGGACTCATTCCGCTTCCTGGGTACCACCATCACCCAGGACTTGAAGTGGGAGCCCACCATCACCTCCGTCATCAAGAAAGCCCAGCAGAGGATGTACTTCCTGAGGCAGCTGAAGAAATTCAACCTGCCAACACGGACGATGATGCAGTTCTACACTGCAATCATCGAGTCCATCCTCACCTCCTCCATCACCGTGTGGTACGCTGGAGCCACTATCAGGGACAAACAGAGACTGCAGCGTGTTGTGCGCTCTGCTGAGAAGGTGATTGGCTGCAGACTCCCATCTTTGCAGGACCTGTACACCTCCAGGACACTGGGGCGTGCAGCTCGGATCTCAGCTGACCCTTCTCACCCTGGACACAGTCTGTTTGACCTGCTCCCCTCAGGCAGGAGGCTCCGGTCCATTCGCACCAGAACCTCTCGCCATAAGAACAGTTTCTTCCCCTCTGCTGTTGGACACATGAACAATAAACGTATGACTGTTCCCACCACTAACACATGACCCTACGCTGTGTTCACTGCATCATTCCATGTTTGGCACTGATCACCACCTGCACTCATGCATATATCTTTCTACGTAGCACTTTTAATTCTTATTTTTATTTTTATGTCTATTTAAGCGTAATTTATGACAGTATTTATAACAGTATGTTTTAGAGATGGCACGATACCACTTTTTTATGTCCGATACCGATACCGATATCATAAATTTGGATATCTGCCGATACCGATATGAATCCGATATAGTTTTTTAATCAACAAAACTGTTTTTTAAATATCTTGCTGCATTTTGTATAAGTTCATACTCAAGTTTAAAACAACAACTACACTAAAGCTATTCTGTTATACCTGTATGCAAAAAAAAAAAATTTCATATTTCAGCAATACTGATCAATCTAATAAACTTAAACCTACACCATCCTCCCTATTCTGGTATTTTAAAGAGTACTTAGCATAAATATTAAGCAACCTAACTAATAGGGTTCCAACTCCCAGCAACAACAAAAATAAATAAATAAAAAATAGGGAACCACCCCTCACGCTCCACCTCATGATGCTTAATCGCCGTAATCAACCTTAATTTGATGCAGTGTGAAAAAAAATGCACAGAAATCAATTATTTTTCAAGAAATATTAAATAGATTCAACATCTTTCTTCAACAAAATTGCAGACTGCACAGATGGTACCTTCCCAAAGGAAAAAGTACTATAGCTTACTAGGGTATATATATTAGACTTAATAGTCACTATATACAGTAATGGACTTCTATTCATTTTACATCAAATTAAAACTTTGGGTGTCAGATAATTATTTATTAAAAGCTCGACATTTTAAATGAGAATAAGAAAGAAAAGTATGTCTTTGTGCCCCCTTTTCCCTGTTAATGCCCTATCGGCCCCCCTGGCTAAACTTTGCTAGATCCGCCCCTGCACAGTTACCAGCGTCAGCTACGTAGAAAAAGATCCTGGAGTAGAAAGTAATATTAAATAAATTCTAACAACAGCTGATCAAGCTTAAATGTGCTGCTGTTGTTCAGCCGCTGGTTTCCTCTTTCCGGTGCAAAGTGGGCCAAAAGCAAACAAGAGAGAAAAGCCGATCAGCTGATCGTTAAGCAGTTTCATGATTGAAGTAGCAGCAAGAAGAGGCAGTCGCTTGTTAAGCTTAACACAGGAATGATTTACAAACATTCAGAGATGGACTTACACACTTGCTTTACTTCTCTCGGGATAACTTTGTCGGAGATGAAATGCCGGGTTGCTAGCGAAGCTCCACATGCTATCCAGACCACCGACAGGTCCCGCATGCCACAGCCGCTCTATCACGTGATGCACACTGCTCCGACGTGCTAACGTTCTGAGGTGAGTTACGGCGTGTTGCAAGTTTTGTGAGGTGCTTTCGTGATATTTAATGGATCGGATTACATTTTTTATTTTTCTCCGATATCCGATCCAGTAATTTAGGTCAGTATCGGACCGATACCGATACGTAATATCGGATCGGTCCATCTCTAGTATGTTTGCACTGAAGCACCGCAGCAATTTCCTAATGTTGTAAACCTGCTCAACATTTGGCAATAAAACCCTTTCTGATTCTGATTCTGATTGGTTGGACAAAGACACAGTTTTCTTAGTTTTGCCTCTGTGCACACAGTGGGTTTTTAATTAAACAATCTACTGTTCAGCTACCTGCGTCTACTATGAGAACAGCTGTCTTACCTCAATTTTCTCCTGACTTGTGGTGGCTATGGTAGCTATGATGAAGCTATGCACAAACAACAACAACTCACCTGTGTATAACACATATCACCTACCTGCCTCATAACACCCTTAAAAAATCCCTCCAGAAATGTGACATTGATGAAAAACTCTGGGAATTCAGTTCTGAACAGAGGTTAGCGATTTACAAAGGAACAGATGTATGTAAATGAAAGACAAAGGCCAGAGCCAACATTGCAGAGAGTTGCTTGGAGCGTGGTTGCCTGTGTGCAGCAGACTTTGGCCTTAGATCCCACACCAGAGTACACAAATAAAAAGTGGTTGTTGTTTACTTTGACTAGTAAGTGATGAAGGTAGGGTTTAATTCTCTCTTAATAATATTAGAAGCATGGCTTACTTCATGACCAGATGGGGTGTGGAACTGCTGACAGGGTGGGAGCTAGGGTTTGAAGAAAGCTCAGGTCCCTGGGAATTGGTTGGGATGGAGGCATCCTCCATCTTTGGAACTCTAACGTCAAAATGTAAAGAATTAGCTCAATATGCAAAAAACATGTAATTTTAGTCTCTGTAAATTACAAATATAGGTAAGTTAAATGTATTGGTATTGGCACTGATATAAGAGATATATCACTTTTTTAACAGAAGCCCATGTAGGTTTGGATTTTCTTCTCCAGTGTCTCGTGTTTCCATTGAAACAGTGTCATCATCTAGTTGTCTGCCTCAAGCAGTTTTTGACTTATGGCCATTTGCTTTTGCCAGGATCACCACTGCTATCTGAATATTTACTGCCCCCCCTCCCCCTCCAGATTAGAGAACAGGGAAAAATACTTAAAAATACTTACTGTGGCTGAACAGACTGGTCCAGCTGTTGAACCACTCGGCCAGCTATCTCTGCCTGCAGGGTCCGACTGTCTGATGTTGTATTCAGCACCATCCATGTACTTTCCAGAAACCTCAAAGTGTCGCCCAAGCTACCGTTACCGGCAAGCCCCTGAATAAAGATCCACCTACCCAGGATCTATTCAGAGTGAAAGAACATACAGTTAGGTTCAGAAAGGTTTGAATATGGATACAATTTTTGGTATTTTACCTCTGTATGTCACTGCAACTGCTTTCTTAT
The DNA here is from genome assembly GCF_057381915.1 of Diplotaxodon limnothrissa. Taxonomy (NCBI): domain Eukaryota; kingdom Metazoa; phylum Chordata; class Actinopteri; order Cichliformes; family Cichlidae; genus Diplotaxodon; species Diplotaxodon limnothrissa. The sequence goes on along the minus strand of NC_140597.1, from coordinate 2,795,668 downwards.
GAAACTGCAAACAATAGCTGCTTTTAATGAACTTCAAAAATTAAAAAAGAGGAAAAGATATTGCATTAGCTGTTGTGAAATAACAGCCACTTTTCTACATTGTCTCACTTTTCGGGTCTCAAATGTATATAACATTACAATATCATCATGAATAAAATGCTGCCTGTCAGTATCTTGCAGACTGGAGCAGCCTGGGATCAAACCACCAACCTTCTGGTTAGTGGCTGACCTGCTCTGCCAACTGAGCTACCGCCACCCCAATCAGCCCACTACATGGCAAGGTGTGAAGAGCCAAAGCTGGGAAAACTGACAAAACAACTCTGGGCCTAATTGTCATATTGTGAGGGAGAAAGACAGCTGAGGTTAGAGGTCAAGGGACCTGTACCTGGTGAAGCTCGTTAGCTTGCAGAGGCTGGGTCAGCTGATTGCAGTCGTCTACTGTTGGTGCTGCTGCGCTGAAGGACAGCAGAGAGATGAGAGCAAAAGCCCGGTGTGTTGCAGGCATGGTGGATAGCTGTCAGCTGCTGTTTTCCCTCACATCTGAAATACCTGGCATTTAGAGGCTATTACAAAACCTACTATGTTGTGCTGTACTTTGCTCTGTATAGCAGCTAAAAACTCCACTGGATTGAAGAATTCTGGAAAGCTGAATTGTGCAAACATGGTGGAGGCACATAAGCAAACATGTCACTTATCAGCTGTTTGAGTAATGTCTGCATGTTGTTTTGCCAACATGTATTGGCCTGCAACAAACTGCCGAGCATAACTAAGTCCTCCCGGGTTTCCCTGCTACAGCTGTTTTCACATAGTGAGCTTGTGCTCATACTTCACATTCTTTTAAACATTTCAGCACAAAGTTGGGCATGCATAAACCGAAAATACATGCCTGTTCATAGTGAACGGAAGGCAGAAAACAGCTTTGGTGTGTACAAAGTTTATAGGTCTATAGAATTATTTTGGCATTTGAATTTTATTTATTCATTTATTTAGGACAGTGCATGTTAATGAACATAAATGTAAAAAAAGAATTACATGAATGTAAACATACCAGATTATAGCCAAGGGCTAATTTTCATCTGTTGTCCTTAAGCATAAAAATAGACATAATAATTCATAAAAATTCATCATTCATTCATAATAAAAACTCCGTCACCAAACTTACACATACACACCATTCTGTTCCCAAATAAAACATTAAAACTATGCAACTCATACATGATCACAAACTTGATTTGTCCATAACCAGTTTTTAACCTTTGCCTTAAACAAATTGAATGTCGAGCATTCTCTAATGGGTTGAGGAAGACTGTTCCACAGATGGCCACCCTGGACAGAAAGGACGTTCTGCCCAAATGCTGTCCGTCTGTGGGGTATAAACAAGTCTCCTCGGATTGTAGCTCGAGTGGTCCTGTCTGAGCTTTCTTTATGCCTAATGAACTGCTTTAGTGGTGGTGGAGCAAGGGAGTGTAAGACTTTATATATTAAACTCACTCTTTTAAGTTTCACTAAGTTATTGAAGTTCATATGAGAGATGATCATTGAGTAAAAATACGTTTTTGCTACATTCATATTTAAATTATTACGTATATGATTAAAATTTCGATTATTAAATTTAAGTACCTGGGACACTTTATGTGATAGTGTTGGGAAGCTGGGAAGAAGGCAAGAAAAGAACAGTTGCTTTGGACACAACCCTCCACACCTAGCCCTGGAAAAAGAGCCATGTGTCAGGTCAAACACAAATGCAAGAATAATCATGCCACTGTGCGATGTGTTCGCTGCTACAGATACACATGTGGTAAATGCAGACTACAGATACCATGGCAGTGCCAGGATTGTGAGTGATTGCTGAAAATGTTGAAGTGTACTCACTCACTTTTTATTATTATTTGTAAATATGTGTACAAATGGTTGGTTTTTTGTACTGTTTTTATCAATAAATCTCAGCAACAAAGGAAATACACCCATATGTGTTGATTTCTCCCTAAGATGGCAAACTGAAACACAAGTTTCCTTGTAGCTCAGGAAACTAACCACTCCAAGTGGCTCAGCATGGCCCCACCTTATTTACATAACAAAAGCAGCTGTTCACAGGTGATTAAGGATATTAGCTAAAAGCCTACCAGCCATTTGGCTGGAAGGCGGGTTTTAGAGGTAGAAAAGCCAAATGGCTGCTCTCTGAGATAAAGTGCTTGAGTAGAGATTATATATAAGAATCTGTCCATGCATTAGGATAATAAATATGTCACGGCTGCCGAGGCGAGCCGTGTGGAGTTGGAAAAAGGACCCAAGAGCAAGCAGTGTATGAAAAGATTAGTGGAGTTTATTTACAAGGTGTCAGTGGCAGGAACAGAAAACGAATAATGAGACAAACTAACGGAAACCTAAACTGGGAAAACTAAAGAGCAACTAGAAATCCACAGGACACGGGGAGAAAGGCAGAGAGACGCAGACTGACGGAGGATACAAAAACGCAGAGAGACACAGATGAATGCAGAAAAGCGCGGACTTACATGGAGTAATACAGACGAACCGGCAACAGGCAGGAGAACACACAGGGCTTAAATACACACACCAGTAATCAGGGGATAAGAGACAGGAGGGCAACACAGCTGGGAGGAATCAGAGCTGACGGGACAGGGGAAATGTAAACTGAACACACTCACATCAGACATGAACCTTCAGAATAAAACTGGTTCTCTGTCTGTTAATTTCCTGACAGGACACTGAACTTGACAGGCAGACTCATGAGCAGACACAAAAACACCATGGACAGACAGAGGGAACACAGAGAAGTGGGAGCAGGCAGGCAAAGAACAGAAACCTAACAAATGGCAAAATAACAACAGAATACACACTCGGAATGAACAAAAGCATAAGGAAACACAAAACACTGAGTCCTCAGACTCAGGACCATGACAGTACCCCCACCCCCCCTCAAGGGCTGGCACCAGACAGCCCAACAGAAACACAAAAACGGACCAAAACCAAAAAAAAACCCCCCACGAACCAAAAAACAGAAAACGACCCGACCAGGGCGGGCGGTGGGGGTCCAGGACGGAGGGACACAGTCCGAAAAGGCCCAGACGGACAAGGTCAGGGGGCCGACCCGGAGGCCAAAACAGTTCAGTTCCGGGGGCCGACCGTGTGAAAGGCAGCGGCAGTGGGGCAGGTCCGGAGGCCGGCCACGCAGTAGGCAGTGGTGTGGAAACAGCTCTGGGGGCCGACCGTGCGGACGGCAACAGCGGCGTGGAAACAGCTCTGGGGGCCGACCGTGCGGACGGCAACAGCGGCGTGGAAACAGCTCTGGGGGCCGACCGTGCGGACGGCAACAGCGGCGTGGAAACAAGTCCAGAGGCCGGCCACGTGGAAGGTAGTGGCGGCGTTCAGGAGGGCGTTCAGGAGGGCGTCCACGGTGGCGGAGATGCCCAACAAGCGGCCTGGCAGATGACCGACGATGTGGAGGTGGTAGTAGGGGACCTGAAGGCTGCGTGGCCCCTGCAGCCCCAGGCGAAGCGGAGGCTGGACCAGACGAAGATGCAGAGGCTGGACCAGACGAAGATGCAGAGGCTGGACCAGACGAAGATGCAGAGGCTGGACCAGACGAAGATGCAGAGGCTGGACCAGGCGACGAGGATGAAGCCAAAGCAGATGCTGAAACCGGACCAGGCGAGGCCGAAGACTCTGAGGCCGCAGCAGGCGAGGGTGATGAGACTGCAGCTGGTGATGAGACTGCAGCTGGTGGCTGGACGGGCTCCTCGGGCCCCCCCAGCTGACGAGGCAGATGGCTGGACGGGCTCCTCGGGCCCCCCAGCAAAAACAGTCTCAGAACCAGTGGGCACTGGAGCCCCTGGCACACACAGAACAGAACCAGCAGGTGCGGAGACCTCTGGCAGGAACACAACAGAACCAGCAGGTGCGGAGACCTCTGGCAGGAAGGCAACAGAACCAGCAGGCACACGGGCCTCTGGCAGGAAGGCAACAGAACCAGCAGGCACACGGGCCTCTGGCAGGAAGGCAACAGAACCAGCAGGCACACGGGCCTCTGGCAGGAAGGCAACAGAACCAGCAGGCACACGGGCCTCTGGCAGGGACAGAACAGGACCAGCAGGTGCGGAGACCTCTGGCAGAGACAGAACAGGACCAGCAGGTGCGGAGACCTCTGGCAGAGACAGAACAGAACCAGCAGGCGCGGGGACCTCTGGCAGAAACAGAACAGAACCAGCAGGCACAGTGGCCCCTGGCAAACACATAGCAGACTTCAGCTGCCCAGAGCGTTGACTCTGCTCAGGCAGTGACAGCTGGGTGCAGTCCTCAGCTGGCTTCTTGACCTCCAGGGATCCAGAGTCAGCTGGGGGCTGAACCCCGGCCTCTGGGGAGGCCCTGGAGTGTGTCGCAGTCTCAGAACTGGTCAGCTTTTGAGGACTGTTGACAGTATTGTTAGATTTGTCTCTCTGCTTGGAGTGGATGGGCGAGGAGCAGTGTCTTTCGGGTAGAATTGACTTGTATGGTTTTACAGGTGGAACAACTGACACAGGATGCAGGGCTGGTGGCTGCTGAACAGGAGGCTGAACTGAGGGTGACTGACATAGTGGTTGTGATGACAACGGTGGTGGAATTAGAGACTGAGCTTGAGGCCGCGCGGCTAACTGAGCTTGAGGCCGCGCGGCTAACTGAGCTTGAGGCCGCGCGGCTAACTGAGCTTGAGGCCGCGCGGCTAACTGAGCTTGAGGCCGCGCGGCTAACTGAGCTTGAGGCCGCGCGGCTAACTGAGCTTGAGGCCGCGCGGCTAACTGAGCTTGAGGCCGCGCGGCTAACTGAGCTTGAGGCCGCGCGGCTAACTGAGCTTGAGGCCGCGCGGCTAACTGAGCTTGAGGCCGCGGTTCAAATGAATAAACAGTCCTAGTATTATCAGAGCTGGTGTTAATGGTCTCTGGGTTATATGTCACAGTTTTAGCAGACCCTGGGTTGGCTGACACGGGTTTAACAGTTTCAGAAGAACAACAGCCCTTTGCTTTCACTGAAGTCTTAAAAATGCCAACCTGGGAGAGATCGGTTACCACGAAGGTAGGTAGGCTTAGCGAATTAGCTCCCACTGACACACCCCGAACAATCCCGGAAGAAAAAGTCTTAAGGTCCGAATTGGAACTGTTATCCTTCCTACTCACCTCAGTCGGCCGCTCTGATATCCTGGGGTCCGACTGTGGCGAGGGGCGTCGACGGCGTGAGTGCTGATCCCCATTTGAAGGCTGGACCGACGGGCCGGGCAGGACACTCTCCGTCGGGTCGGGGAGTGAAGCATGAGTTGCAGGGTGGGTGGTAGCAAGGGGGAGAAGATGAAGCTCGTTCAGAACAAAATTCTGTGTGAGCGGGTGAAGTGAGCTGAGCAACCAGGGGAGACCAGAAAGTAAGCGCTGTAGCCGAACAGCTATGCTTTGGCGGAATTCTCTCCCCTCATGCTCCAGCCATAGGTTAATTAATTTGTCCACTGAGTACATAATGTCCTCCCGGAGCTCCTCGGGCGGGTTGACTGCTGCTGGGTCCATAGTGGCTGGTTCGTACTGTCACGGCTGCCGAGGCGAGCCGTGTGGAGTTGGAAAAAGGACCCAAGAGCAAGCAGCGTATGAAAAGATTAGTGGAGTTTATTTACAAGGTGTCAGTGGCAGGAACAGAAAACGAATAATGAGACAAACTAACGGAAACCTAAACTGGGAAAACTAAAGAGCAACTAGAAATCCACAGGACACGGGGAGAAAGGCAGAGAGACGCAGACTGACGGAGGATACAAAAACGCAGAGAGACACAGCTGAATGCAGAAAAGCGCGGACTTACATGGAGTAATACAGACAAACCGGCAACAGGCAGGAGAACACACAGGGCTTAAATACACACACCAGTAATCAGGGGATAAGAGACAGGAGGGCAACACAGCTGGGAGGAATCAGAGCTGACGGGACAGGGGAAATGTAAACTGAACACACTCACATCAGACATGAACCTTCAGAATAAAACAGGAAATTAACAGACAGAGAACCAGACAGGACACTGAACTTGACAGGCAGACTCATGAGCAGACACAAAAACACCATGGACAGACAGAGGGAACACAGAGAAGTGGGAGCAGGCAGGCAAAGAACAGAAACCTAACAAATGGCAAAATAACAACAGAATACACACTCGGAATGAACAAAAGCATAAGGAAACACAAAACACTGAGTCCTCAGACTCAGGACCATGACAAAATAAAATAATTCTAAAGATTTATTGTTGATTTAAGATAAGATAAGATAAGATAAGATAACCTTTATTAGTCCCACACGTGGGAAATTTGTTTTGTCACAGCAGGAAGTGGACAGTGCAAAAGTTATGAGGCAAAAATTAGAATACAATAAGAATAAATACAGTACACAGCTGTACAGAATAGAATAAAATAATATACTATATACAGTAGAATAAAATAAAATAAATATACAATAAGATAAAAATAGAATACAAATACAAATGCTATATACAACTGAGTAAAAATACAACGATGACAGAAAGGATTATTGCACTTAGTATTATTGCATATGTATGGATGTGTGTGCTTGATCAGTTAAAGTCTTTATTATGGAGTCTGACAGCAGTGGGGAGGAAAGACCTGCGAAATCTCTCCGTCCCACACCGTGGGTGCCGCAGTCTCCCACTGAAGGAGCTGCTCAGTGCTGTCACAGTCTGCTGCATGGGGTGGGAGATGTTGTCCATCAGGGATGACAGCTTAGCCGCCGTTCTCCTGTCACTCACCACCTCCACTGGGTCCAGAGGGCATCCCAGAACAGAGCTCGCCCTTCGGATCACCCTGTTCAGTCTCTTCCTGTCCCCAGCAGAGATGCTGCCGCCTCAGCAGACCACACCATAAAAGATAGCAGAAGCCACCACAGAGTCATAGAAGGTCTTCAGGAGTGGGCCCTCCACCCCAAATGACCTGAGTCTCTGCAGCAGGTACAGCCTGCTCAGCCCTTTCCTGTAGAGGGCGTCTGAGTTATGAGTCCAGTCCAGTCTATTGTTCAGATGAACACCAAGGTACCTGTAGCTGTCCACAGCCTCAATGTCCATACCCTGGATGTTCAGTGGTTGCAGTGGAGAATGCTTGTGCCTGCGGAAGTCTACCACCAGTTCCTTGGTTTTACTGGCGTTGATCTGGAGGTAGTTCAGCTGGCACCAGTCCACAAAGTCTTGGGTCAGACCTCTGTACTCCTTGTCGTCCCCATCAGTGATGAGGCCAACTATTGCAGAGTCATCAGAGAACTTCTGCAGGAAGCACTGGGTGGAATTGTGGGAGAAGTCTGCAGTGTAGATGGTGAAGAGGAACGGAGCCAGAACCGTTCCCTGTGGGGCCCCCGTACTGCAGACGACCCTGTCCGACACACAGCCCTGAGTCCTCACATACTGTGGTCGGTCGGTGAGGTAGTCCAGGATCCAGGTAGTGAGGTGATGAGGTGATGGTAGTGAGGTGATGGTCCACTCCAGAGTTCACCAGCTTGTCCTTTAGAACCGAGGGAAGAATGGTGTTGAAGGCACTGGAGAAATCAAAGAACATGATTCTCACAGTGCTTCCAGCGGTCTCCAGGTGAGCGAGGGAACGATGTAGGAGGTGAATGATGGCATCATCCGCTCCATTGCCAGGCTGGTAGGCAAACTGAAGTGGGTCCAGTGATGAGCTTGTTAGGCGCCGAAGCTGAGCCAGGACCAACCGCTCCAGGGTCTTCATCAGGTGGGATGTCAGAGCCACCGGCCTGTAGCTGTTGAGGTCCTTGGGGCGTGAAGTCTTTGGCACTGGTACAACACAGGAGGTTGTGGGACTCTTCCCAACCTCAGGCTCAGGTTGAAGAGGTGCTCCATCACCCCACACAGTTGGTCTGCGCAGGACCTGACGACCCTCGAGCTGATGCCATCTGGACCCGCTGCCTTCTTGCCATTAATCCTCCTCAGTTCCCTCCTAACCTGGGTGGTTGAGAGAGACAGGCTGGAGCCTTGTGTTGAGTGTGTATTGGATGCTGTTGTTGGGGGTGGGGGGGAGTGAGCAGGGTGAATAGAGGAGGTGTGAAGTGTCAGAGGTGGAACAGCAGCAGTGGGGGTGGATGAGTCTGCAGCCGATGTTGCAGACTGCCTCAAACAGAGTCAAATCTGTTGAAGAAATGATTCAGTTCATTTGCCCATCTCACATCCCTCCCAGGCAGAGAGTTCTGCTGTTTGTGGCCCGAGATGGTTCTGAGGCCTCTCCAGACTTCACCAACGTTGTTTTGTTGAAGCTGGTTCTCCATCTTTATTGTGATGGGCAGCAGATTCCAGATTCCTCTAACAGTCCAAAGACATGCTGTCATTGGGGTTAGGTTAATTGGTGATTCTAAATTGCCCATAGGTCTAAATGGTTGTCTTTCTCTAAGCGTTAGCCCTGCTTCAGGCTAGTGATCTGTCCAGGGTCTACCCCACCTCTGTGACAGCTGGAATAGGCTCCCTGTGACCCTCATAAGGATAAGCGGAAGTGAATCGATGGATGATTTATTGTTTTGCAGCTGAAAATAACACGCTAGCCAGTTAGCACATAGGCTTAAGGTTCAATGGGTTGGTTTAGCTCAGGCAGTAGAGCAGGTTATCTACTTATCACAAGGATGGTGGCTTGAGCCATGCCTGCTCCAGTCTGCATCCTTGGACAAGGTGATAACTCTCTGATGGATCCGTTGGTGTTATAAAGTAATTATACAGAAAAAACAGAAAGAAAGCAAATGAGACAAGTTCTATAAAGTGCTTTGAGCGCTCAGGTATAGTAGAAAAGCGCTATATACAAAAACATGTACTTGCCAAGCAGTTGTGGTGGTTTCAAGGGAGCAACCAGACAGAGGGACCAACTCCACCACCTTTAATTGTAGCTAATGACAATAGTCTGCACTCCAACAACTCCAACCAGAGTTAGAGTTCACGGCCAGCGAGAATTGGAGATTATGTATCAGAATTTCAGGAGGAGGACCACACCTCCAAACACGCTCCTTCCGGCTGCCATCTATATAGGTTCCCCTAGTTCTGCAATCTGATCATTCTCGTTTACGTGTCCCACCCTCACTCTCTCCTTCTACTCCATTCTTCAACTTCTTCACTCCTATTTAGTACATGGGGATCTGCCAGGCCCGGGAGCCATTGCCAGTCCCCTTCGAGGCCTTCCCCAAACCGCAGCTCAATTCATGTCAAAGCATTCACTACTAAAACGCTGTCCAACTTATAATGAGGACGTGGGCCCAGCTAGTGAAAGACTTACCAAATAAATTGCTTGCACATGAAAAACATAACATCCCAATTATTTGATCTTTCACTTGAAATGTGCACACAAATGCATGTTGATCCTTATACCGACCTCCACTGCAAACACAATGCAAATCTGATAGTTACAGTGAGTCACTGTAACATCCAGTCGGCCCTCTGGTCAGTCACACATCTTGGGAATCATGTTGAAGGACAGGCAGTGAAAAACACAGTGAATGGAGATGGAGCTCTTTGGGTAGCAGAATTAATGGCCGACTAGCTAAGATTTGTTTTACTCCCACATTTCTTAATGCACTTCAGCTTTCTCAAATACCACTCTGGACCCTGCTTGTCCCCAATCCAAGCTAAGATTGCAAAGCTTCTCAAGAAGATTGTCATGCAGTTGCTGGTTGCTGTTGGTTGCAGTTTAGTTGCTGGATGATTTCCATGTTATAGCAGTATCTGGTAATACAAGATGAAAGTTAAAGAAAAAACATATATAAACATGAAGTAAGAAAGACTACAGCAAACTTATCTTTGCATGTTTCACAATGTTAATGACTCCAAAGTTCATCTCATCACAAGAATCTGTGCCATTGTAGTTAAAGTAAGACAGGATGAGAAACAATAGAATTTACAGCCACTGCCATCTATTGTGTAAGAACATGACCCCTTGGAGAGAAAGGTAATCTGTATATTTAGCATTTAATGGAGGGTAAAGGACACTTGGAGGTGGGGAGGACCTAAGGATTTGCATTTGATGTCACTTCTCCAGAACGATCTATTCCTGTTTGTCTGTGAATCTTTATTCCCTTTACAGAACTGTGTCCTGTGGAGGAAAAGAAGTCAGAATCCACACCTCAACAAAACCTCCACTAACAGAGTTCTTAATAACACTGCCACTGCTATTGTCAAACTTACGCTGTTGATTGGTTTTTACTCATGATTTAGTTGAAAGAAATTTGACAAGTTTGAATGTCCAAACTGTTACGTAATAAGTAATTTTTGGTTCAGGTTTTGACTCGCCTACTAGACTCTATGTGACTCCTGATAGCTTAGCCAACATGAATGGGACAGGAAAGTTATGTTTACGTATCTTCAGTGTCATATCCATCCATCAACCCATCCGAAGCTTGGATGGTCAGCTTGATATCTAAAAAAACTGAGTTAATTATAAACAACAACAAAAAGGCATTTAATACTATTTTAACCCAAATTGACACCATTAATGAACTGCATAAACCACTTTGAGGGAGGAATGGTTTGCACACTTGATCAATACTCACCCATTGGCTGTGAGCCAGAGAGGTATCTTCCTGAGAAATTGATCAAGTGATTGTATGACTTGCTACAGTTATATAGCAGCAACCTGAAGATCAAGCTGAAAGCATACGCTGCTTTACTGTCCATCTAGACTGTAATGGGTTATTTTCTCATACATCACAAAATAACCATGATGTATACTGTCTTCACTAATACCTGAAACCAGAAAATCAAATAACAAACTCTAAATAAATGATAAAATTTGAAAAGTTTCTGACATCAGTGGTCATGGAAACCAAAGGCAAGACAACTGGCCTTTTTTTTGGAACCACAGCAGTTGCACCACATTGGTCATTACAAATACTTCCAGTTTATACAGGGCATGAGTTGTTCCTGATATGTTAACCATGTGTTTGGGCAAAATAATTTGAGACAAGAATCTGTCAGAACTTTTGTAATTATATTTCTCTGTTATTGTGTTTTGTTTCACCAGTGCATGTGTGTGATTTATTTCCCCCCTGTGCATTTCCAAACCGATGATTAAAGTGGCCGGTATTGTCAACTAACTCTTCTGGCTCTCTTGCTTCTCCGTAGCGTGTTTGGCATTTTTTTTAACCTTTCGTTCTAAAAAATATCAAGAGCTAATAGAAATCAGATGAGTAAACAGCAGAGAGCAATCAGGAAATCAGGATGGAAAGTAAAACTTAGGACTGATACAAACATTAACACTGAAACATAAAGAACGATGAAGGAACAGCCTACAGGAACCATCAGCACCGGCTCCCCTCAGGGCTGTGTTCTTTCTCCTCTGCTCTTCTCCCTGTACACCAACTGCTGCACCTCCACCCACCAGTCTGTCAAGCTAATCAAGTTTGCAGATGACACCACCGTTATTGGGCTCATCACGGACGGAGATGAGTCTGCCTACAGGAGGGAGGTTGAACGTCTGGTATCTTGGTGCAGCCACAACAACCTGGTGCTGAATGCCCAGAAGACAGTGGAGATTATTGTGGACTTCAGGAAGCACACAGCCCCACTCCCCCCCATCATCCTGACTGACACCCCCATCACGTCTGTGGACTCATTCCGCTTCCTGGGTACCACCATCACCCAGGACCTGAAGTGGAAGCCCACCATCACCTCCGTCATCAAGAAAGCCCAGCAGAGGATGTACTTCAGAATCAGAATCAGAATCAGAATCAGAATACTTTATTGATCCCTGGGGGAAATTATTTTTTGTTACAGTGCTCCATTTTAAACCAACATTAAGACAAGACAGACAATACACTAACTAAGAATAGTACAATATATACATATATATACATACATACATACATAAGTCACTTATAAATAAATATTTGGAAAAGAAACATGTGTAGCTGTAGCAGCAAACAGTGTGTTAAGTGGATGCGTTGTACAGGGAGATGGCCACAGGCAGGAATGATTTCCTGTGTCGTTCAGTGGTGCTTTTCGGTAATCTCAGTCTCTCACTGAACGAGCTCCTGTGACTGACCAACATGTCATGGAGTGGGTGGGAGGTGTTATCCAACATTGTCTTTATCTTGGACAGCATCCGCCTCTCCGACACCACCTTGAGGGAGTCCAGCTCCATCCCCACAACATTGCTGGCCTTACGGATCAGTTTATTAAGTCTGTTGGCATCTGCGACCCTCAGCCTGCTCCCCCAGCATGCAACAGCATAGAGGATCGCACTGGCCACCACAGACTCATAGAAAATCCTCAGCATTTTCTGGCAGATGTTGAAGGACCTCAGTCACCTCAAAAAATAGAGACGACTCTGGCCCTTCCTGTAAAGTGCTGTGGTGTTTTTAGCCCAGTCCAGTTTATTGTCAATGTGTACTCCAAGGTATTTATAGTCCTCCACAATGTCAACACTGACCCCCTGGATTGAAACAGGGGTCAAGTGTTTCCTGGTCTTCCTGAAGTCCACGATCAGTTCCTTGGTCTTTGCCACGTTGAGCTGCAGATGATTCTGCTCACACCACGTGACAAAGGAGTCGACCACAGCCCGGTACTCTGTCTCATCATCCCTGCTGATGCATCCAACCACCGCAGAGTCATCAGAAAACTTCTGAAGATGGCAGGTCTCTGTGCAGTGGCTGAAGTCTGTGGTGTAGAGGGTGAAGAGGAAGGGGGAGAGGACAGTCCCCTGTGGTGCCCCTGTGTTGCTAATCACCTTGTCAGACACACACTGTGGGAGACGTACATATTGTGGTCTTCCTGTCAGGTAATCAACAATCCAGGACACCAGAGACTTCCTGAGGCAGCTGAAGAAATTCAACCTGCCAACACGGACGATGATGCAGTTCTACACTGCAATCATCGAGTCCATCCTCACCTCCTCCATCACCGTGTGGTACGCTGGAGCCACTATCAGGGACAAATAGAGACTGCAGCGTGTTGTGCGCTCTGCTGAGAAGGTGATTGGCTGCAGACTCCCATCTCTGCAGGACCTGTACACCTCCAGGACATTGCGGCGTGCAGCTCGGATCTCAGCTGACCCTTCTCACCCTGGACACAGTCTGTTTGACCTGCTCCCCTCAGGCAGGAGGCTTCGGTCCATTCGCACCAGAACCTCTCGCCATAAGAACAGTTTCTTCCCCTCTGCTGTTGGACACATGAACAATAACCATATGACTGTTCCCGCCACTAACACATGACCCTACGCTGTGTTCACTGCATCATTCCATGTTTGGCACTGATCACCACCTGCACTCATGCATATATCTTTCTACGTAGCACTTTTAATTCTTATTCTTACTTTTATTTTTTCATGTCTATTTAAGCGCAATTTATGACAGTATGTTTGCACTGAAGCACCGCAGCAATTTCCTAATGTTGTAAACCTGCTCAACATTTGGCAATAAAACCCTTTCTGATTCTGATTCTAAATGACGCTCCGCAACGTGGTGACGTCATTCGGGGCGACTGGAATCGATAAGGGAATCGTTTGCAAAAATGGCAAAAGATTCCAAGGAATTGAAACAGTGGGAACCGGTTCTCAACAAGAACCGGGTTTCGATACCCATCCCTACTGCCAGTATTAACCTGCAGGGCTGGACTGGGACAGAAAATTGGGCATTTTGACTAGAGACCGGCCCACCAGGTATTAAAGCCATAAAGACTTTGAATGAAAACATGCTGTTGTGACAGTGATGTACAGTCTTGTTGGTATATGTATGATTTCTATACATTTTATGTCAGATAAAAACTTTGGTTGTAAGATTTAGATAATTATTTAATAAAAGCGAGACATTTTGAATGAGAATAAGAAAGAAAAGTATTTCTTTGTGCCCCCCTCTCCCTGTTAATGCCCTACCTGCCCCCCTGGCAACACTTTGCTAGATCCACCCCTGCACAGTTACCAGCTGTCAGCTACGTAGAAAAGGATCCTGGTGTTATTTGTCTCTCAGAAACAGTTCATAACTTCATAACTTCAACTCATTCATGTCACCTAAAAGGTAAACCTGTTTCTCCATCACATGTTCAGCTCTGATGATTCAGTAAGGACATCTCCTGGTTTCATCCTCATGTTTCCCTCTGACCAGATATCCAAACCATATCATGACCAGCAGGTTTACAGCTGTGGCTCCAGCAAACATCAGCTGATACTAGAAATTAATATTAAATAAATTCTAACAACAGCTGATCAAGCTTAAACGTGCTGCTGTTGTTTAGCGCGACATCCGCTGGTTTCCTCTTTCTGGCGCAAAGTGGGCGATAAACAAACAAGAGAGAAAAGCCGATCAGCTGATCACTGATCAGTTTCATGATTGAAGTAGCAACAGGAGAGGAGAGAATGAGAGAAGAAGAGGCAGCTGTGCAGCGTAACGACAGAATAACTCCAGCTTTGTGTCTTTTTTTCATTATAGCGAAAGTCCGGGACAAACTGCGTCTCTTCTCAGCTCAATACGAAACGTGTAATATTTTCTCTGAATGAGGGACCATTCCATTTTTTTAAGGAGCCGTTGGCAACTCTACTAACCTTATGAATAAAATAAAGTTCACTATCAGTAACATGTTTTGCCTTTGGGGTGGCACCTGGGGTGGCCAGTCTGGTTGGGGGGGTGGCCTGTGCCCCCCCAGGCCACCCCGCTGGACACGCCACTGATCAGGGATAGGCACGATTGTGGCACTGATTCAGTCTTTAGCACTACGGTTACCCCGGTGTGTCGGCCAGAACACCACCTAAGGCCAAAATGTCCCAGAGTATGGAAAAAGGAGCTTGAGGTTCGGTTTGAGGCACTTTATTGTCACAACTCAGTTCCTGTGGCTGTAAAAACAGTTGCGTGTGTGTGGTTTTTCTACAAAGGAAATACACAATACAAATAAATGATAAATAAGATGAATAGATAAGTGACATATTCAGATATAGACATAATACAATATAGTATAACCATACAAAGATCAGAGCAATGTAGCAAAACTTCTACCTAAACTGTGCAAGTGAACGGCATTGCTGCGAGGTTAAGTTATCGACAGTACTCCCGATAGTTGCATAAAATAAAAGCTTCCCTATTATAACTCCGCCATAATGCTCTTATTGTGAAGAGCAAGCGGGAACGCGATACTTCCGGTCGAACTACGATCGTCATTTAACGATCCTCATAACAAATTGTCCGCTACAAACTCCGTATTATAAAGCAAACAATCACAAGCACCAGATACAACATACAGAGAGGCTCTGATAATACAGAAATGACATACGAGCGACCGTACATGTGTCAACTAGAGCTAAACCAGGATAAGCTAAAGCATAAATTAGCATATGAAATGAAGGTGAACTCACGCGTTGCATCCTATACCGCTCCAACTACGAACTACATTAGCTTCTAAATGGTAAACATAGTACAGTATCAGCATAAACAAAGGCAAAATGCAACACAGGTTAATACTCGTGTGTGATAATATTAAAATACAGAAAAAAATTAAAAGTAATGTAAAATTAAACATCATGGCTCTCGTCACTGAGTATTTAAGTCAGTGCCTTATATAATATCAAAATATGCAATTGAAAATTAATTTTTACACATTTGTTAAGTGAGGCTTGTGGCCATCATCAGGGTCATCTGACCATCATGACCCTGATGAAGGCCACAAGCTGAAACACATCGGTCAATTATTAAAGTTGTTCATCTTCCCTCAAGTGTTGCTGGAGTTCCTGCTTTGTGAATTATTTCATCCTCTCCATGCACCTTGGAAGCACGTGAAGTTGTGCCAGAAATATCTTTTTGCTGCGATAACAGATATTGTTTCCAGGTGGAGGAGATGACCATGGGACAAAGAAATGCTCTGTCTTATGCAGGTGCTCTTTGAGATTTTTGGATGAAAATACATGGGCTTGGGGTAATGGTGAGGATCGGTTTAGAGAGTTTATGAACTCTCATGATGTTTCGATTAAGCTGAAATCTGAAACTAGACATTTGGAGGTCATTTATTTGGATACCACAGTGTTTTTGAAAAGGGATCAGAAGGCAAAATGATGTTAACAAAAGTTTAAGCCAGTCTGATGTCTGATTGCACGGATCGAGCTATCATTTGGCCCATACTTTTTGAAATGTGTAATCATTGTTGTGGACCTGGAGACCAATCTGGGCTGGTCCACAGGGCAGCAGATGTTGTGGGAGAATTTGGATCGGAAAGCTTGGCACATATGAACACAATGGTTTGAACAGATTGTGTAACGGTTGATTGTTCTTAAATTGATAGGTATATCTTAATATACCTATCGATTTAAAGTAAATGTTAATATGATGATATATTAATATATTAATATATGAAAATGTGTGTGTGCTGAATTTGCTTATATAAAGGAAAGAATTTAATTTAAAAATGCAAAACATCCAACACCTAAAACAAAACATCTGTTATAAATAAATGCACCTTGAGAATGATTCTTAAATTTGCATTATTTTATAGTTATTATGATTTCAGATTTAAGCAAGTTTATTTTGTTTTTTTAATATAATTTCAGCTTCATTGTCAAAGTTTTAGATCTTTTTTTTTTTATTGATTGGTTTGGTGGGAGATGTTTATGAAAAAGGAATAGAACACAATTTTCCCCCTTAGTCCTGGGAAAGTGCACCTGAATTCATTCGAAATAAACTAAATAACACTTTCTAACATACCTAACCCTAACCCTTCCCCCTCCCCTAATCCCTGAAACCCTGACCTCAGGGTAAAAGGAGAGATCAAAGGGGATCAGGTGACTAAGTCAGGTGACTTCTTGCCGACACCAGGTGGGAAATAGAGGTGCAAAAGATGGGAGCAGGAATGGCCTGTGCATTGCATCCCTGTCGTCTTCTTCCATTCCTCCAGGAGATGGCAGTAAAAGCCTGCATATGATGAATGATGCTGTAGTGCCAGGGCTGCTGTTGTTTTGTTAAAAGCTAAAACTTGTCATTTAAAATGCATGGATATTTAAACAGCAGTGGAGCAGGACAAGACCTCACTACACTGCCAAAACACACGAGTTCAAGCCTGAAAAAGGCAAATGTATCCCGAAACGTTGCGGCGAGCTCAGTGGATGCAAACGGCCATTCTAAACCCAAGTTAGACAAGATTTAGAAGATTTGGTGCCCCCACAATCGTCAACAGATTGTTATCTGTTGGCAAGGCTCTACAGCAGGGTGGGAGGTGCTGCAACCCAACCCTACCCCTTTCCCTCCCCTAACCCCACAAAGCCTAATCTCAGGGTGAGTGATTAAATTTAAAGGGGGATGAATAAACCAGATAGAAGTGCCAGAGCCTGGAGCAGGATCCTCGATGATAAATAGTTTTTGACATCATGCAGATAGTGTTCTTGTTAACCCTCTGACCTCCACCCTTCCCTTTTTCTCCCTCTTTCTTTACCTCTCCCTGGACATTATGATGTCATGTCTCTCCCCTGCAGCCTCCCCTCCCCCCAAATCCCATGGGAATATAACCAATTAGCCAAAGTGCTGTCCTCCCACTGAACCTCTTAACTCTCCAAACCTCCTTCAAACTTCTGATCTGTCATCTCACTATCATCTGCTTGGCAACATTCATCTGACCCCTCCAGAGGGTTCAGAGAGAAAGAGTCAGAGAGCTACACTACATAGGTGGAAAGAGTATCTTTGTGGTGGCTTAAGTGGAATTTATATTCCAGCAGAGGTAACACGTTTGCTATCTGCTGCCTGTATTCCTGCAGAGAACTGTTGCTAGATGGAGCCAGTGTACAAAGAATGTGGTACAACTGATATGTGGGACCTTTTTGCCTGTGCTGTTGGTAGTCCATGGAGAAGAGCAAAATTATAATATACAAAAAGCTGGAATTCAAAATATGTATTAAAAACAATGAAAAGTTCCCACTGGAGCAAATGTCTGTGCTTTCTGCAACATGAATGGTATAAAAAGCATAAAAGATGTAACAAAGCACAGACATTTGCTGTCTAAAATTTGCTGTTTGGCGGTTCTCCCGTTTCCAGTGAATTTGGCTTTTACTCTCCTTCCTTAATTCGACCATCTTATCAGCCAGTCAGCATTCGGTATACGTACATCTGCTTCCAGTAATGCTCAGTTAGGATCTTGGAGGACTGCACAGGAGCATTTTTGGGTGAAAACCCCTCTCGCCACAGTGTCAGAACAGACTATGTGCACGCAGATTGACCATATATTATACTTTATTTATTCTGGGAAATGAGTGAGTGAATCCAAGCATTGTTGTGGGTCACACCCAAGAGCTTTCTCACTTATATATAAGTATATTTTGAATGAGTACCAACAGTTTAGTCCTATAATCACCAATAGTTGAGCCAACACTGTGGCTAATAATTCGATTATAAAAATAAATTATTTGCTTTTGTCACCCTTTCTAATTGAGTAGTCAGAAATAATCAAATCCACAGTAATCTGTCATCTAAGGTCAAATAAAAGTATCTGAAATCTACTCTGTTTGGTTCAATTAGGATCATAAGGAGACAGGCAGTGGAAACTCAGCTTCAGGAAAAACCTCCACTCAAAATGAGACACTGACGACTTAAAGGGGAAAAAAAAGTAAAATGAGTGTATTAAAATTTGAAACATTTAAATTGCCCCAAAAATGTAGGCATGAACCAAAAACATTTAAATCCTTTCAAACATCAATAATTCACCCTTCAAAATGTTCAATACCGTCCCTTTAAGTGTCCACAAATGTACCAGGTACGCTGTCCATATCAGTGGAGTGCACTTATTGTTCTCTATTTGGTAAGTATTTCAACATTATTTGGATTGTCGTTAGTTCACAGTTTTTCCCTCTGATGTGTCAGTTTATGTTAGGTGGTATCAAGCCTGACCCAAAAAATAAGGTAGCAACATAAGGCGCTCTGAGAGCCCAGTAAAAACGTGAATCCTGTTCCTTCGGATTGGGAGCGTCCTTTGTAGACATCTCGAGTGGCGTCCAGTCCTTAGATGACACCGCTCAGTCCTTCGCAGCAGATTTCTTCCATCTAGAAAAAAAAAAAAAAAACAGCTCACACACAAATGCTCAGTGCAATCATTTGTAAAATAAAGCACATATTTCTACCAACTCATTGTTCCTGTATCCCATTTGTACAAAATCTAATTTCTCTAAGTGTTATCTTTTGTCTTCACATATCACTCATCTATACAGTTCTTATTGGTCAATAAAAATATTTCAATAACAAAAATACATTTCAGTGCAAATAAAATGAAGCATGAAAAGTGTCTCATATCGTGTATTAGCTAAAACCTCACATACAGGTGCATTAGCCCAGGGAGCGCATGCTTTCTACAGGGCTAACACAGCTAAGAAATCATTAGCAGCTTCTACAATCACATTTCTAACAAAATATCATATCCTGACTGGTTTTATACTCAGCCAGACTGTGAATCACAATCCGATTTGCAAACATACGAGACTCACCAGGTTCTCTGTCATATCGAGGCTATCTCTACACTCCGTTACATATTTTTATGTACGGATTACGGGGTATGACCCCACCCCACAGGTAGTGGTGTGTGGATACTTCTTTAAGACGCTCAGCTAGCCCGGCCACACCCCATAGCTTACGCATAAAACTACTGTGCAAATGTGAAACCAGTGATTGTTTGATCTCCACAGGTTTGTGTTTGTGGTTGACTGGTGGTACCTACGTGTGTGTGTGGCAGTGGTGTCCGCTCGTGGGAGCCTGTCTCGGCAGCCTCCCTGGACGCTGCCTATCCCCGAGCCCCTATCCCTTTAAAAACTAAGGCAATCAAAGCTGCTGTGCTCGAGTGGCTCCTGTAGGCTGTGTTCCCCTGGCGTATTGCCCGTGTCTGCCGGCTTACATGCCAGTCGGACCTCGCTGTGGTGAGTGAGAGTTCTCCATCCTACTTAACTGGGTTCTTGTCTGGCATATTGCCCGTGGTTCGCAGGTTTACACAGCCAGTGGGGCCCCACTCATTCGCTCAGCAGTTAAGTTGCCTAACTTTCTAAGCACTCCACACACCAGTAAAAAAGAAACAAAGACCTAACACACTGTGTTAGCTTACCTGAGAGTCAGTGTTTTCCACTGAAGTGAAGGCAGAGCATGCAGGCCCGTGGACGGGCTTTCCTCCCCTGCCTGCTGATTTGCTAGGCCCTCCCCACAGTGTTTCCTGGAGTACTGGAGCTGGCCCTCCCTGAGGTCCCTGCCACAGCAACCTCAACGTTTAATGATGTCACTCTGCTGCAGCCACTGCTTCCAGATTTTCAGGACCTGTATGCAGGGAGTTTGAGGCCAATGGTGCTCTGCATCGATGGTCCCCTGCCTGCATACAGTTTGCTGCCATGCATGGCTTCTCAAACCACATACTCCTGCTAGAACACTCAGATCTGCCACTCAACTACTTCTGACCCAACCCAGATCTCGACTGAAGTCCCGGGGTGACCGTGCGTTTGCTCTGGCTGCCCCGGTACTGGAATACCCTTCCTCTCGACCTCCGCGCATCTGATTCCATTGCACTGTTCAAATCACGATTAAAAACCCACTTATTCAATCTTGCCTTTCCCTCTAGTTAATATTTCTTTTATGATTTTATATCATGCACTTTTATGCTCATTTAAATTCTTGTTTGCTCTGTACCTGTTGCTTTCCTATGTATTAGTGACAGTTATCTGCTTGTATATTTAGTACTTGCTTTGGTCCTATTTCTATTATCCTCCTCCTATACTCTATCTTACTTGTTAAGCACCTTGGCACACCCTTGGTTTTTAAGTGTGCTTTATAAATAAAGTTTTTTATTATTATTATTATGGCCAGGAGCAGATTGCCCGCTGGTCGCACCTCGGGCACCTCGGGCTCCTTCCTGGAGAGGGCTGCATGTCTTAACAAGGACCTGAGGGTGATGGACTATCTGTTGGCCAAGCTGCACAGAGCCAGGGCCACTCAGTCTTGTCTATCCAACTCGACGGCCATTTTGTTGCTCCACTTGCAACAACTGGCTTGTCAGTTTCAGGCGAGCTCTGGGGACCCAGTGGAGCTTCTGGCTGCTTCCTTGCCAGAGGCGGAGCCAGACATTTGAAACACCCGGGGCTTAGCCCTAAAGGGTAGTATGCATGTGGAATACATTTTTTTTTTTTGGGGGGGGGGTTAGAAATGACTGAAAGATTAATTGGCTCTGTTTTGAGTTTTGTTCAAAAAAGAATGACTTCATAGAGGGAAAAAATATATATCACATGTGCAGGACACCTTAAACTAGTTTTTTAATTAAGCAGCGAGGCAGAACAAGATCAGGGCTGTATCAAGACACGAGGACTAAACCCCAATTCAACCAGACCCAAAACTGATCCAGAATTAAAACAGGACTACAACAGTTCAAAATCAGGAGGACTGAGGACTTAACCAAGACAGAACCAGAAAGCTAGATGATAGCAGCACTAAAATCATCATAGACCTGCACTACACTTGTTTTTTTTAATTCTACCAAAGTACAATATTTAGATTGAGAAAAGTTTATATAATTATTTAGCCTTGTTGTGCAAACAAGCCTGCAAAACGTAATAAATATAGAATTTGAACAGTAACAAACCTAAAAAGAAACACTAGGTACCAGATACATGAGGACCTATGATACGGTGATACTTCTGGTAAACAACCATTTGACTAACAGGTGTGTCTCACCTGCTCTTGTTCATCTCTGTTCTGTCCTCATTCTCCATCTCCCTCTCTGCTCCTCTCTCTCTCCCTCTCTGTTCCTCTCTCCCTCTTTGTGCTGACAATCATCAAATATACAGTTGAAACCAGATATTTACAAACTCTTCAGATCAAAACACAAACACTTTTTTAATTGTAAGATCAAATCAGACTAAATGTTTATTTTTTTTGATTGATAAATATAAAAAACACATTTGTTAACTTTAAGAGTAAAGAGAGAAACTGTCTGTATTTCTTAATTGTAAATGGCACCAAATTGTATTCAAAATTGAGCCACACTTATGGAGCTCCACAGTTCTGTTCCTGGTGTTTTGGTTGACATCTCTTGATTTTCCCATGTCAAAGAAACAGGCTCTGTGTTTTGCCTTATATGCATCCACAGCTGTGCCACCAATTTACTCACATGGACTCTACTAACCTATCAGAAGCTTCTTCAGCTCAGAATGGAATCGTCTGGAGTTTTCTTATTAATTAACAATAAACTTAGTGTACATGTACTCCTAAATTTGATGAAAGTGATAAAAAATAAATAGCTCTGTCTCTCTTTATTCTGACATTTAACTAATTCAAAATATATTTCAATATTTATTTATCCAAAACAAAACAAGTTTACTCTAAATTGATGTTGTACAGTAAAAAAATGTTCTTGTGTTTTCCATAAAGTGTATGTAAATATCTGTTTTAAACTGTGGATATCCTGCTGTGTATTCAAATTCTTCTTGTTTTGCATAGAAATATACTGAACAACATACAAAGCATAATATATAAAATACTACCAGAGTTTTTTCTTTGAAAGAAGCCCCTTATGTCCATTCTTGCATATCAGTGCATTACTGAAACCGATTTATTTAGCTGTGGAGGGAAACAACTGAAAATATGAAATAAACACATGTAAGCTAAGACTCTCTAAAGAAACAGCTTTGTTGTTGTTCGGCTTTTCATTTCGCCATTTGTTGATTCACTTGAAGAGCAAGTAACGTAATATTGGTCAAGTGATCAGTTTGATATCAATCTTTCGTGATTCACCGCAGGGGTGGAGCGTGGGGGTGGCTTACTGGGCTTAAGCTCGGGTTGTTTTGTCAGAAGCCCGGGGTCTTTTGGAGTGTAATTTTTTCATAGTTAGATGCCTGGCTGACAACTGTATAAAACAAAAAGTACACACAATATTCGAAGCACATAGTGCACACTGTGGGAATTTACGACTGTGCGTGAATCCCCCCTGATATTGGTATGATCCGAGCTCAGGCACTAAGCGACTGAGCGAGGGGGCGGGGCAGCTGCTACCTGTGAGTGCGCTGTTGGAGAAACGGAGCCAGCCATACTAAGGAGAGCTTAAGTTTGAGCAGTATGGGCTCAAAATGTGGTCATAAATATTTTGTACTTGTAAAAAAGATTTGTATGTGTAAAAAAGATTTGTGTGTGGACTTAGAAAAAAAACCCTGCAAGTTACAAGTACGGATTTTGACCCTATTTTTCTTCCTTTCATCTGATTGGTCAATGTCATGTCAATCACAAATGTTCTCAATGAACACAAAAAACTCATTAATATCAAAGCTGAATGTTTTTGGAAGTAGTTTTTAGTTTGTTTTTAGTTTGAGCTATTTTAGGGGGATATCTGTGTGTGCAGGTGACTATTACTGTGCATAATTATTAGGCAACTTAACAAAAACAAATATATACCCATTTCAATGATTTATTTTTACCAGTGAAACCAATATAACATCTCCACATTCACAAATATACATTTCTGACATTCAAAAACAAAAGAAAAACAAATCAGCGACCAATATAGCCACCTTTCTTTGCAAGGACACTCAAAAGCCTGCCATCCATGGATTCTGTCAGTGTTTTGATCTGTTCACCATCAACATTGCGTGCAGCAGCAACCACAGCCTCCCAGACACTGTTCAGAGAGGTGTACTGTTTTCCTTCCTTGTACATCTCACATTTGATGATGGACCACAGGTTCTCAATGGGGTTCAGATCAGGTGAACAAGGTGGCCATGTCATTAGTTTTTCTTCTTTTATACCCTTTCTTGCAGCCACGCTGTGGAGTACTTGGACGCGTGTGATGGAGCATTGTCCTGCATGGAAATCATGTTTTTCTTGAAGGATGCAGACTTCTTCCTGTACCACTGCTTGAAGAAGGTGTCTTCCAGAAACTGGCAGTAGGACTGGGAGTTGAGCTTGACTCCATCCTCAACCCGAAAAGGCCCCACAAGCTCATCTTTGATGATACCAGCCCAAACCAGTACTCCACCTCCACCTTGCTGGCGTCTGAGTCGGACTGGAGCTCTCTGCCCTTTACCAATCCAGCCACGGGCCCATCCATCTGGCCCATCAAGACTCACTCTCATTTCATCAGTCCATAAAACCTTAGAAAAACCAGTCTTGAGATATTTCTTGGCCCAGTCTTGACGTTTCAGCTTGTGTGTCTTGTTCAGTGGTGGTCGTCTTTCAGCCTTTCTTACCTTGGCCATGTCTCTGAGTATTGCACACCTTGTGCTTTTGGGCACTCCAGTGATGTTGCAGCTCTGAAATATGGCCAAACTGGTGGCAAGTGGCATCTTGGCAGCTGCACGCTTGACTTTTCTCAGTTCATGGGCAGTTATTTGGCGCCTTGGTTTTTCCACACGCTTCTTGCGACCCTGTTGACTATTTTGAATGAAACGCTTGATTGTTCGATGATCACGCTTCAGAAGCTTTGCAATTTTGAGACTGCTGCATCCCTCTGCAAGATATCTCACTATTTTTGACTTTTCTGAGCCTGTCAAGTCCTTCTTTTGACCCATTTTGCCAACGGAAAGGAAGTTGCCTAATAATTATGCACACCTGATATAGGGTGTTGATGTCATTAGACCACACCCCTTCTCATTACAGAGTTGCACATCACCTAATATGCTTAATTGGTAGTAGGCTTTCGAGCCTATACAGCTTGGAGTAAGACAACATGCATGAAGAGGATGATGTGGACAAAATACTCATTTGCCTAATAATTCTGCACTCCCTGTATTGTTTCAGAGGAAAACAGGAACACGGTGTACAGTCGAGTCTTAATAGCTTACTTACAACTGGGCTCGTCAGGCTCTCTTCTTGGCTGCAGTGGTTATTATTATATTTACATGCTTCCAGCTCCCGTTTCTGCTCGGTGACAGCTCATACTTTTCCTTTCTCTCCCTCCCTCGCTCACAGACACATCACGGGTATGGCAGTCCATTCTCCCTGCAGCACGGACTACACTGCCCATCAGGCTGCATTCTTTAGGGCGATGCCTGTAACACTCTGCTATTGCCTTCATATTAAATCACTTTTGTGAATAATTTAAAAAAAAAATTCTTCACTTCATTTTGCGGGCAGCAAATAGAGGTGACATGGGCCGCAAGATTGAGACACAGACATTAGAGACTCTTAATGCGCATTTTGTTTGGGTTTCCACCACCGTGGAAACCCAAACAGTACATGGGAAAACTCAGTACTGAACATATAAGTAACACTTAAAATAAAAATAAAATACCATTGCGAATAAATTAACCATGTGTTATATGTTGATTCTTCGTTTAATGCATAGCCCTGTTGCGCGCCGCTGTCCCCGTGTAAACACGAGTGCCTCACCCACATTTGTGACTAAAAGCAGCCCTACAATAAAAAGTATTTAGGAGCAGTGTATGAATTAAATGTCTGAAGACATTAAAGCCCACACAGAATCCAGGTGTTCAACAAAAAGACTGATAACACAACAGCAGCAGTGACGATGACACTGGCAAGGTTTAACATGGAGCCTGCTGACACACACAGACTTTAGCTCTAAGCTATTACCGAGATCGTGAGCTCAGGTCATGTGAAAAAGCATGTTTCTAGTGTCCAAAACAGTGCCACCTTATTCTGTAATCATGATTAAAACCTTTACTGGGAAAAAGCTAACTAGAGGATGTCTACAGGAAGGGCCAGAGTCGTCTCTCATTTCCTGAGATGGCTGAGATCTTTTAACATCTGTCAGACGATGCTCAGTATTTATTGCGAGTCTGTTGTGGCCAGTGCCATCCTCTATGCTGTTGCATGCGGGGCAGTAGGTTGGGGGTCGCAGATGCTCCTCGGCAGAGGCCAAAGAGCATTATCAAAGCCAACCATGGGCACCAAGCAGACATCAAGAGGATCCAGGAAACAGAGACATACACAATCTTGGGAACAATCCATGTGCTGGTCGGAGAACAGCAGAAAAAAAAATCCTTATTGAAAACTTTGGCTTCCTCAGCGTACTGCTTTGTTTACCACGGCACCGATGATGTCAAGGTAGCGTGAGAACCCATTATGGGTAACCTGGGATTTCCGATGCAATTGGGGCCAAGGGTTGCTGCCCTCCAGCACCAAACAACACAAAGTTATGGACCAGAGGTTGGAGGTCCAGTAGTGTCTGGCTATCAAAGCTCAGCAGAGACTTTGTTTCATGAATGAGACAAGTCAGAAACATTAGAAAGAGAAACAAGCTTGGGAGTGACACACCGGCGCCATCATGGATCAGTGCCATATATTAGTCCATCCATCCATCCATCCATTCGCTTCCGCTTATCCTTTTCAGGGTCACGGGGGGCGCTGGAGCCTATCCCAGCAGTCATAGGGCAAGAGGCGGGGTACACCCTGAACAGGTCGCCAGTCTGTCACAGGGCTAACACACAGGGACAGACAACCATTATCACTCACATTCAGTCCCGCATTCACACCTATGGGCAATTTAGATTTTTTAATTAACCTATCCCAACAAAGTGTATGTCTTTGGACTGTGGGAGGAAGCCGGAGTAAACACGGGGAGAACATGCAAACTCCACACAGAAAGACCCTGGCCTGATGGTGGAATTGAACTCAGGACCTTCTTGCTGTGAGGCAACAGTGCTATTTCTTATATTTGTAAACTTTGTAATGTACTGTATTATTTAATTAGTTTAGTCTGTTACTG